>NW_012108964.1:826906-844093 GCF_000951045.1 Mandrillus leucophaeus | reverse complement strand
GGTTCACAGGACTTGCATAAGAATTCATAAACTTTACAAACTCAACTTCCTAAACAGTTAAAAGAATGACTAAAGCTAGCTTAATCACAATAAGAATTATTTTGTAAATATGTGTTAAATATTTCCAATATCTCTAGAGATATGTGTCACGGCAGCAGATAAAATAATCTATCTGTAGATAAAAGTGTAGCAAAGGTGCTAACTGGGCACACTGCTAAATGAGCAAAATTACAACTAAAAGCCTTTTAAAAGAAAAAAGAAGATGGTTGAGGCTTTGATGTCACAATGTAATGGAAAAAAAGTCAAACTTTATGTGGAAAAAACATTTACATTTATTTTGGTTAGGTGACTTTCCAAATCTTGTTAGACAAATGGGAATGAGAGAAAAGCTCAGATTTTTTTTTGCACACGTTAAACATATCAAGAATTTGTATAGAAAAGAATTATTTTAAAAAACAGTGTTCTAGTGATTTTATTCTTTTATTTTTTAAGCTACTTGATAGAAGTAGGATTGGCATACAAAAAACTAAATATTTAATGTACACAACTTGATGAATTTGGAGCTAAATGTACACCTGTGATACTATCACCCAATCTATGCTCTTACCCATTCATTAACTCTGCATTTCCTCCACCCTTTTTATTTATTCTTATTATTTTAATTGTGATAAAAGCACTAACATAAGATCTGCCTTCTTAGCAAACTTTTAAGTATACAATACAGTATTTTTAAGTATAAGGCACTCTGCTTATTAGATCTTTAGGATTTATTAGTCAAAGGATATATGGTTTCAGTTATTCTTTTCTTAAATGACTTACAAATTTTGGGATCATGAACAAGCAGCCTGGGTGACAAAGCGAGACTCTGTCTAAAATAATAATAATAATAAAATAAATAAAAATAAAGTGAACCCATTTTCTCTCTCTAAAATGGCCTTATACTCTTTATTTGATTGAAATTTAAACTTTTAAAGATATTTACACCTGAAAAAGTAGTCAGGTCATTAAGGTTGTCAAATTTACCACATGAAAATACAGGATGCTTGATTAAATTTGAATTTTGGATAAATAACAAATAGATTTTTAGTATAAGTATGTCCCAAATACCTGCATACTTATTGTATACATAGGTTAAAAGAGTTGTTATCTGAAATTCAAATTCAATTAGTCATCTGGTACTTTATCTGATAAAATCAGAGGCCATTAAAAAATTAATACCTGCACCAAATGGCTCACTGCTCTAGTGGTTGAACATTCAATAATATGGGGTATCCAACAAAAGTTTTGCTAGGCGATCAAGGGCAAAGAGTAGGAAAAACAATTAAACATTTAGTCATCCTAATTATTGTGGCTGAGAGGGACATCACACATACACAGTCAATGTGACTACCAGGAGACTAGAGAAGCCAAATACTTCAGACCATTTGGCTGTCCCAGTTTTCTCACTTGGTCAAATAGGGTCATCCCTTTAAGACAACATATCATTAACTCTATTTAGTACCAAGGTAAAGATTGTTTTCAAACCTAATACACAAGCAAGTTCTTCCTTCATAAGAACAACCTGGCAAAGTTGTAGCAAGTTTAGCCTCTTACCTAGAAAAGCTATCTGCTAAAGGAGGGCTATTAATATTCTCTCCATTTCTCCATCCCCAGGATATGTGAGCTAAGTCAAGAGGATTGGAGGGAATGCATACAATATACTACCAGATTTAGAGGAGGAGCTCTGCTGTGCATATGTTCAGAAGGAGCAGAGATCATTTCCATTCTAGCAGCTCTGGAAACCTCACATACAAGCCATATTTCATGAGACCAAAATGACTGTCCCAGTTTTCCTAGGGAAGATATTTAAAAGATACCAACGTTTTCTCTGAGTAAAAAAAGGGTATGAGTAGGCAAAGTCAAACCTTATCTACTTGTTCTTGTGTTAGATTCTTCATGAGTGTATAACTCTCATACATGATGAAAGTGGAGAAGTTTTGGAATTTGAAGATACCTTGGAGGCCATGTTCTATTCTGAGCTATGAGGTGCGGGTATAAATTCCTTCGCAGCTTTAGAATTCCTGTACATTTCTCCATGGCTGGCTTCGAGTCTGTTTAACCAAGCACATATCTATGCCCACACGCTAGATAAGAACTGATCCCAAGCAGTCGAGAAGCTTTCATCTGCCTTTTGTTTCCATGGTGGCAATAAAGAACAAAGACAGCCAGGAACTCTGCCTAATTATGAGTAACCACAGATGATCTTCAGTAACTGTTCTCATCTTTCCATTGTGGAGGAGATATCTCATACTGAAGCATGCTTTCCTACAAAAATTAATCATATTTAACACTTGGAAAATCATATTTCTTTAAAAATATGTCAGTGACCACTACATCCTGAAGCTAGCACGGTGGGGAATATCCCATGGATCATTTATTGATTCACTAAATAAATACTTCTTTAGTGCATATCAAGCGACAGAGACAGATATTGTGCTAAAAGTTAATCATACAATGATGAAAGTTACAAGGTCCCTGCCATCACAAACTCCGTCCAGAGGGAAGAGATAGTAAAATGGTAATTACTACCCATTGCAATGAGTCCTGCAATTGTAGAGTCCTGTGGAGACAGGAAGCGAGCCCAGCCTGGAGGCATTCTAGAGAAAAATCCCCAGAAGGTGCTTATTTAAGGAAAAATTTGAAAATCGAGTAGAAATCTACAAAGTGAAGAAAGAGTGTGTGTGTTTTTGTGTGTGTGTGTGTGTGTGTGTGTGTGTGTGTAAAAAGGGAGTAAGGGCAGTGTTCCAGGAAAAAAAACTATGCAAAGGCTCATAAGAAATGAAAATAATTTTAGTAAGGATGCAGTGTAAACCAAGGTTGAGAGTTTTTAAGAGGTGAAGTTGGAGAGGAAAATAGAAACCAGAAACCAGATCCCAAAAGCATTTCGAGCAATATTAAGTTTAAACTTTCTCCTGAGGACAATACTGAGCTTATGAAGGTTTTTAAACCAGGGTAAATGGCATAATGAGATTTGTATTTTATAAAAATCTCTATAGTTGCCAAGTAGAAAATAGGTTGAAGAGGGAGACCATTTAAGAGACTCTAAGCTTATAGTAGGGGAATGATAAGCTTAAAGGTATAGATGCCATTTAAAAAAATATTTGAAGGGAAAGAATTTGATTAGATGGAATAAAAAGGAGAAAATCTTTTAAGTTAAGCAAGCAACCTAGCACCCAAATCTTGGTTTCTAATATCATTCTCCAGGAAAAAAGGACTGGAACTCCTTTCAGAAATGGCTATTTCTAGGACTAAGGCAGGAAATTTACAAAATGAGCCTTGAGCATCTTGTTGTTCTGGAAAATAAGGAAGTACAGAAAAAACCACACACACCCACACACAGAGTGATCTGAGTATATCAAAGGCACACGGGAGCCAACAAAAAGAGTTCCCAATAGCAAAATCTAGAGCAATTTGAGCGATAAAATAATCACAGTAGAATTACATTATAATATAAAGTGTAAAATAAATATATCCATGAGTTTATTTAAATATAAATGACTGAATAAACAAAGAGGATAGACAAATCTCACAGAATTATTTTGAATAATTTATGTAGATACTCTACCCTCAAGGAGGTGAAATGTAACTCCCCCCTCCTTAAGACTGGGCTGTGCATAATGAATTCCTTTCAAAGAGTACAGGATGACCAAGAGTGACCAAGATGATCAAGAGCCAGATGACCAAGGTCAACATCAGTAGCAATAAGTCATGGTAATAGTATGCACACTTGATATGATGTGATGAAAATGGGACTTTCCCTCTGTGGTCTTTCTCTCAAAAACCCATATCCCAGTCTAATCCTGAGAGAAACATCAGGAAAATTCCAGCTCAGGAGCATTCTCCAAAATATCTGACCAGTGCTTTCAAAACTAGTAAATCGCCAAAAACAAGGAAAGTCTATGAAACTGTCACAGCCAAGAGGAGTCATCTAAAAATAGGTGATGAATAAATTTAATACAGTATTCTATATGGGATTCTGAAACAGGAAAAGGACACTAAGTAAAAATTAAGGAAATCTGAATAAACTATGGACTTTAGTTAATAAAAATGTAAAATATTCGCTCATTAATTGTGACAAATGTGAGATGTTAATAACAGGAGAAGTTGGGTGTGGCATATATAAAAACTGTGCTATCTTCACCATGTTTTAGTAAATCTAAAACTATTCTAAAATAAAATGTTTATTTAGAAGATAAATAAGACATGGATAGGAATGAAAATTTTAAGTTATTGAGATAAGAAAGAACCTAACTTTACTAAGCAAGCCATATTTGAGGGCAGAATTAAGGTTTTAAGAAAAGCCATGAGATAATCAATATTGTGTTTAAGGAAGTTTTGTTTGATGGATTAGAGAGAAGAATATATAAAACTAAATAGAACACACAGAAAATGTAGGCCCATTGAAGTAATGGTCTTTATTTGAATAAACATTTGTAAAAATGGAGAAGAAAATATCTATAGAAGAGAAACTTTATGTCCAGGCATATCGTTGCCTGGGGAAAAGAATTCCCCTTAGCTTAAAAATTGGATCACCTTAGGATGAAAGCATTCAAGGAAATGCCTGATTGAGATATAATTGAAATCCTTCAAGTTTGGATGTAACATTTCCAACACTGACTGAGATTCATACAGAGAGGTGAGCTAAATACAACTGAGCAACAATTCATGACAGATGCAGTTTTCATACGAGATAAAAATGCATTAAAACCAAAATTATCTTTGAATAAACTTAAATCATCCATAAGGTATAGTATTCACAGTTGTATGTGAATATAGCCATATACAGTAATATGTATATATAATGTATATAGCAATGTAACAGTAATACAACAGAGTGATACACAGATAATACACTTATTTTACCACTAGAATCATAATCTCCTTTTTGTGAGTTATTCACACTGTAATAGATAAGCATCTCCTTTGTAATAAGTTCATACAAAGAAGTGTCTCCATTATAAACCACTAATATATAGGTCTTATATATATTATAAACCATTAATATATAGAAATCAGTGAGGACTGGTTTTGTTGTGTTTTGAATTTTATATATTCTGAAAATTTTTGCTTTTTAAGTGTTTAATTCACTTATAATTAATGCAACTACTAGGATGATTAGGATTTCCATTTTCACTACTTGTTTTCTGTTTATCTCATCTATTTTTTGCTTCTCTGTTCCTCCCTTTGTGCTTTTTGTCAATAATTGAATTTTTTAGACTGTCATTTTTATTTATCAGTTATCAGTTATCTTTTTAGCTATATTTCTTTGTATTTCATGGTGGTTTCTCTAAGTATTATTGTTAATATACTTTAACTTTTTATTCTACTTAGAATTAATATTGTATCACTTTCCATAAAGTATGAAAACCTTACAGTCTTATTCTTTATGTGATAGTTGTCAATTTAATTAATATTTAATCAACTTTATAGTCGATTATATAGTTGAAGGTGTAATTTATATTACCAATTTAAAATAATAAGTATCCATTTAATAAATTTAATTTATTGTTGTCAATTTAATTTAATTTGTCTAGAAGCAAAGAAGGACATTTCATTATGATAACACAGTCAACTCATCAGTTATAAACATATATATACCTAAGAACAGAGCCCCAAAAGTACATAAAGCAAACGCTGATAGAATTTAAAGGAGAAATAGATAATTCAACTGTAATAGTTAGAGACTTCACTACTCCACTTTCAATACGAGTAGAACTATTAGCAAAAGAACAACAAGAAATAAAAGGCTTGAACAACATTACAAACCAAGTAAACCTTACAGACATCTACAGAACACTTCACTCATCAACAACAGAATACATATTCTTCTCAAGTGCACATGAATCATTCTCTAGGACGAATCATATGTTTGGCCATAAAACATGTCTTAATAAATTGAAAAGGATTAAAATCAGATAAGTATATTCTTTAACCATAATGGAACAAAATTAGAAATCAGTAACAAAAAGAAATTTGAGAAATCCAAAAATAAGTAGAAATTAAACCACACGCTCTTAAATAACCAATAGATCAAGTTACAAATAAAAATGGACAGCAAAAAAATATATTGAGATAAATGAAAATGAAAGCAATATATCCAAACTTATAGGATGCAGCAAAAGAAGTATTTGAAGGGAAATTTATAGCTATAAATACATACATTTAAAAACATAAGAAAGATCTCAATTCAATAACTAAACCTCTATCTTAAAAACTAGAAATAGAGCAAAATAGTCAATGAAAAAACTCAGTGAAAGCAGAAGGAAGGAAATAATACATTAGAATAGAAGAAGATTAAATAGATTATAGAAAAACAATAATGGAAGTCAACAAAACTGAAAGTTGATTATTTGAAAAGATCAACAAAATTGATAAATATCTAGCTAAATTGACAAAAAAGAGATAACTCACAAATTACTAAACTAAAAAATGAAAGAGAGGACATCACTAATGATCTTACTAATGACCTTACAGAAATAGAAAGGATTGTTAGTTAATACTATGGAAAATTGTATGCCAATAAATAAGACAACCTACTTAAAACAGATGAATTCATAGAAGAAAGAAACTACCAGGACTGACTCAGGAAAAAATAGAATGTGTGAGTAGACTTATAACAAGTAAAGACTGATGTAAAAATCAAAAATATTTCAAACAAAAAAAGAGTCAGACTGGATGGCTTCATTATTGAATTCTACTATTTTAAGAAAAGTTAACACCAATCCTTCACGAAGTCCTTCTAAAAAGAGGAAAAGAGGAAATGCTTTCCAACTCACTCTACAAGCTGGTGTCATATAAATGAGCCAAAGACAACCCCTGTATGTTGGCCCTAGGTTGGTTCCTCCTTCATAGCAGGCTGAGATCTGTTAGCAGAAAACCCACCAGAACCAAACTCAATATTTTTATGCATTAAATAGAGCCAAGTAAGCAGATTTTTGTTACATTGAGCCTGCCTGTTTTGCATACCCCATGAAACTGCACTCAACATCTGCTAACCATAGGCAAAAATAAATCTTGTAGCTATAAAAGATGCAAAGACACCACTGCCTTCATGGCTCTCTAACCATGCTGCTGAGCAACATTACCTATACAGTCAAGTCCCCTCTCTGATTATCTTCTCCTTTAGAAGTTTCCTGGACCTCCTCCTGTTCTGGGTAGTGGTCCTCACAGTGTAGCCTGTGAAATGCATGCCATGAGACACTTCCCTTGCATACAAGCCTATTAAAGCATCACATACATAAAGCTCATGTGTGCTACTGGTCATATCTTTTTCATTGTTTAACCCTGGTATTTCACAAACTCACTATAGGTCTGTATTACCCTGATACCAAAACCGCATAAAGTCATCACAAAGAAAGAAAACTACAGACCAACATCTCTAATAAAAATAGACACCAAAAGTATTAACAAAATGCTAGCAAACTAAATCCAGACACTTAAAAATAATAATACACTATAATCAAGCGGAAGTTACACCAGGAATGCAAGGTTGGTTTCACTTATGAAAGTCAATAAATGTAATTCTTGGAATAAATTAAATAAAAGATAAAAATCACCTGATCATCTCAATGGACAAAGAAAAGACATTTTACACAGCACAACACCCTTTCATGCTAAAAACACTCAACAAACTATAATAGAAAATTCCTCCTGATAAAGAGTATTTATGAAAAAATCGACAGCTAACATCATACTTCATAGTAATAATTAAAAGCTTCCTCCCTAAGCTCAGAAATAAGACAAGTATGTCCATTCTTGCCACTTCTATTCAAGAGTGTACTAGAGGTTCTGGCCAGTACCATTAGGAAAGAAAATTAAATAAAAGGCATCCATATTGGAAAAGTAGTAGTAAAACTCTCTATTGGGAGATAACATGATGTTGTATTTAGAAAATCCTAAGGAATACCTACACACACACACGCACACACACACATACACACACACACACACACACACCACACAAACCATTAGAGCTAGGAAATAAGTTCTGCAAGGTTGCAAGATACAAGAGTTATATTTTTAAAAAGTTATATTTCTACATACTTACAATGAACAATCCAAAAATAAAATTAAGATAACAATTCCACTTGCAATTGTGTAAAAAAGTTAGGAATAAGTTTAACAAAACACATGCAAGACTTATACACTGAAACCTGTAACATATTGTTGAAAGAAATTAAAGAAAATCTAAATAAATGAAAAGTCATTTTGTGTTCATAAATTGGAAGGCTTAATATTGCTGAAATGATGATATTCCTCAAAATGGTCTACAGAGTCAACACAATCCCAACCAAAATCCCAGCTGCCTTTTTGGAGAAATTGACAAACTGGCTCTAAAATTCATATGAAAATTGAAAAGACCCCAAAGCACGAAAAAAGTCTGGGAAAAAAAAGAACAAAATTGGAGAACTGACACTTTTTGAGTTCAAAGCCTACTACAATGCTACAGTAATCAAGATTGTGTGGTGTTGCAGGAAAAAAAAAAAAAAAAGGACATATGAATTAATGGAATAGAATTGATAGGCCAGAAATAGATCCATACATTTATGATCCACTGAGTTTCAGCAAAGGTGCCATGACAATTCAATAAGAGAAGTCTTTTCAACAAATGATACCATTACAACTAAATTCCACATGCAAAAGAATAAAGTTGGACTCTTCAAATCACATACAAAAATTAAGTCAGAATGGATCAAAGACATAAATGTAAGAAATAAAACTATGAAACTCTTGAAATAAATTTTGATGTAAATCTTTGCGACAATTAGATTAGGCAATATTTCCTTCAATGTGATACAAAAATGCAAACAACAACAGAAAAATATATAGAAATTGAACTTAATTAAAATTTAAAATGTCTGTGTTTTGAAGGATATTTTTAAATTGAAAGACTGTCCACAAAATGAGAGACAAAATTGAAAATCATATATCTGATAAGAATCCAGTATCCAGACTACATAAAAATCTCTTACAACTCAACAATAAAAGGTAAATAACTCAAAGACTAAGTAAAGGATATGAATAGGTATTTCTCCCAGAAGATCTACAAATGTTCAATAAACACATGAAAAGACACTGAATCTCATTACCCATCAGGAAAAAAGTAAATCAAACCCACAGTGACGTACTACGTCATATTCTAGGATAGTTAGAACAAAGAAGGTAGATAATAATAAGTATTGACAAAGATGTATACAAATTGGAGCACTTATACATTGCTGGTGGGAATGTAAAATGGTGCAATCACTTTTGCAAACACTTTGCAATGTCTTAACAAGTTAAATATAGAGTTATCATATGACCCAGCAATTCTACTCCTAGGCATATATTCAAGAGAACTGATAACATACATCCACACAAAAACTTTTCCACAAAAGTACCTAGCAGTATTATTCATAATAGTCAAAATATAGAAACAACCTAAATGTCCACCAATGAATAAACAAAAAGTGTATCCACACAATAAAATATCATTAAATAATAAAAATGAATGATGTACTGACACATGCTACAAAATAAATGACCTTAAACACATTATGCTAAATATCTGAAGTGAAGAATATCGAGACTACCTTGATTTGATCATTACAGGTAGCATGCATGTATCATAAAAAAATTACCCCATAAATATGTACAACTATTATGTATCAATTAAAAAGGGACACAGAAGGCACATATTTTACATTTACATTTATATAAAATGTCCAAAATAGGCAAGCCCACAGAGATAAAACCTAGACTAGTGGTTGCTTGGGGCTATGATGAAGGAATAATGGGAAATGGTGAAATACCCTAAAATTAATTTTGTTCACTGTTGCACAACCTCATAAATATACTACAAACCATTGAAATGTATATTTCAAAATGGTAAATGTTATGGTGTGTGACTTATGTCTCAGTATTTATTTATTATTCATTTACTTATTTTGAGACAGGTTCTGGCTCTCTCACTCAAGCTGGCACGCAATGACACAATCTCAGCTCACTGCACCTTCTACCTCCCAGGCTCAAACCATCTCCCGCCTCAGCTTCCCAAGTAACTGGGTATGTCTCAATTTCTTAAAGTAGTCATAAAAATCGTATGTATTTTAGAGAAATTAAGAACAAAGAAAGCACGTTATGCTAATACACGTATTTGTCATTCCTGGTCATTTTCAATCTTTTTTGAAGATCTGATTTTTAATCTGGTATTTCAGCATAGCCTGAATAACTTCTTTCAGCATTTCTAGTAGTACAGATGTGCTGGCAACACATTCTTTAGTTTTTGTTGATTTAAAAATGTCATTATTACACCTTTATTCTTGAAGAATATTTTCACTGATTAACAGGCTTTTTTTTCTTGCAGTACTTTAAAGAGTTTCACTGAATCCTGGATTTAAATTTTAGTTTTAATGCGAAATAAGTTATAATTCATATTGTTGTTGACATCTATATAATGTGTAATTCTTCTCTGGCTGCTTTCAAGATTTCCTCTTTCTCCTTGGTCTTCAGCAATTTGACCATTATGTACAGTAAGTTCTCACTTAATGTTGTCAATACATTCTTAGAAATTGTGACTTTAATGAGACAATGTATAAAGAAACCATTTTTTTTCTCATCAACAAAACAAAGTTGAACAAAATGATCTTCGAGGACTTGCTGTAGGGCTTTCACTTAAAGTCTCAGTTTCCAAGAATTTATGAAGACGTTAAGTGAGGAATTACTGTATGTAATAATTTTAGGTGTAGTTTTCTTTATATTTATCTTACTTAGGATTCATGAGCTTCTTAAACATGCAAATGTGTTTCTTTCACATATGAAAGACTTTTGACATTGTCCCACACACTGTGTTTTAATTTTTAAAAATATTTTTCTGTGTGTTCTTGAGATTAGATAGCACCTTTTTAATAGTAGATAGTAGATAGTACCTAACTCTTTTTAAATCCAGTTCAGGTTATAAACTCATCCAGTATATTTTTCACTGAATATTTTATTTTTCAGATTATCTTGGCTATTTTTGTTTCTATTGCTGATTGATGTTCTATTCCCTAACTCTTTGTGAATACACTTTCCTTTATATCCTTGAACGTAACTATAATAGCTACTTTTAAATTCTGGCATTCTATTAGCTGGATTATCTCAGTATTAGTCTCTATTGATTGCTTGTTCTCTTGAGCATGAGTCACATTTCCTAGTTCCTCCTATGCATATTAATTTAAGACTGCATCTGAATATTATGAATGATACATTGTATAAACTCTGGATTCTGTTATATTCCTCCAGAACATTGATTTTGAAAGACGGCAGCAAACTTAGCTGAAGTCAAACTCCAAATTCTGTTCCCCTGTGGTGTGTGTGTGGTAACAGTAGTGTGGGAATTGGGATGGGGCATGGGGAGTTGGGAGGTGTATGTGAAGCAGCTGAAATTTCTGCTCAGTACTTTTAGCTTGAGCTGGGATGTCTGGCATTGGCTCCATGGGTACATTGTTTAGTTATCAAGGACAGGTTTAGGCAGCGTGCATAGACACACACACACACACACACACACACACACACAACTCTGATTTTCCCCTTTGTTGAATTTTTTCTTTACTTTCCAGTGCTATGGTTCCCCAGAACTCTCTCCTCTGGTCTTCAAGCCCGTAAGACTGTAGGTTTTTACCTACATTCTAGCCAGCCAGCTTGCTGCTGACTGGGAACAGCCCTGAGAAAAATAGCCACAAAAACTGGAAAACTCACTCAATGTTCTTTCCTTATTCCAAACGTTCATCTCCCTCCAGTTTCTGCCTGGTTTTGATTGCTCCCCGTTGTCTTTAAGTAGATGATTTTTATATTTTTGCCAGAGTTTACAGATATTATCAGTAGAAGGGTTGGTCTGATTACTCTAGCATTAGTAGAAATGGATCCCCAAGATGTGGTTGCAGCAATAGTGACTTCCATTCACATGGTAACCACGCTTGGAAAATATGAGTGACAATTAGAAACAACATATATGATCAGGAATCATGGGTGGGTACATGAGTGTGTACATGTGCTGCAGAGGCCAAGACCACTGACGACTCCACTAAAGAACGTTTACATCTAAAAGCTGAAAATATAAAACTCATTAAGTGTACACTTTACAGTGAAGGAGGTTGTGAAACAGAAATGAGATGAGGGCAGGAGTCAATAAATTTAGTAGACATTGCCCCTTGAGGGTAGAGAGCAAGTTTTAGGCATGAGGGAGTGCGTTGAGACACCTCCAAAGTTTCTCATATGTTGTTTTGCTTAGGGCCACAAGCCAAGATACAGTTTGTCCAGACTCAAGCCAAAGCATAATAAAAAGCTTTTTGCTGTGAACATATAGCTGCCTTAAGTCCTTGCATTGCCCCTGGATGCAGAAGTCCAGGGGTGGTCAAACAGAATAGAGAGGGGACAAAATAAACCTTTTTTTGTGGTCCCATGGTAGGGTCAGTGCATCATTAAACATAAGCTTGAACAATCTGATATTTTACATATTCTGGAGGTGCAATTATTCATAATCCAAGTTCACAGACTCACAATATATTGTTCCTCTGTGGTACATACTGACCTAGAAGGAAACTAGATGGACAACAATGCTAGAAGAGATCACTTATCGTAACACCTTCGTTTCTGAGAGGAAACTGAGGCCCAGAGAGATGAAGCAACTCATCAAGGTCTCACAGCTACTTAGTAGGAGAAACAGGACTCAAATTCAGGGCTTATGACCCTGACTCCAGTACACTGAACCTTACTGATTCACCGGGACTTTGTAAAACTATACTTCCTGGAATAGAGTTTATATTGAGTGATAGATGCCTTTCTTTTACATATAACTGCAAAAGAAATCAAGACTCTTATTTACAAAAGAGCAATGCTTGATAACTCACTGCAAATCATTTTACAGTTTGCCAGCTGGTATCTGTGAAAAGCTGTGCTACCATGCCACTGGTCATTAGCTATTTCAGTAAATGTATTATTTGCCATACTTTGTAAAAATAGGTTCCAAATTCAAGTTATTGCATATTTTTGTTTATTATTCAGGTCTAGGAACCCACTTATCTAAAGCAGACATCATACTCACCTTCTAAATAAAAGATCTGTTTTGGTAAATAACATTTCTATTGGCAGCAAGCCACCAGTCTCAATAGTTGTAAAGAAATCTTTAGTTGCTTATTTTTAAGTTGAAGTGGCTTTTTCAAGATTTTAAAGGAAGTTTTCCTATTTCTTAGAGTAAAGATACACAAATCATTTGAGGATCTAAAAAGAATCCTTCAAATAACGTTAGATTGCTTGCGTTACCTGCTAGCTTAGAAGTTTCCTGAAGGAAAGAACTATTCCTTTTCCATTATTATTTCTTCAGTACTGGGTATAGCTCCTGTTACATAATAACCACCTAATAGGCATTTGTTGAGTGACTCATGGATGGACAAATGAGGAGGCTCTTTCTTTCAGGTGACTCCACTGTAGCAAAGCACCATAAAATTGAATTTCTCCATTTTCAGGCAGCAGTTTTGGTCCTTGGTATAAAGCCATACAAAAGTTTCAGACACAATTTATCAGGACACCTGCTGTTTCCTCCCTTACCTCAATCTCAACTATAAAATCCCCATTTTCTTGGGGAAACATTCACATAACGTGATAATGGCCAGTAGCAGAATCTATTTGAAAAGCAAATTGTAGAGTACTACATGAGCTCAGCCTTTGTTCGTTTCTTTCTTTACTTTATCTCTATGCTCTTATATGCACAAAACATACCAGAGATCTTCAGGTAGAAAGCTCTTCACAATATTTTATTTGCCTCAGAAATCACAATGATGTAGACTTTTTGAAAAGAGAAAGCATGACTTTTTTTAGATATCAGCGCAATGGCATCTTGGTATTCCAGGGTGTATCACATGCCTATTAAACAGTGGGTGCTTATTAAATATTAGTTAAAATGAGATAGTAAACAGATACATCAATAAATATGTTCTACTTTGAGTAAATCTGACCTTTTTTTTTTTTTTTTTTTGATACAGAGTCTTGCTCTGTGCCCAGGCCAGAGTGCAGTGGCACAGTCATGGCTTACTGTAACCTGTGCCTCCCAGGTTCTAGTGATTCTTTTGTCTCAGCCTCCTGACTAGCTGGGACTATAGGCATGCACCAACACAGCCAGCTAATTTTTGTATTTTAGTAGAAATGGGGTTTCACCATGTTGGACAGGCTGGTCTCGAACTCTTGACCTCAGACAATCCACCTGCCTTGCCCTGCCGAAGTGCTGGGATTACCGGCGTCAGCCATCATGCCCAGCCAGTGTTTATTAAATATTAGTCAAAATGAGATAGTAAACAAATACGTCAATAGGTATGTTCTACTTTGAGTAAACCCGACATTTGTTTCTTATAACATAATCTCAGTTCACAATCAGAGAATCCCATCTACTGCAGAAAATTAGGACCATCTGCAGCAGCTTTAAAATAAAAGACACTTGAGGCTACTTTTTTCCATGGACTTAAAGTTACAATTTTAGAAACAAACAAAATAGTTTCCCATTTGCTCTAGGACAGGTTTCTCCTGATTTTGCATCTTTTCACAAGCATCTCTTGTCTTGTCAAATGAATGTGGGCCACAAAAAAGCCCACAGATTTTTAAAGGCAGCATAATGGATACATCTTCCTAGAACCTTACGAAACCACTATGCTGAGCTCCTGTGAAATACTATACCGGTTCTTGAGCTTAAACTAAACAATAGAGATCTTCAGTCAACGCCCAGGAAGGAAGGGTCTTAGAGCACTGAGGAGAAAAATGAATTGGTAAGCAGTTTCACATGATATTGTCAGCTTCTTCAGTGTAGCCAAAATTGGTAACCTTAAAGAACAGGTTAAGACCCTGGTTTTTGTTTTTTTTTTTTTT
This sequence comes from Mandrillus leucophaeus, assembly GCF_000951045.1. Classification (NCBI taxonomy): domain Eukaryota; kingdom Metazoa; phylum Chordata; class Mammalia; order Primates; family Cercopithecidae; genus Mandrillus; species Mandrillus leucophaeus. The sequence goes on along the minus strand of NW_012108964.1, from coordinate 829,180 downwards.
TTTTTGAGAAAGAGTCTCACTCTGTCACCCAGGCTGGAGTGTGGTGGTGCAATCATGAATCACTGTAATCTCTGCATCACAGGCTCAAGTGATTCTCCAAGCTCAACCTCCTGCGTAGCTGGGACTACAGGTGTGCACCACCATGCCTGGCTAATTTTTTTAAATTTTTTATAGAGGTGAGGCTTTACTGTGTTGCCCAGGTTGATCTCAAATTCCCATGCTCAAGCAATCCTCCCACCTTGGCCTCCCAAATTGCTGGGATTCTAAGCATAAGCCACCACGCCTGGCCCAGGTAAGCACTTTGCATACACTTTGGATATGAGTAGGGTTGTTTTGTTGTTGCTTTTGCCCTTTACTTGGTCAACATCTAATAATAGAGAACAGTGTTTCCATACATCAAAAGTAGGGCTGTTTTCAATGTAGTAGCTGACTCTAATATTTAAAATCCGGATAGGATTCTAATTTCCTGCTTGAGTTTGCCCACAGTGCATAAGTGGATGCAGTAGTCCAAAAATGATTTCATTTTAGAAGCCAAGCTCTCATTTCTTTTGGAACCTAGTCAGTGATGATGGAAGAGTTAACCAAGCTTCTTTAGAGAGTGTTCCATTTATTAGCTTCATTAATAACAATAACAGGCAAAAACCCATCCTAGCTGAAGGAAGAATGCCCCTACAGGATGTAAATACACGACTGAGAATGTTCATCAATTACATTTCTTGTTGGATTTGAGACTGAACAGAAATCTAAATTATTACTCATTACATTTCTGTTTTTCCTATTGGTATTCCTAATAGGAAACGCTAGCCTTGCCAAGGTGTCTTTGAGAATTCTAATGTACAGGCTCATTTTCATTTTGCTAACTGGAAGAGCACTCTGAATAGCGCACCAAGAAATAGATCTTTCACTTGTTCCAATTCTCCCCCTTGTCCCCTCTTCCTTGACCTCTGTCTCAGTCTCCTCCAGGCCTTCAGCAGGCCTCTGCACAAATTCGATTTGGTTTCCTGGCCTTCAGAATCTCTTCACTCCAATTATCACATCCTCTACTGACAAGTATTCATCTCTCTACTCAAAAACACATCAGTGACCACCAAATACAGTTCTGCTTTGCCTGACATGCAAGGCCATTTACAATTTGGTTCCAATCTGTCCTCTCAGCCTTCTCTTACCTTCAGCTAACCCGAGGTCCCATCTGACCTGAGTGCTAGTTATGATCCCCCTTCCCCAGCTCTCTATGCCTGTAGTCATGCTGATACCTCTGCTCTAGGGAAACTAGCCGCCAACTTCTACATGTCTCAATGCTAACTTCAAGTTGGAAGTCGTTTTTTCTGTGTTCTCCATTCCCAAAGCATTGTGGTTGGAGGGCTCCTAAGCTCCTTTTTTTTTCACATTTTGTGTTATGTTTATTTCAATAAAATATTAACTTCTCCCCCATCCCTTCCTCAGACTTCAAACCCTTTGAGATTAGAGGATGAGTCACATTCCCCGTATAAATTCAAGCACAGCGCCTCTCACATAACAGGTACTTAGTGTGTTTGAATATGTGAATGAATGAATGACAAAATGAGTGAACGAAAATTATCTCTTCTATATCACACTATTTTCCCACTTCATTCCTACCCCAATAATATGACAGGAACATGAGCCATTTAAGCAGCTTAATTATCTGATCCAATATGTGGGCTCTGAAGATCAGAGTGAGTCTACATAGAACAGCTGAGGTGTCAAAACACATTAAAACTAATAATGCAAAAATAACCAGGTGTAATCTAAGCTGAGTGTTTTCTCTGGTACCTCTTCACTAACATTCAATTTAGAACTGTGTTCTATAATTATCGTATCTGTTTAAAGTCCCTATTTTCTGCTTATTCTTAACTAGATACAATACGTACAGCTTTCAGAGATTGAAAATATTAGTGTAGAGAACTAATGCTTTTATTTCAACTGATTAAACATAATCAAAGTACATATTAATTCACACTAGTTTCTATCAAGTATTCAGTACTTGAAAATGCTGAATCCTCGGTTTGAGACCCATAATTCTGACTGCACGCAGAGAGTGGAGAATGTGGAGCATAGTTTTTCCACTGGGTGACAGGAGGGAGACCGACCCTCCAGGACTTCTATCAGCAACACCTTGTTGTGGGTACCGGGGGTGATACGAAGAAGTTCTAACAAATAGAATGTGTGGAAGTGGTGCTCAGAGACCTTCAAGTATCATAGAAAGGGGAACTTCCTCCAGATGCTGCCTTGGGTCATTCACTCTGTAGGAAGCCA
>NW_012108964.1:823930-826096 GCF_000951045.1 Mandrillus leucophaeus | reverse complement strand
AGGAGGCTGAAGGAGGAGAATCACTTGAACCTAAGAGGCGGAGGTTGCAGTGAGCTGAGGTTGCACCGCTGCACTCTAGCCTGGGTGACAGAGCAAGACTCTGTCCATCCCCCAACCCCCCCCCCCGCCAAAAAAAACACAAAACAAAAAATGTAAAGCCCTCTCAATCACCAGGTTCTGCTTATCTTGAGACAAATCTGCTCCTCTATCTCATGTACTACTTTCATGATTTGAAGTTCTAGATAAGCTGCCTGAATCCTCTTGCAATCCACCCCCATTTCCACACACAGAGGCAGCGGCTGCATTACAGGGGGAGCTACTGTACATTCTAGGGGCCTCTCCAGCAGTATGTCTTCTCTTTCTAGAACTTTGCCTCTCTCACCCAGGCCCCCATGAATAGTGACTATGGTTCTTTGCATCTCTATATTCACTCCAGTAGAGATGGAGTCATGAAGATGGGAGAATGTCCTTTGTTAAAGGTACATAATGCGTGTCGCAAATAATCCATTCCCAGAAAACTCAGAGTTGGCTGTACTTATTCTATAATTGAGTTCAAAGCAAGTTTTCTACACAAAAAACATTTAAGTCTCACAAACTCAACTGTTTTAAACAAAAGAGTTAAATACTCAGGCTTCTGGGTGGTCAATGATGAATCACCAGAAACTGTGACACCCTCAGTGAGGAGCCGTGGGGTCTAGCCCTGACTTAAAAGGGAACAGTCACTTCATGTTTCTCAGCCTCAGCATCATTCTCTGTAAAAAGAAAGGATATAATTCAATGATATTGACTGTCCTTTCCAGCACGACTCAGCTTATGGTTCTTGAAAACATTATTAAATTTTTTAATGAATTCTTTTGTTCTGTGTCTTCAGATGAGAATTACAATAGAATAGTCTCATTTCCTCTGCAACAATAAAATAACTGCATTTTTCCATCCTAAAGTATTTAAAAGAATAAATGATAAAGGTCTGCAAAATGAATATTCTATCTTAACCTGGCCATAATTTTATAATTTACATTGCCACTGTTTCTAAGTAAGAAACTGCCTTCCATCTGTGTTTTATACTAGCAAGAATAATTTAATCTATAAAGAAAACCTATAAAGTACTTTCTGACCATTGAACTTTATAATTCCGTCACTCAATAACTTCCTTTGTTTTCTACATTAGATTACATATACAGGAAGATAAGACTTTTTTCTTATTAATTTAAAACTTGGAAGTAGAGACAGGTATCATCTGTTTTTCTGGAACAAATAACACTAAAGTTGAGTCAGTAATCAAGTTATACATATTCATAACCATCTAGGCCAACTTCATTTATAATTCTTTGTTAATCTACGAAAATAATTTTATTTTTAAAAATTTGATTTGCTACTTGAAGCAAAGGCAAGAATAACACCATTTCACAGGGTTCCCAATGATTCGTGTGAAAATTTAAAAAATACAAAAGGAGGAAATGATTTGCACCATTAAAGTGTATACTAATAACAAGTAGAAAGTTATGTGTAAGTCACAGGAATCAAGGTCAATGAACAAAATTCAATTTCATTTTCTATATATCAGCAACACATAAAAATAAAACACATAAAATAAAATTTCAAAAATACAATACAATGTATACTAGGATTAAACACCACAAAATTTAGTTGACTTTCAAACAACACAAGTTTGAACTGCAAGGATCTATTCAATTGATGTATCGGAAAAATATTTGGAGATTTGTGACAATATGAGAAAACAGATGAACCATAAAGCCTAGAAATATAAAAAAATTAATAAAAAGTTAGGTATGTCATGAATGCCTAAAATATATGGAGATACTAGTCTATTTTATCATTCACTATTATAAAATATACAAAAATCTATTATTAAAAGTTGAAAGTTATCAGAATTTTCACACATATACACAGACTGCATGCATGGTGCCATTTGTAGTCAAGAGAAATGTAAAGAAATGTAAAGATGCAGTATTAAATCATAGCTGCATAAAGTTATTGTAGTAAACACTATCTTGCAATAATTTCTTTTTTTTTTTGAGACAGAATCTAGCTCTATCACCAGGCTGGAGTGCAATGGCACAATCTGGGCTCACTGCAAGCTCCGCCTCCCGGGTTCACACCATTCTCCTGCCTCAGCCTCCCGAGTAGCTGGGACTACAGGCACCC
>NW_012108964.1:818136-819176 GCF_000951045.1 Mandrillus leucophaeus | reverse complement strand
AATGTGTGGAAGTGGTGCTCAGAGACCTTCAAGTATCATAGAAAGGGGAACTTCCTCCAGATGCTGCCTTGGGTCATTCACTCTGTAGGAAGCCAGCGAACACAACACCAGTATGTTCAAAATCTCCGGGAGAGGCCCACAAGGAGACAAAGGCCTCTCACTAACAAGCCAGGAGTGTGAGTGATCTGCCTTTTCTCTCTTCTTCTACTTAGCTTTTTAAATATACACATCGCTCTCTTCTTGGTGCATAGCTATTCAGATTTCGACAAAACCATATAGCCAGGTTGCCACCACCATGATCAAAGTATAATTTCCATTGTGCTTCCAATACCTCACTATCATCAGTCTCTCCTGCCAGCCCTAATGTCTGGCAATCACTAATCTATTACCCAGAATGGAATGAGCCGGCTTTAGGAGTAGACCCTCCTCATTCAAGCTTTCAGATGACAGCAGCCCTGGTTGACGTCTCTGCTACAACATTATGAAGAACCTCAAGACAGAATCAATGAGCCAAGTCACTCCCAAATCCCCTCACGGAAACTGTGAGAGATAAGAAGTGTCGTTTGTTGTTGTAAGCCACTAAGTTTGGAGGTAATTATTACACAGCAATAGTTGCATTGGTTATCTTATAAAACTGTTTTTTTAAATTATTATTGCTATTGACATTTACCTAGAGTGCCTTTCCTTTCATTGGTCTTGGAGCAGATCCACAGCCTGAGTGCCCGTGCACAGGTAATTTGGGTACCTGAAGGTAGAAGAGTGTCACCACATTGAAATGACTAAGCTGTCCACTGCCTGAGATGTGGATAAAGGCTACGTCAAGGTTAAGTGGAAGAAAATACAAGGCAGTTAATCCTCTGTCACTTGAAAGCTCACAGCAGACATAATTCAAAACATAAAGCCCTAGCTGGGCATGGTGGTGGACACCTGTAATCCTAGCTACTCAGGAGGCTGAAGGAGGAGAATCACTTGAACCTAAGAGGCGGAGGTTGCAGTGAGCTGAGGTTGCACCGCTGCACTCTAGCCTGGGTGACAGAGCA
>NW_012108964.1:809788-812131 GCF_000951045.1 Mandrillus leucophaeus | reverse complement strand
GAGACTTTGTCTCAAAAAAGAAGAAAGAGAAAGAAAAAACGAAAATCATCCTCCTGAATGGGCTTTTAATGCAGAAAAAATTGCCCTATTCTAGGGAAAAAAATGCCACTAAGGACACTTATTAGTAAGGAAGAGAGGCAAGCACCAGGATTTAAGGCAGGAAGGGATAGGCTAACTCCACTGTTTCGTGCAAATGCAGTCAGGTTTATGATAAGCACTGCCCTTATGTGTAAAGCTGCTACCCACCTTTCCCACCAGCTTTGAAGAGAAAATATAAACACCAGCTGCCAGTCTTCTGGTTGTACAAGAAGTCCTGGACAACAACAACCGTTTTTCTGGATTGGCTCCATCAATGCTTTGTCTCTGAAATCAGGAAGTACCTTGCCAGTAAGGAACTGCCTTTTAAGGTCGTTTTATTTATTTATTTATTTATTTATTTTGATATCAGACAATGCCCTTGACTACCCGGAACCCATAAATTCAACACTGAAGGTGTCAAAGTTGTTTACCCCCAACTAAACACAATGTATATAATTCAGCCCCTAGGTCGGGGGGTCAGGAACTTTAAGGCTCATTACACACAGTACTCTATGGACAGGACTGTGGACACTATGGAAGAGAACTCTGATAGAGAAAACATTATGAAAACTTGGAATCTAAGGCCTAACATAACAGACACTACACCAGAGGAATTAACAGAAGACAACTTGATGGAAGTGAGTGCATCTGAGCCAGTGCCAGATGATGAGGAAGAAGACATAGAAGAAGCAGTGCCAGAAAACAAGCTGCTGTTAGACAATTCTGCAGAAGGGGTCTAATGATTCAAGACTGCTTTTTCACTTCTTTTATGACACATGCCCTAATATGACACAGATACTGAAATAAAAGCAAGCAACAGAAGGACTGATACTGTAGAGAAACATTTTTAGAGAAATGAAAAAGCAAAAAGTCAGAGAAATGATGATGTATTTCATAAAGTTACACCGAGAGTGCCTGACTCTCTGCCTCTCCTTCCACCTTCTCCACCTCTTTTGCCTCTGCCACCGCTGAGAAACAGAACCAACCCCTCCTCTTCATCCTACTCTACCTACTCAACATGAAGATGATGAGCTCTTCCACTTAACAAATAGTAAATATATCTTCTCTTTCTGATGATTTTCTTAATAACGTTTTGTTTATGTTACTTTATTGTAAAAGTACAGTATAAAATATGTTTAACCCACAAAATATGTTTTAACCAACTATGTTATTGGTAAGGCTTCCAGTCAACAGTAGGCTATTAGTAGTTAAGTTTTTGGGGAGTCAAAAGTTATTTGCAGATTTTCAACATGTAGGGGGTTGGTGCCCCTGATCCTTATGTTGTTCAAGAGTCAGTTGTACTCGGCAATACATTTAACAAAAGATGTGCAAAACCTTTACACTGAAAACTACAAAAAATTGCCTATACAACTTAAACATAAATGAATACAGACATAGAAGATGTTCACGGATTGGAAGACTCAATACTTTGAAGAATTTAAATAAATTATTCACAAATTGGTCTATAAACTGAATTCAATCTCATTCAACATTCCAACAAAGCTGCTATGCAAAATTGATTCTAAAATTTATGTAGACATTTAAAGGACTTAGAACAGCCAAATAATCTTGAGAAAGAAGAAGAAAGTTGGAGAACTTGCACTACCTCATTTCGAGACTTCTACAATGCTGAAAAATCATTACAGTGTAGTGCTGCTATAAAGACAAAGAGATACATGGAACAGAACAAATTGTCCAGATATAGACTCACACAATCAATAGATGTTCAATAAAGGTCCTTCAAGGCAATTCAATGAGGAAAAGTAAATATTTTCTGCAACTTTCTGTAACAACTGTGTAAATATATGAAAATAAAATAAATTTTAACCTTTACTTCATACTGTACACAAAAATTAACTTCAGACACATCATAATCCTACATGTAAAAGTTAAAACTATGAAATTTGTAGAAGAAAATATACAAGAATATCTTGGTACAGGCAAAGATTTTTTTAGGTAAAACACAAAAAGCAATGATTATAAAAAATAAAAAAGTTAAGTTAGCCTCCCAAAATTTAAAAATCCTGCTCATCGAAAGACTTAAGAAAATTAATAGCCAAGTCACAAACTAAGAGAAAATAATCATAATGCATATATCCAACAAAGAATGTGAATCCATAATATGTGAAAACCTTCTATCTCATCTCATTAATAAAAGGTAAAAAACCCAAATTTTTAAAAATAGATAAAAGACATAAACACTTCACAAAGAAAGATACACAAATGACCAATAAGCACATTTAAAAAATACTTGAGGCTGGGTGC
>NW_012108964.1:794561-809423 GCF_000951045.1 Mandrillus leucophaeus | reverse complement strand
GGCATCATGAAACACTCTCCTATACACACTAGAATGTCTAAAATTTAAAAGATTGACACGAACAGATGTTGGTGAGGCTATGGAATTTTTATATGTTGGCTTTTTGAAGTGCAAAATAATGCAACTATTTTAGATTTTGGCAGTTTCTTATATAGTTAAAAATACATGCAATTTATGACCCAGCAATCGTATGCCTATTTACCAAGAGAAGTAAAACATACGTTGACAAAAAAAAGTCTTGTGCAGTAATGTTCATGAAAGCTTTATCTAAAATAGCACCAAAATAATCCAAAGGTCATCAATGAACAGAGTGGATAGACAAATTATGGTAGTTTTGTCTATAGTATACTACTCAGCAATAAAAACTGTACTACTTTGCTTTATATGCTATAAATGGATAAATTTCATAAACAATGTGAGATCCACAATAAGCCAGACATACAAGAAATATGCATTTTATGATTCCACTTATATGGGGTTTTAGAACCAGCAAAACTAATTTATGATGAAAAAATGAGAAAAATGGTTCTCTAGAATGGAGGGTTGGAGTTGACATGGAAATTTTCCCATGATGGAAAAGTTATGTATCTTAATAGGTCTGTGGGCTACACAGGTGTTTGCACTGTCAAAACTCATAGAACTGTAACACATAATATCTCTGCATTTCACTATCATATACATCATTTTAAAAAATTAAAACAAAATTAGAAACAGTTTCTTATAAAAATATTAAATCAGAATCCTTCTAGAAATGAAAATGATTGCCATGTTAAGAATGTAAGATTTCAGGTGATTTTGTTTTAGGGCATTCTCTGTTCATTCATTCAGTCATTCAGCAACTATTGAGTAACTATAATGTGTCTGTCACCATTCTAGGTGTTTTGAACATATAAATGAGCAAACCAGACATAGATGCCTGCTTCTAAGGTGCTAATAATCTATAAAGTGAGTAGAGAGAAAGAAAATACAAAAACATAAATAAGTAAACAAGGTAGTGTTTAAAAATGTGAGAAGTGCTATGAGAGAAATAGAAAAAGCCTACCATCCAGTAACATTGCTATATCATGCTTCAGCTGCCTGCTACCATTTTATTAAAGTCATGGGTATGCCTATATTTATGGATTAGCATTTTTGCCTTTGTTAATTGATTGATCGTACAATAGAAGCATTCCAGGAATAGATGGGGGTGTGTGTGGCATGTGTGTGTGTGTTTCAAAGTGCTGGGTTATCATAGTTGCTTTATTCTTAAGCTTTTGCAATATTTAATGCTTGAATAAATATCTATCAGGATATCACCTGGAGCGTGTGGAAAGGTTGGTTTCAAGGGCATTGTGCTCAATGCTAATCACATTCCATGGGCTACTGAGTCACAGTCACATTGAGTTATCGAGTCAAAGAGCAGCCTTTTTGTCTTCTGTATGAAAGACAAGCTGCTCAAATGTAACAGAATTCAGACACCCAAGTCATTAAGATATAGTTGTACATAAAAGATGCAGCACTGATAATTCAAAATAGACAGGAAGAATATGATCTAGGAATAATTTTTCTTCAAGTCATAATATCTGGCACCAAACATAAATAAAGCCCTGTTTTTCTCCTTCAGTGCCCTGCCGGGAAGGAGTCAGTGAGACAACTTGTTATCTGCCAGTAACACAGGCATTGCAGGTAGGCCTTCAGCTATGGAGAGACCCTGCCTATTTTCTTTAACAAGACATAGACTGAAAACATGAAATCCTCCATCAAAAAGCAGTAGTACCATTGACTCAAAAGCTTCTGCAATGAGATTCTCCAACATACTGAAATATGAAGCCCCAAGTTGCTTTTCTGTAGCTAGAACACATACACAAAAATGAAGTGTTTTTAATGTTTGCTCTTTTTTTGTTGTTTTTAATCAGGTCTTTTGGAAAAAATCAATCTCTAATCAAGCTCTATATATGTAGCTATGGATCTCCAACCTTAAATCTATGCTGCAGTGTAAGATTCTTCCATGATGACTTCTTAACTGTCTTTAGCTTGTTTCCTGACCTTTGCCTATGCATATGTGATTCTGCTCATATGGAATGCCTTCTCACCTTCTAAAATGCCACCTACTTTTCTAGTTCCCAATCAAGTACACTCCCTTGGTGAAATCTTCTGCAACCAACATATTGAGACGTTACCTGTCCCTCCTCTCAACTCATTGTAGCATGACCTTATATATTACTTGTTTTGTCTAGAAATGTTACAAGTCATTTTCTGTTATAATTATCCCCCTTGCAGGTTCACAGTCAGATTAGGGTAATTAGAATTGTAGGCTCTATATCCAGAACCCCATTTAAACCTAGGTTGCCTTCTCCACATTGATTTGTAAATATTATCTACAGCTTACAGGCATTATGAATGACCTGCCCACAAACGCTCATCAAACTTATACCAAATCTGAAGTATAGTACCAATAGCACCCCTTGCAGAATTATTTTTATTTTTCTGAGAAAAATGTATTTTCTCAGAAAATTATAGTATATAATTTTGCTGTACTTCTATGCAGCCAACATCAGGCTGATCAAAAGTATGTAGGTCATCAAAAATGCTTAAATGGTTGCTAGTGATAAAATATTCTATTTAGTCCCACAGATTGGTGGATGGCTTCCTAAGGAATCCACAGAATTAATCCTCAGGCTATGTTTTCCAAATTCAGCAGCTTCTGTGAAAGCTGACACGAGCTTCAAATGATGCATGGTTTCTAGTTGTCAAGAAAACCCCATCGGGGGCAGGGGCACGGTGCAGAGGAGTCAGGTGTTGACTACAGACTACATGGTGCCACACAGCACCGCCTTACCGTGATTGTCTGGAGATTTTATTAAACGGGCTTGGGCTTGCTTTAAGTCATTAAATTGAGTCAATTTTGTTGCTTTGTTTTGGCTAAATTTATAAAAGTCCAAAAGTTTAAGATAAGATAATACTATTTGGCCTTTTTAGCATCTTTTTTTATTATTATTTTTATTTTTGAGACAGAGTCTCACTCTGTTGCCCAGGCCAGAGGGGCAATGGCACAATCTTGGCTCGCTGCAACTTCTGCCTCCCGGGTTCAAGCGATTCTCCTGCCTCAGCCTCCCAAGTAGCTGGGATAATAGGTGTGTGCCACCACACCCGGCTAATTTTTGTATTTTTAGTAGAGATGGGGTTTCACCATATTGGCCAGGCTGGTCTTGAACTCCTGACCTCAAGCAATCCACCCACCTCAGCCTCTGATTTAGCACCTTTTTTTTTTTTTTTAACATTACTACTCTACGAAAGCATTCAGTAAAGAAGGCAGTTAAAGATAAAGCAGAAGGAAAATAATCCAGTTCATGATTGTGCCTTTGGTTTGAAAAGCAGTCAATAAAAATATGGAAATAAACACTTTGAAACAAAGGAGATTATAAAAATTAAACTAAAGTAAGTCTTCTGCTCATTTCCTTTCTTGTCCATTTCCTTTGGGTGAGCCTCACTTTTTCCTTAATAATTAAAGCAAAAAGAAGAATCATTCCAATTTGTGAAAGCCCCCTCTTTTCTCTGAAAGCCCAGTTTTGTGGCAGAAGTGAGAAGAGCTGCCCTTACCTCTCAGTTCCCCCATATCCAGGGTTGTCCCCAGTTGTTCTAATAAAGCAACTCTTGCCGCATTCTTTTTGTGTTTCTTGCCATCATAATGTTGCTGGGCCATCAGAGGGTTATTAAACCAGGCTGCACAGAGCCCACAGTATCTGTCTGAATCTCTTCTTTGATAGGGAGATGCGACCACCGGAGCAGTGTCCATCCGTGGGGGCTTAAGTGGGCTCAGGGGTGTTGCTGTGAAAGGAAACAACCAGAGAACCACAGCCACGTTAGTACAACACTGAGTCCACTCTTCCCCGGTACCTGAAGACCAAAAGTCTCCTGTTCACTCTAGAGCTTAAACATCCCCAAGACTTCATTGACAGCAGGAAAATTAGCCCTGCCAGCTTTCATTTTTGAGTTGGGACACAAAAATTCTTAATGTATTGAGATCAGAGTTTGCATATTGTTATGCCAAAATCTGATAATTCAAGAGACCATCCCTTAGGGGAAAAATAAGATTTTTAAATATAAGTTATCAGTTATTCCCACTGTGGCTCTCAGGAGCTATGGACAATAGCTCTAAGTATTTGGCTGCCTGGAGTAGCTTTGTAAATATGATTATTGAAGGCCTTTCCCACTCACTTTTAAAATGCATTCTGCTCTAACACGGGCATTTAGAGAAAAAAAAAGTGTAGTAAAATACAGGGGACAAGCTCAATGAGCCAGGTAAAACTTGAGCAATAACTTAATTTTTCTAGCATCACTAATAAAGCAATAAGCCTATTGTAATTGCCTTCAATTATTTTTGCGTGTACACAAAAAATAAATATTGGATAAAATGCAACTAAATAAATAAATTCTTAGAGGTAAGGGAGTGGTCTATCAGTCAAAATAAAGCTAATACTTGAAGTAAACATTGGACAATCATGACTTAAAAGATTCTGAATGAATGAATGGGATGTTTGTGTGATATAAATGTAATTAATTGATAAATAAAGGATTTGGCTAAGTGGTAGAAACTGATCTTTTGGTGATGTAGGTTGTATTAATTGAGGAAGTCATGCTAATTTTATTGTCAGCTGCTTCGGTTTATTGTAATAGGCTATTTTCAACCTGTACCTGCTAACATTGATGCTGAAATAACAATGTTTTTCTAAAAACCAAAAGAAAATTTCTATAGATTAGGTGTACTTATCTAAGCATAATAGACATGTATCACTATTTTGAGATTGCATTGTTCCACCTATTAAATTAACATTTTATTGTGAGTTTAGGATTATTTGTGGTCCAGAAAACAAACAAACAAACAAAAAGAGTCTAACTTGAAGGAGCTTACTAATGGAAAGTAAAAATAACTTTTCTATGCATTACAACATACAAGTTGCTTCCATCCTTAGAAGGACTATGACTTGGGTTTTTATCCCATTTCTCAGATGATAGATTTCAGAAATGCCAGTGGCTTACTGAAGGTGAGATGTCTACTGATGGGAAAAACAGGACTCAAACGAAATCTGCAATTTCCAAAGCCAATGTTCCCTTCAATACCCTCCTAACGATCCTTTTCATACTTCTTAATAAGCAAAGCAAATAAGCATTTGCTTATTAGATCCATCATCTTTCTATTTCATATAAGATTTCATTAAAGTTTGGAAAAAATATTCTGATCCAAATATTTTGGAGAAGAAATCAACATGTAAATTATCACATGGGCCATTAGTCCTAACACAGTATAGCAGAATCCTGTGTGTGTTCTTGGTCTCTGAGATGTGGGATGCAGCTGGCAAAACCATGAGCATTAGGGTTGTCGTTCCAAGGAAAAGTTGAGGTCTGAGACCTCAATAACAAGTTAAGGAACCAATTAACCAACTCCCCAAGCTTTCAAGTAACTTTTAGGTGGACTTTTATGTTTTTGACTAAATAACTTAATATAGAAACAAATACTTGTTAAATGACATTTTAATTCAAGTAATGCCTGTATCATAACAGTATTTCTAAGAAGTTCTTTTTTCTTTATCCAGAAATTTCATCATATCAAGAAGTTTTAGCTAGTTTAGATTAAACTTAATGGTGTTATTTCTATAGGGACTCACAAACAGTATGCCTCTTAAAAGCCTCATTGCAGGATTTGGTCATATATCACCATGTAGAAATAAAACTCAAATGTGGGCCATTCCAGCAGCCTCCCAGTATCATTCTGCTATGACTTAGAAATAAAAGCTACAAATATGCAGTTGACCTGGATGCGAAAAGATCTCTATCCACTCTTCTGAAGGTAATTGAATCTCACTTCCAAGGTTTCCTGAATCCTCATCAATTTCTGAGGATTTATAGCTACCTATTGTTTTTGATGGCAATGGAAAACATATCAAATGTTTACAATCTGAATAAATGTTGACTCTTGAAGCATAATTTATTTTTCTTTAAAGTAAGCCCTATAAAACATTTCAGTTGATTTTATCAATTGATACCTTCTACACCATATCCTGGTAGGAGTGAGACACAATAGAATATTCATCAAATAAGATAATCTTATTTTGCACGTAAGAAAGTAATGTGATGTTACATTGGCATTGTAGCTTCTCCCTCTGAGTAATTCTACTATCTTGTGTATAATCTGAAAGCTTAAAGGAGTTTTTTGTTTGTTTGTTTGTTTGTGTCTGTTTTAACTGTCTTCACTCATTTCAACCCAGCTTATATTCCCTTAGTGCCTATAAAAGCAGGAAAAGGCAGTAGCGTAAAAACAGCCTTGAATCAAAATCAAAACGCTGGTTGGGTGGGGCTCCACCATCAGTGAGCTGTGTGACCTTTGGCAAACTTCTAATGTCCCTGGTTTCTTCAAGGTAAAAATTTAGGCTCACCATCCGTTTTAAAATTAACATACTTTGCAGCTAACCCATACGGTGTGGACGGAACAAATTGTGGAAACTCTCTCCCTTGTACAGCTTTGATTCAATGCCAAATGTAGAAATTATGTGGGAGGAGAGTAGTTTCCATGTTTTAACGGTAAATCTGTGTGTGTACATGAACCATAACACTTACATTCTTTGGCAGAGTGTATTTTTCCAATAAAACGAACAAAGAGTGGGGAAAGATTATCTTTTGGTTTAAAAACATGCTTTAAAAATACTTTAGTTGACATGTAGTTAATTTTTATTTTGATTTTGTAGTTTGTTTTTATTCTAATTGCAAAAAAATAATTAACTATTTACTTTACTACCCTTTATATAAATTCGACCAAAAGTCGATTAATCAAAACCAGTAATTTCAACATTAGACTCACCAGGCTTTAAAAATTTCTGTGTCCAGACTGTGCCCCAGATCAATTGTATCAAAACCTCTGGGGGTGGGAAGGAAGCATCAGGATGTTTTTAAAACCTCCCTCCTCCCACAGCCTGATTCGTGTTTCCAAAGCACGGCCAATGTTGAGAACAAATGATCTAAATATTGCCACATTTTCTTTGAAAATAACTATGAAATGAAGCTTTCTTAGATCTTCACATAAAAGAAAGCAGCATAAAACGTCCAACAGCAATGGAGCTAGTTTTGCTGAAGGCAATAGCCAAAATATCACATCATGCATGAGAGAGAAAGAAATAATTACTCGCCTTTTTAAAACCCCAATTAATTTTCTCATTTCACCATAACATAAAAGAGTCTCTAAAATAGCAGCTAACATTATAAATTAATATTGGTAAAGTTAGATGGAAATTCTGATTCCTTTCCCCATAAAGAAACTCAAGAGAACATTAAGCTGTTATCCCACCAGCCTTTGCTCAAGGCCATGACCAAAATGGTATGCTGACCTGTACCAGGCTCTCCACATAGCTGTGCACCTCTCTTACAAGATGCTCCTGAATCCCATATGCTTTGTGGGGCCTCAATAACCTAAGCGAGAAGTAGATCTATCTCCTTTAAGCTTATAAAGCATTTACTCACTGCACAATTCATTTGGCATTTCTTAAATACCACATTGTAACCTTGGCTGTGTGAAAGTGCATCTGTGTGTATGTGTAAGGGAAATTGGAACGGAAGCTCCCATTAGACACTTTTGTGTTGGCCCTCTTCTAGTACATGTTCACACTCCCTGTTTCAATTCATAAAAATGCAAAAACCCCTGAAACTCAAGTTTTTTCAGATTCATTTATTATCAAAACGTGACCTGAAGTCACATGAGATGATTCCTAGTCTTTACCTTTGGTATAAACATACATACATATTGCAATAGAATGATTAATATCTTTGGTCATGGGCTGCTGTCCTATCTCCATGTAAACACAGTGAGTGGTATCTGTGCCTTATTATACATCCCAAATCTTACCATTTCTGATTTGCAAAATACAATCAGCCCCGAATATTTTGAACAAAAGATCATGGATCTATGGTGGATTCAGAGTGGGTAAAATCAGTGCAAGATCCTCTACGGCTTAAGCTAATTGGAGCAAGTCAGTTTTCAACACTTGATTTCTAAGAATCACTTCATGATGGGATGAATTTCAACATCACTCTTAGTACCTTGCACAAGGTTTGTCAAGGAGTATGTTATCAGCAGCTATCTGTCACCTGCTGGATATGTCGTCTTGAGTAATAATCTAAAATAATATGCATATTCATCTTATATTTATTTCTTCCAGGCATAATAACCAGAGTTGATTTAAGGATAAAAATATTTTCACAGCTCCTGTGTGTGTCTCTATATTAGTCTGTTCTCACCCTCCTAATAAAGACATACCTGAGACTGGGTAATTTATAAAAGAAAGAGGTTTCATTAACTCACAGTTCCACAGGGCTGGGGAGGCTTCAGGAAACTTACAATCATGGCAGAAGGGGAAGAAAACACATCCTTCTTTACATGGCAACAGGAAGGAGAAATGTCGAGCAAAGGAGGGGAAAGCCCCTTATAAAGCCATCAGATCTTGTGAGAACTCATTCACTATCGCTAGAACAGCAGCGTGGGGCAACCACCCTCATGATTCAATTACCTCCCACTGGGTCCTCCCTCCCACAACAAGTGGGGATTATGGGAACTACAATTCAAGATGAGATTTGGGTGGGGACACAGCCAAACCATATCAGTCTGCATCAGAAAATTTCCTCATTCTGTAATTGTCTACACTGTCTAATTGTCTAACATTCTACAACCTGACTCTTCACAGCACCAGCACTTTGTATGCAACAGACACATAGTGTAAATTCCATGCCTTTTGATGAATAAATGAAAGAATGAATAAAATGTTCTTTACACTATGAGTGAGTAAAGAAATATGGTAACCAAGAGTTTTCTTGTTTCTTCTAGATTGTGTCCTTTAGAGCGTAGGTAGCTAGGTCCCATGCCAGTCAATATAAATATAAGCCAGTACATGACAAGGTCCTGGTGGCTAAATTGTGGAAGGGTAACATGTCAAAGTGTACATACATACTACGGTCTCTCTCCTTCTTTTGAATTCAAACTAAATATATTAAAATATATTAAAAGTCATTAAAAGCCCCAAACTTCTATTTTCTGGGGTGGCCTATTTCTGTAAGTTGCAGAGAGTGCACATCCTTCTGGAAAATTTGCTTTCAAACAGGAAACCATTTACTCAGACTTGTTTATCACAGCATCCAAACCCTAATTCCAGCTTTTGGTATGGCCCCAACCGTCCTGGCTTTCCTGGGACTGAGAGGGTTTCCCAGGACCTGTGGTTTTTGGGGCTAAAACGAGGAAAGTCCTAGGCAAACTGAAATTGGTCACCCCAGCTTCTGAGGACAGACTGGATTTAACATCATCCTGTGAAAATAGTAAAGACTTTGGGAACAACTGTTCCAGATATGAGAGCAGGTGTTTCAACCAAGACAAGATCCACAGACTGATCTCAAAGCTCTGTCAGACCGCCAGGTGGATATCATTAGCTGGGGAGGAGGGTGACACCACCAGCAGTGAGACAGATTCTCACCTGCCTGTCTGCCTTCTAGGCCCTTTCAGTTTGTCAAGGAGCCACAGGGTTCTCTGCCATTCAAGCTGGCAACCTACACTCCTCTCTCTCTCTCTCAACATGTCTAACACACACATACACACACACACACACACACACACATACACTTTCTCTCTCTCTCTCTCTCTTTCTAAATCCCTCATCAAGCTTCCTCCCCAAGTCCCTGGCTCTTTATTTTCTTCCTTCCTTCTTTTCTCCTCTTTTCTCTCCCTTTGCACTCGTGCTTAATGCTTTCTAGGCTCTAGGATAGTGAAGTTTAATTCATTCTCACAAGGGATGTGGGGGCTTTTGATATAGAGAACTAAAGCCAGAATTTATTCATTTTAAAGTATGTGGTTTCTCTCACCTAAGGCATTCTTATCCACAACAATAATTCTTCCCAGTTGTGTGATATCATGCAGTTTATTATATCTGTTCTGTGTGTTTTCTTAAGTTACTCAGAGATCTTGTCTGGTCAATAAGGCAGCTTGAAGCCCAGGGAGATGAACCCACTAGTGTAGAGTCCCTTGATTAATAAGCAGGAGAGGAAGTGGTAAAGACCAGATCTCTGGACTCTAAGACCAGCCCCATATTTCAAAGTCAACTTGCTTCCAATAATGCCTACAGAGCAATAGGCCAAATAAACAGACAGATTAATTCTAGAATCAAAACACATTTCCTAGGCTTCAACATCTGCTCTCAGTGGGGATTATTTGGAAATGTGCATTTTTTTCTAAAAAAGACTTTTTCAGATTTCCAGTCCCTATGATAAACTGCCTTTCTTTTTTTCCTACCCTAAATCAAATTAATGACAGTAGTATTTCTTCAGCAAGTATCACTGTTTTTTTGCAAATGCTACCAATAGTAAAGTTAGATCATTCAGTGAGTGGCTTAAGAGGCAGCTGTCAGTGTCGTTCTGTAGTTCCGTCACCACACGGTCCAGCCTCCTCTGCAGGGAAGCACCTCACCTCCATGCCCACCACAACGTCAGGCCTCATACTTAGATTTCTTTTGCAGCTCTGGCAGAGGCTTGGGCCTCTTGTGTAGATAGTAAATGCTCAATGAACACGTGATAAATACATGAAGAAAAGTACTGGTGACTTTTAATATCAACTTGGGGGAATTTTCATGTTTTGATAAATATGAGAGCTAAACATTAAATCTTTGATAGTTTCATTAAACTTATTTTACAGGGTTAAAAAAACAAGCTAGATACTCCTAATAGGTGATAGATTAAATAAATTATGGTCATCTCTACTCTGAAAAACACACAGCAATAATAAAAAAAAAAGATATGTTTTAGAAAAGTATTTAGGGACCTGGGGAAATGTTCAGAATAGGATGTAAACTAAAAGATGTGGTTCATATGTCTAATATCAACAAAATCATTTACACACACAGCTGCAAAACTTTATATAACTATTTCTATTACTATGTATATGTATAAAACTATATAGACTAGAAGGCTGTAGATAAAAATCTTAGTAATAGTTGTTTCTGAGTTGTGGAATATGGGTGATCTGCTTTGTACTCATGGATATATACTCCCTGATGCAGATGGAAAACATTTTTATTTTTTACCATTTATATATAGGCCACATTTTATGTTAACTTGTTTTAGTACAAAGTCTAAAAAACACTGCTTAGGGAACTTGTGGTGCCACAACCCAGTCTTAAATCTCAGAAGATGTTATTTGCAGTGCTTTATTATTAATTTATTGTAGACTTGAGGGAAAATGAGTTGGAGGAAGGCTGGCCCAGTCAGAATATAAGGTAAAAGTACCAGCTTCCCTGATTTCTCTAAAAGATCCTGAGAAAAGCAGTTGTCCCACTGTTATCACAGATCCAAATATGGCTCTAATTATTTAGATAAAATGAAGCACCTCTCTTCTCATATGATATGTCTGGATGCGAATTCTGCTACCTAGCGCCATGAGATAGAAAAATTCGCATACTATTTATTTTATGTCACAAAAGAAATTAAAAAGCACTGTAATATATCCAGTGTTTCAAAATACATGCCGTTTCACATCTCTTGAGCATAAACAAAGATGAGGATGACTTAAGGGGACCGTCCAATTCAATTACGCATCAACCTTCTAAGTATAATCAGCCTATTAACAGAAGTTGCTTCTTTACCCACACTGCATTCATATATTGTCAGTCTTCATTAAGACAGTATTCATAGATCATTGATTTTCATTAATATAGAATAATTCCCTCTAGTTTCAGTCACTTGATTAGGTTCTAAATATCATAAGTATGCCTGTTTTCTGCAGAATTTTAATCTTTGAAAATAAGCCATTAAATAGAACTTTAGAGGAGATAAAAGTCCTTTTATGACTTTCTTGTGTTGCTTGGCAAAATAATCCAAAGGCTGTAATATTCCACACTCTTTACCTTGAAATCAAGAGGCCAGAATCTAAGGTCCATGAGGGCAAGAATTTTTATCCTTTGTTTATTGATAGATTCCAGGTGCCCAGAACTGGCTTTGGCACATGATAGGTGTTAAATAAACCCTTCTTGAATGAGGGGAGCAGCTTATTCTCCATTGAGTAATTGACATAACAGAAGAAATCACTTATCTTACATAAACTGCTGTACTTGAGGACATCTTGTAGGTATAATGATGAATGCT
Source organism: Mandrillus leucophaeus (assembly GCF_000951045.1). Lineage (NCBI taxonomy): Eukaryota > Metazoa > Chordata > Mammalia > Primates > Cercopithecidae > Mandrillus > Mandrillus leucophaeus. The sequence continues at coordinate 797,279 of NW_012108964.1, read as the reverse complement.
GGAATCAATGATAGCATCCACTCTGTCCAGACGGGGTTGAAAAGCAGTTATTTCCCTATAGTCTATTCATGGTATTAAATCTTCAAACACTACTCAGTCAAGGTGCTACACTCCCTGAGTTCAGTGTCAAAATCTCCAGTTATGGTCACAGTTCTCAAACTCTGTGCAGAGGTGTCCTATGATGACACAAGGAACTAAGTCATAGGAAATCTGTAAGATATTTTAACATTTTGAGGAAAGCCTAGTAACATCTGCTGGACACCACAGGGACAATTAACTCAAGGTAGCTCACAGTTTCAACCTAGATGCTACACTCCTTTTAATTATTTTGATTTCTGTGAAGCTGGGTTTTGGATACTGCTGTGTATGACCAGTCAATCAAATCATTCAGTGAGAAACAAGAAACAAAGGGGTCAGGGTCCAATGTGGTTTTAAAGTTATGCAGTACCCACCAGGCAAACACATTCATTAGTGCAGTTATTTAGGAAGGAAGCAAAAATATTGGTTTTTTTTTTTTTCAATTTATGGGTATAATTATTTCAGACCAGGCACAGTGACTCACGCCTGTAATTCCAGAACTTTAGGAGGCTGAAATGGGTGGATCACTCAAGCCCAGGAATTTGGAACCATGCTGGGCAACATGGAAAAAAAAAGTCTCTACAGAAAATACAAAAATTAGGTGAGCATGCTGGCATGTGCCTGTAGTCCCAGCTAGGCAGGGAGGGGCTGAGATGGGAGGATTGCTTGAGCCCATAAGGTCAAGGCTGCAGTGAGCCATATTTGTGCCACTGCATTCCAGCCTGGGACTAGAGGAGATCTTGTCTTAGAAAAAAAAGATCAGATGGCTACTAAATTATTAGGACATAAGTACTGAAGTTGTTTGGACCTAGCTATTTAATAAACTTACCTATTAGGCATGTCTTTCAACCTCAGGGAATTGCAAAAGAAAAAATACAGAGACATTAAGACTGTGGTAAAATTTTAGCAACACTAAGAGTTACGACTTCTTGCTTCTTCCTTCTTTGTGCATTGCTTAGGAAGAATCAATGTTCTGCTAACTGGGCACTGCTAGAAACGACGATGGCCTTTCCTCGGAAACCTCAAACCCCACATTTAACATGGAGTTCCAGACGGACAACGTGGGCTTCCCTGACAGGAACCGGTTGACCCACTGGCACTCCCAACGCCCATTGCAGGTGCTGCTCTTGGAGTACTGAGCTGGAGGCATCCCCTGGATCACAGGCAGTATCCTATAGGAGCTGGAGGACTGGTGCACCGACCACTGGGAACTGAAACCAGCTTTGGTTCTTTTAATTCTACCAGCCTTCCCCAGACACCTAATCCATACCCCGTGCTCAGGGTTGGGGAATGATTTACTTATCCGGCAGCATTAGCTATTCAACTAGAGAGCCAGCTTCCTGGATCATTTCTTATATCCTATGAATATTTATAGAGAATTCAAAGATGAGAAAAGTGATCAGTGCCAGAGGCACAGCAAAGAGAAAGTGCAGGCTAAGTTTAGAGGAAGAGAAACAAAGAGGGTGGCCTTTTGTCCTGGGCTAGAATAGAGCTGTGACTTTAGAATGAATTTAGGGAAGTTGGTGCTGTTCCATTCTGTGAGTGGAATGCCTGTGTCTACACCTGCTCTTCAGCTACCACCCCAACCCCTGAAGAAAGGGACCTCATGGTTTCTCTATTGAACGACCATTTTGAGTTGCCTCAAGCATATATCCCTAAAAATAACATTGATCTTAATAACCCATGGTTTGCAAGCTATGAAAATTGGCTCTGTTTTGTATTTAAATGATGAATATTAGCTATGCATATATTTTGCATGTATCACTTTGAATTTAATCTAGAAATAAAGCACTTTATCTCAACTGCCATTTGGGAACTGCTTTTCTGAGTCAGACTATGAAATCTCAAAGCAACTCTAGAACTCTTGAGATCAGATGTAAGGTAGATGGGGTTACTCTGCTCTATCATGTCAAGTCCCTCCCATCATGAAGATTGAAAGAATTCAGAGTATCAAATGTAAAAGCAAGAAGGTACCCTAGTCCCTGAGGGCTTGACGACCACACCCGTACACCCCTGCTTCTCAAATTGAGCAGTGAGGCTGATGGGCAAAGGAGCGCTGCAAAGGAGGAAGTCAGATTTAGGGTAGATAAGACTTTGCAGACAAAAGTTGGAAAATCCTTAGGCAAATTCAGTCCTGGGGGAGCAGAAGCCTACTTAGAGCCTGAATTATTCAGATGTGTCACCCACAATCATTAATTTAACTATGGCTTGGTCACAAATTGCATACTTGATTATTGCCACACAGACACAGATGGAAGGGAGCACACGAGAGAAAATATGAATGATTTATTTTGAGGGATGTTTTTAGGACAAGTGTATCATTAACAGCCATTGAGGATGTAGCTGCTTTAAAACCTGCTACTCCAAGTGTGCACCACCCACCAAGACCATCCACAGCGCTCGGCAGCTGATTAAAGAAGCCCATCTCAGGCCCCAACCCGGACCACAGGATAAGAATCTGCATTTTGCAAGAGGCTTGAGTGACTCATACGCAAATTAAATTAGGAAAGCACTGGATTAGGTTCCTGTCAGAATCACCTTGGGGATGTTTAGACACTCAAGGACTCCAGACCCACTTAGGCCACTTAGCTCAGAATGGCTTGGGGTGGGGCCCAGTCATGATAGATGTTAAAGCTTTGC
>NW_012108964.1:769023-794511 GCF_000951045.1 Mandrillus leucophaeus | reverse complement strand
ACCCCAACCCCTGAAGAAAGGGACCTCATGGTTTCTCTATTGAACGACCATTTTGAGTTGCCTCAAGCATATATCCCTAAAAATAACATTGATCTTAATAACCCATGGTTTGCAAGCTATGAAAATTGGCTCTGTTTTGTATTTAAATGACGAATATTAGCTATGCATATATTTTGCATGTATCACTTTGAATTTAATCTAGAAATAAAGCACTTTATCTCAACTGCCATTTGGGAACTGCTTTTCTGAGTCAGACTATGAAATCTCAAAGCAACTCTAGAACTCTTGAGATCAGATGTAAGGTAGATGGGGTTACTCTGCTCTATCATGTCAAGTCCCTCCCATCATGAAGATTGAAAGAATTCAGAGTATCAAATGTAAAAGCAAGAAGGTACCCTAGTCCCTGAGGGCTTGACGACCACACCCGTACACCCCTGCTTCTCAAATTGAGCAGTGAGGCTGATGGGCAAAGGAGCGCTGCAAAGGAGGAAGTCAGATTTAGGGTAGATAAGACTTTGCAGACAAAAGTTGGAAAATCCTTAGGCAAATTCAGTCCTGGGGGAGCAGAAGCCTACTTAGAGCCTGAATTATTCAGATGTGTCACCCACAATCATTAATTTAACTATGGCTTGGTCACAAATTGCATACTTGATTATTGCCACACAGACACAGATGGAAGGGAGCACACGAGAGAAAATATGAATGATTTATTTTGAGGGATGTTTTTAGGACAAGTGTATCATTAACAGCCATTGAGGATGTAGCTGCTTTAAAACCTGCTACTCCAAGTGTGCACCACCCACCAAGACCATCCACAGCGCTCGGCAGCTGATTAAAGAAGCCCATCTCAGGCCCCAACCCGGACCACAGGATAAGAATCTGCATTTTGCAAGAGGCTTGAGTGACTCATACGCAAATTAAATTAGGAAAGCACTGGATTAGGTTCCTGTCAGAATCACCTTGGGGATGTTTAGACACTCAAGGACTCCAGACCCACTTAGGCCACTTAGCTCAGAATGGCTTGGGGTGGGGCCCAGTCATGATAGATGTTAAAGCTTTGCAGGTACCTCCAATGGGCAGACAGGACTGGGAATCCTCAGACTGGATCAACAGCGTAGGGATGGGCTTCACTTGCACCTCAGCCATACCAAATATTCATATAGTCATTGAATTCATATAGTCATATGTTTCATTCATTCAACTCTGTTCTGGCACTGTGCCCTGCCTTAGGTACAGAGAGCCATCCATGACCTCATGGACCTTAAAGTCTGAAACAGACATATTTTGAACTAATTTTACAGAACTGTTTTATTAAGATGTACTAATTCTACAGAAGTCTATGTGCTTTAAAAAAAAAAAATCATAGGCGAGGCACGGTGGTTCACACCTGTAATCCCAGCACTTTGAGACGCTGAGGTAGGAAGATTGCTTGAAACCAGGCATTCGAGACCAGCCTGGACAAAATAGTGAGACTGCACCCCCAGCTACTTGGGAAGCTGAGGTAGGAGGTAGTCTTGAGCCCAGGAATTCAAGGCTTAAGTGAGCTACAATCACGCCACTGTACTCCAACCTGGGTAACAGAGCAAGACCCCTGTCTCAGTGAAAAAAATTAAAAATTAGCCTGGCATTGCAATGCACATCTGTAATCCTGCTACTCAGGAGACTGAGGTAGGAGATTCCCTTGACCCCAGGAAGTTGCAGTGAGCCGTGGTTGTGCCACTACATTCCAGCTTGGGCAACAGAGCAAGTCCTTGTCTCTACAAATTAAAAAAAAAAAGTAATAATAATTTTTAAAAATCATAAGAACAACAGGTACAAAGAAAATAATATCATGAAATATCATTTTGAAATAAAACTAAAACTAGATTCAAATCACAACTCTGGTGGGTTATTTGACCTACAGCGAGAATATTTCCTAAAATAAAATGGGGCCAGTGGTTCAATTTCACACCTTTGTTGTGAGGATTAAAAGTGTCTGCTTGACAAAAGTTACTTTGCCGGCATCTTGACCACAGAGAAAACTAAGACTAGAACCCAGATTCCCTAACTGCTGCCCTGTGTTCTTTCCTCAGTCCCACATTGCTGGGCTGCGGAGAACATGGGGCGGGAAGAGCGGTTGGTTAAGAGTGAGTCAGAAAAGCTAGTGCAATGGTGGTGGCATGTTCCTGTAGCTGGTCATAAGTTTGCTGACAGGCCAGCAGAGATTCCTTCAAAGTCGTCCAGGAAGTTTTACAGAATAATAGAAAGTATATATAAGAGCCAGAGAGATATGAGGAAGAAAAGTGTATGATGCAGGATAAAGGATGTGGATTTACTTAGCCAGAAGACGGGGCACTGAAGAGTAACTTAATGATACTTGAGACACACAGAAGGTGACAGAATTTGGACTGATGGCCAGCTGTTTCCCAAAGCTGCTGAAAAACAGCTTTGAAACAAGAAGAGAGGGAACTTAAGGGAGCTGGTCCCTGATGTGAAGGCATGCCGACTGTCCCAGAGAGGGTGGTTCTGGGAGGTTAGTAGAATTAAGGATTATTAATACCTGATAGGGGAGGGGGAAATACTGGGTAAAGCATACCAGACAATGAGAAAGAGTTAAATAGAATCTTATTGGAAACAGAAAACATGTTGGTAATTCAAGATTCATGAACTTCTAGGTTCATGAATTGGATTCCTGGAATCTTGGAATCATGGAACTATGGATGAAACATTTTGTTTTAAAAAAAAGCATGGTATTGGAATATTAAATCATCAGGATTCATCAGATGTATGGACTTCTTTCTCTCTGACTTACTTTGACTACAAATAAAACCTCCCTTTGTATCAAAAAGGATGGACTAAATGTTCATTTACCACATATACCACAGTGAATCCTTCCCTCACCTTCTCATCAACATTCTTGATATATTAGTTTTGCTAACTGAAGATGAAAGGGCCAGGTATTAAGATTTCATCTGCTCTGTAGAATGAAATGCAAAACGAAGCTGCTAATGATTAGCAGTCTGCGCTAATCAAGAAATAATCACAGCAAGAATTCACGGGTAGGCCTTCCACCCATCTCCTGCTTCTCAGTTAAGTGATCTCAACAAGTGACAGAAGAGCAGCAGCAATCCCTCCTTCAGATGACTGAGGACCCCTGGCTTCCAAAGACTTACCGATTTCTAAGTCTTGAGGATCGCACTCAGAATGCCCAGATCATGTCTTCAGCCAGTACCACTACCAAGAAAAATTGCTGCCTCCAAAAAGAGTTGCAAAAACTTCGTTGCTTAGTCCTTCAATGCAACTGAGCAACAACAACAACAACAACAACAAATTTAATAAAATAAAATAGGCCAGGGGCGGTGGCTCATGCCTGTAATCCCAGCACTTTGGGAGGCTGAAGCAGGTGGATCACAAGGTCAGGAGTTCAAGACCAGCCTGGCCAACATGGGGAAACCCCATCTCTACTAAAAATACAAAAAATAGCTGGATGTATTGGCACACACCTGGTAATCCCAGCTGCTCGGGAGGTTGAGGCAGGAGAATTGCTTGAACCTGGGAGGCGGAGGTTGCAGTGAACTGAGATCGCACCACTGCACTCCAGACTGGGTGACAGGGCAAGACTCTGTCTCAAAAAGATAAAAATAAAAATAAAAATTAAAATTAAATGAAATAAAATAAAATAAACTTGGTTGGGCCTCTTTAATCTCCCATTTGCAATTCATGGTACCTCAAGATGGCCAAAATATACTTATAAACCTTAGGTGGATTTACAATTAGAACCATAAACTACTGAGTGCTCAACAAACAATTGAAGAAAATCACTTAGCAGGAAATCCTGCACAAAAGAAACAACTTCTCTGAAGGCTGGCAAAGTGAGGAAAATACATTAAATTTCATATTTCTGTTTTCAGTAAGTGAACATGCTAGGTGTCTGTGTCACGTGACAATTTACATAGCAGAGTAGCCTATTGAGAAATTAGAAATTATTTTCTTATGGGCTCACTTCATTAAAATGAGAGGAATTTTTGCATTCCATTCCAAAATGGTAGCTAGGCCCTGAAGTCTGGTTTTCCCCACCTCTGGGAGAGAATGAGCAAATGGATTTGTGTTGAGTTGTCTGAGAGGCAAAGGGATCTGAATGCCAGAGAGGAGTATGCCTGGTGTCAGGAAAGTAATCGACTTCTTGGGGACTAGGAAAGAAAGGGAGTTGTAACTGTTGATAGAGATTTGAGCAGCTTAAAAACAGTGTGTCCACGGTGGTGGTACCTCCCTAGGAATGCCTCCCACGGGGCCTTGGTCTTCTTTTCCATGACCTAGATTGGAACAGAGGAGACTTGGCCCGTGAAGAAAACAGATGATTAAAATACACTTGTGAGGGAGCCCCAGGGCTGGATCTCCAGCCTGTGGAGGCTGAGAACACGACAGTATCCTGGGTGAGATCATAAAGTAGACAGAGTCCATAGGTCAAGACTTCTCTGAGCCCTTTGAGTGGCGCTAAAGAGGGAGAGGGTACCCCAGTGAATGGCTGGGGCCGGTCTTCTTACCAACCTTCAGGGTCAGAGAACAGAAGTAATTTACATGAATTTAGAAAATATTTTAAAATGTTATATTAATCGCACTCAAACGCCATACAGTAATTTCCACCCATCACATCTGATTCTTAAAGAAACCAAACTGAGCATTAAGCAAGAATTTTGAGGCTGATGTTTAAAATGTAGGGATATTGCAAAGAATGATAATACAGTTTGGGACATTTACTATCCATTATTTCAGGTGTGATGCTTACTTTATGAGTGTCTTCTCAATTTCATAGACTAGACACTTTTAGGGTTCTTATCTTTAATAGATGATTCAGGAGTTCTTACCAGAAAATCTTTCGCTTGTAGTTTTTTCTGAATAGTAATGCATTTTGTGTAAGAATTTCAAGTCCTGACCATGTCTGCTGTTGACAGATTCAGAGTACACACAGGAAATTGATTATTTTATTGTTCTACTATTATCCTTTATAAAAGTACGTCAGAGAATATTTTCTGAAATAAAGGTATAACCACATCATAAAAGCTGCCGAGATAATCAGCTGTCTTATACCAGTATGTGATCACTCAAAAGAGAAGAGCGAGTTTATGGTATTGAAAAGGATTTGTGAAAATCACCTAGGCAGTAGGCTCCTTGTTAAAATCTTTAGTTTTATCCAATCATTGATCTCTTGTTTCATTAGCCACCAACTATAAAACAAAAACTGCAGCAGTCTTGATCTAATCATTGCCTCAAGCTTGCTATGACCCAGTGCAGAGAAATTATGGTCAAAAGAATTCAGCTTACCTCACATTGCTAAAGGATTTAAATCCTACTCACTGTAGGATAGGCATGGACTAACCGGCATGGTTTCTCCTGTCAGTGACACTAGGGCAGCATTACTGCAAGAGCAGTGTCTTTGCTGTCAGCCACTTGTATCACCTTGGGTAAATGATTTCACCCCTCTGGGCTTTAGTTTTCTCACAAGGTATCTGAGATGGCTAAAATGACGATCACTAAGCCCCTTCCAGCTCTGCAATTCTGTGAATCTATTACTTACATTTATACACTTAGAAAAGCCAAAAACATCACTGGAACAAATGCACTGATCTAGAGATGATGCCTCAGAACATGCCAGCTTTCCTAATTTAAAAGAAGATGCACCACTATTAAGATCTGCCTGTTTGACAAACTATTCTTTGCATCTATTAAAACAAGCATCCAGACAGATTATGCCACACAAACCAAATAACCTGATTCAGATGAAAGAACTGCTATGGTGTATAAAATCTTATATGCAGATATGAGGTGCTGATTGAACCTAGAGTGAATATATTATTCAAAATTTGAATTTATGTAACTTTCAAGCAGATCTAGAATACCCTGATCTTTACTTATTCAACAGAGAACTTAAATAAGCAATTCTGTGTCTGGCATGGAAATTTATGTAAAAGTTCTGAAGCTCTGTCTCTCTAATTTTCAACAAGAAATAAGGAAAAAAAGAAGAGAACCAACAAGATTTTAGAAGAGGAATATACAATAAACACACTTACGACACATGCAATGAATGAGATTATTGCTTATCTGTTCCTTTTCTTACATTGTTTACTGTTCCTGCAAATAAGAAATACTTGATTTAAAGTGTATAAATATCTGTCTTTGTTGCTACCAATCCACTTAGTGAGAGTCTTGGATTTTGAAATATTCTATTAAGTAGATGAGCAAATATCAGTAAATCACTTTATGAAACATTATGTATTGCTGGAAATGAAAAAAAGGTCAGTTTGACTTGCAATTCTGTATCTTACAATGTAACATCAGGCAAGTTACTCAGCCTGCAGGGTCTCAGTTTCCTCCTCAGTAAATCGGATACAGTAATACTGTAAACATCATGCTTTTTATGAAGATTAAATCAAACAATGCATGTGTTGTATCTGTATAATATCTTTACAATTACAATTATCAGTTATAATTACTGATTCCATTATTAAGCTAGATTCATTCTATTCAACTAGGTATAGTTTTACCACACTCAGAATCTTTTAAATATTATATATTCTTATTTAATTGTTGAGAAATAAACAGACTTTTTGAAACTTATTTTATATAAATGTAATGAATAGAAAGTACTTTTGCTATGAATGTTATCTATTCTTGTTATTCATGATAGTTATGTTTTACAAAGTTACCAGGAACACTGAAATAGCAAATACTGAACATTTGCTCCGGAGAAATTTGGGGTTAGGTTCCTAGGAACTTGTGGTTACAAGATTTTGATCAGTCAGGATACAACCTTGATGTATGTGTGTTTCTGCTTAAATATGTCTGATTTAATATAAATGTTTGGTTCATTAACTTTAAACACACTACCAATGGCACTGTAACTCATGTCTGAGCAAAGCTTATTTTCTCAGTAAGGTTCATCACAGCCTTCTTGTACTTAGGAACATTAGATAGCACTTCAGCACTACCCTTGGGGGACATTTTAAATGGCAAAGTCACCAACAAAAGGCACAAAATGTGCAAAACACGTGACACTACATAGACTGCAAAGAGAGAGAGAGAGAGACTTGTTTACAGAATGACAGCTGAAACATGAAGCCAGAATGTCACCATGTTCAACCTCAGTTGGGAATGTGTACTTGGCATGACTCACATTTTTCACAATTCCACACATGTCTGGGAATAACCCCAAAAGTGCCAGAAGAATTAATTTGGAGTTACAAATAAATCATAGTGGATTCATAAATACAGAATCCTCAAACAGTGAGGATCAGTTGTGTGTATGCGTACACTTGCATGTATTTACATACAAAATATATCTATTCCACACTGAATTGTGTGGCAGACACTATAGTATTTTACTTATATCTTCTGCGTTACTATAATAATTCTGTAATGTGTTTCTGTCACTTTACTTATAACAAATTGAGGGCTGAAGAGTTAAAACCACCTGTGAACGTTCCCATGGATATAAGCAGAATTTAAAACTGGGTCTGACTTCATAGCCTCTGTTTGTGGCCTCTGGTATTCTGTGTAGCACCTATTTTACAAAGAAAAGAGTTTTGTAAGATCAAGCAAGTGGATAGGGATGACAACCTCCTGTTAAACTGGAAAACCACTATTTTTTACCATCATATTTGACCAAAATTTAAATAACCAAGGTAACTAAATTTGAAAATAAAACTATAGACACTTAACTGCCTGTCATTATTCTAATATATGCTTCCAATTTTTACACATCCAACAAGTATTAATTAAATGCCTACTATGTGCCCAGAAGTGTAGTCATGAATAAAGGTGGTAATAACTGTGGTCCCTGCAGAGCACACCTCAGAATGATTCTCTATCCATCCAGCCTTGTTAGTGAAGACACACATAACCCTAGGGCCACTTCAAACTCTGAAGGGTCAAAAATGAAAGAAAGGTTATTGCTAAATTTGATGTCATTACCTGTTAAACTAATGATGTCTGGGAACTATATGAAAGATTGCACTCATATCCATTTTTACTGTGAATGATAGATGTGTTCATAAAAGCTCACAACTGAAACAATAACTTTAAGGGATAATGTAGCCACCAGGATAGGACTCTCCCGTAATACCATACAACCACAAATTATTACAGTAAAGGCTTATTTCTTGTTCATGCAAAATCTAATGCAGTTGAATGGCTCTCTTCCATCTTGTAGCCAGGTCTTAACACGCAATCAATTCCAAGTCTGGGGAAGATAAAAAACAAATGGGTGTCTCATAAGCAAAGTCTCTGCTATAGGTGCAGATGAATGTTCTTATTAATGCTGGATAGAACCTAACCATTCCGATTACGCATAATCTTAAAAATCACTTTGATGAATGGTGGAAAATGGAGAATAACTATAGTTTAAGGATTCTTTTCCGTACATCAGATTTTCTCTCATTCATATTTTCTTCAAAAGTAAGTTTCTAAAGAGAACAGTTAAGTGATGTTTTCTTCAGGATTTTGAATGAGATCTTGCTGATATGAATTTATCATAAAAAAGAAAAAGAGGTTGGGGGAGGAGAATCACGAGCTGGCAGGCACAGAATCAGGGTCTGTGATCTTTGCTGGTCGCCGTCAGTTAACTGGAGTTTGCTCGTATACTGGGTTGGTGTCCCCTCAAATTCACGTCCCCCTAGAATCTCAGAATGTCATTTTTTTGGAAATAGGTTTTTTTTGCAACTATAACTAGTGAAGCTAAAATGAGATCATACTGGATTAAAGTGTGCCCTAAGCCCAGTGACTAGGGTCTTTTTTCTTGTTTTCCCTGAGACAGGCTTTCACTCTGTCACCCAGGATGGAGTGCAGTGGTGCAACCTCAGCTCACTGCAGCATCAACCTCCCAGGCTAAATGGATCCTCCCACCTCAGCCTCCCAAGGAGCTTGGACTACAGGCATGTGCCACTATGCCTGGCTAATTTTTAATTTTTTGTAGAGAAAGAGTCTCACTACGTTGCCCAGGCTGGTATCAAATTCCTGGGCTCAAGCAGTCCTCCAGCCTCAGCCTCCCAGAGTGTTGGAATTACAGGTATGAGCCTGCTCTCAGTCACATCCTTTTCTTCAGTCCCTATCCCAGGCACCTCCCCAGGTCCCGACTGGTGCACAGCCTGGAAGACTGCTTCCATTTTATACAGAAACTCACACTAGCACCTGTTGTGAGTTTCTGTATAAAAAACCCATTGCCCCCTTGTTGCATGTTCCTCAAGATCATCCAGTATGTAGATCAGGAGTCAGTAAACTTTTTACGTAAAGAACCACAGAGCAAATATTTTAGGCTTTGTGGCCTGGATCATCCCTGTTATAACGACTCAATTCAGCCATTGCAGCATAAAAGCAGCCACAGACAGTATGCAAATGAATGAGTGTTATTCCAGCGGCTCTGCCAAGCATTTCAGAAATTCTAGTAAACATGCACCCATCTGGAGAAGGCAACTCAAGCTGCAACTCATTCTGCAGGAGACCCAGAAGATGCTTGATCAAAGTGCAGCTTGATGGGGTGGAAAGGTAGGGATTCACAGATCCCAGCTGCTCACCCTCATCAGACGAAGTAGCTGGCAGAAGCAATGAGCTGTAGTTCTATTATTCCAACACAGAAATCACCCCAGTTCAAGAGCCTGTTATTCACAGGGGTGGGGGCAGCATACCTGAGCAGAATGGTTCCCTTGCATCTTGATTCAGTTGATTGGATTTTCTATCTTCTTTTTTCTTTCCCTTTTGTTTTTATTATAGAAGTAATTTCAAGCCAACTTGGTTAATTAGGCAGAGCATTTCCTAGAGGAGCACAAGGCAGCCACCACGTGGAAGGTGAAGCCCTGCAGAAGCTGCTGCTGGGTGTGGCTGCAGGCAGTAAGGGAGGATGGCCATCCGAACTGCATTCAGGGAGCTATACTTGATAGTTCAGGAGGCCATAGTGTGGGTTTGCTTTTCCACTGCCCCCTGGTCTTTCTCCTGTACTCACAGTAACGTGAGATGAAGCCTCTACCTTATACTCTAAGGCTAGAATTCAGGTTGCTGTTTCGTTCCCTACGCATGGTCTCCAGCCCAGCATGCTTGCATTAAAGGGTGGTGTCCTGCCACGGTCTTCACAGCCTATCCTTTCCTAGAACCCAGGACTGCAGCAGGCCTTGCTACCATCTGCCAGGCTCTCCCAACACCAGCACACTGTCAGTTCATCTGCATGCTCCCTGGGCCCAGAGCCTCTGATGCTGGTGCCATCTTCCTATCGGGCTTTCAACCCTTAACCGGGGACACCCCCACAAAGACTACTCCTGCTGTTGGGACTCAGAAAACAATATCTCAAAATGAAGGCCTGAGCAACAGCTTCAGAAGTGAAGTTTTTCTCTGACATTCTCCTACCCTCCTGTCTCCCTGTTCCATTCTCCCCCAAGGCTAGCCTGGAAACCTGCTTCTCCAAGGCAGGTCATAGAAACCATAACCCCCTATTCCCCAAAGCCAACCATAAAATCCTAAAAACTATTACTCTAATTTTCCCCTCACTCCCCTCACCTTTCTGTGTAAAAACTGACCAGAAAGAAATTATCTGATCAACTGTGTTGGAGAGTAGGACATTAGACCCCCTTTCCCGAGAGGGTCCTGCCCCACACCCAGAAGTTAGGAGTGCTGCTCAGACAGACCAAAAAGACTCTTGATAGACAGGCCTTGCTGGGTATCCCCACTCTGTCCAACAGCATTAGATCATTCCCTTTTTGTGCTATCATATTTCTACATGGCTGCCCTTACTTTGCTGAAGTAACCATAAAAATGGCCAATTTCTACTGCATTTGGGTCTTCACTCTGAAGGCTGTCATGTATACATATTACATACATTTGCATGTCTTTTCTCCTATTAACCAATCTGCCTCATGTCTGACTACTTGCTCCCTTTAGTAGGAGGCCTTGCTTTCTCTGCTCCCCGCCAACAGTCGGGTTGACACCAACCCGAGCCAGGAGCCAGTTTAGCTTCCTAGGCCCTCCGATCTGTCTGGTGCTGCCACTTTCCAAGATCGTTTCTGCTCAAAGCAGCTTCAGAGTGGAATGGATGGGAGGGCACACTGCAGAAGGGGGTATGAGCTGGGTGTGAAGGGGGTACTGGCACAAGGCAGGACCAACCTGAGCCATAGCTTTTGGTGCACCACACCCTATTCATTCCCTTCTTGCCTATTCAGCAACCTGGTTTCTGCAGCAGGGAGGGCTGAGCCAGTCCCATGAACAGCCAAGACTAAGCCATCAAGTAAAGGCTGCACTTTGTTTTTTCCTTTTCCTGTGGAATATATTGATGACGGCTAACAAATTACCCTCAAGTTCCATTTCCCAGGTCTGAGGGTGTTTGAATTCAGGAAAACAACTGGATGCTCTGTTGTCTTGAAATTGTATTTAAATTCATGAAGAACTAGTTTTACCATGTGGCGACTTTTTTTTTTTGTTTGGCAGAAAGAATAACTCTCCCATTTGCTAATTGATGTGATAAGCAAACACGCACCTTCTCCTCTTCCATCATTACCTCCAAAATTTAAGTTAACAGAAATATTCTGCTTCAACAGAGAGAACAAATGGGCTGGTTATTAATTCATGGAAAACAGGTAAAAATTTTCCAGTGACTTTTTTTGAGATGTCTATTTTAAGAGATTTGATGGGGAGTAGGTTACAAGATGAATATGGAACCTTTAAGGGAGCAAGAATCAGGAGTTTCAATTGACTGGCTGCTTGTCAAAGGTTGATACACAACCTGTGCCCCCAAACATACAGAGTTTGTCTCCAGATTTCATGTGTTTTACAACCTCATCCTATGCCTGAATGTCACAGCCACCTTTAAAAAAACAATGTTGTTTAAACTAACTAGAAAAATATAGTAAAATGATTCCTTGCGATTCTCTAAGTAAAAGAATACATTTTTCTTAAGAAAAACAGTGGTAAGAATAAAAGCCAAGCATTGTTTCAGACTCTCTCCAGTTTCCAAAACACCATTTACAAAATAATTACACCTACAGTTTATGCATGATTCATTAGACAGCAGATAAAATGTACTGCTAAATTTTAATTGCGTGGAAAGAGTAGGCACCATGAAATATGCCCCCAACTTCTCTGGATTATAACCTGTTCGGTCACGTTTCTGCCACAACATAAATCTTGTCCAAATAGTTTATCTTGATTACATTATAAGAGTATTTTAGTTTCATGATGTGATAGACCGCCGAAGAATTTATTTTAGTTAAGCAACTAGAAGGTCAAATCATCAGTTTTCAATATTTAAGGTTTTACTTGTGAAAGTTAATAGGCTTGAATGACAGGATCGCCTGCAAGATGAATCACAGGGTCCCCTGCAAAGATGCTGAGAATGTAATCTCAGAAAAAAGAAAAAAAAAAAATCAGTTCTTGGCACACTAAAGTAGTTTTAAAGATTACAGTTTTCCTTTCTTTTCCTCCCACCCTCCCCTGCCAAGGTAAAAAAGGGATGATGTCCTGCATTATACAGACATTGGTAGGAGACCTCTCTATTACACATAACACAGCATGCATGATCCACTCTAATTGCAGACGGAATCTAGAAAACAGAATAGATATCACATCTTATATAATACACACTAGGCATGATAGACAACATCTTGCAGAACACACACAGCTCTTCAGCAGATGCAAGCTGCTGCAATACTTCATCAGAAGGAGCCAGGGTGATAGAATGAGCACCTGAAATGGTATTTAGGGGTCTTACGACAGCCAGGTCTGCTGAGCTCAGCCACCCTAAAGGCTTTGAGTGACATCTACCATTAGGCTCTGGTTCTGACAACTGCCTGTGAAGGAGGAGCATGATCCGCATGACAGGCCAGCACTTGGTTTTCAGGGTCTCCCCGCGATCACTGTTCCTGCACGTACCTGTGGTCTTTAATGGGGTCTTCTCTCCTAGCAAGAGTTTTAACCTCTTGGCGTGGATTTTGCCTTGATAATGGGAATCGGCCACCACCGCTGAAGTGAATGACATGTTGCAGAGTGTGCAGCACTTGTTCTTATCCACCATGTCGGCATCACTTCCCTGCGCGGGGAGAAAGAAAGGCCACGTTTGAGAGAGACCCATTCCATTCTTTTACAAATGAGGCTTATCCCAGATGAACTAGTGTATTGATACATCTAGTTTTTGTTCTGCAATCTCTCTCTCTCTCTCTCTTTTTGCCTTGCTTTCTACTCATCTTCTTTTTAATTTTTTTTTAATACTTTAAGTTCTGGGATACATGTGCAGAATGTGCAGGTTTGTTACATAGGTATACATGTGCCATGGTGGTTTGCTGCACCCATCAACCCATCATCTACATTAGGTATTTCTCCTAATGCTATCCCTCCTCTAGCCCCCCACCCACTGACAGGCCCCAGTACAATCTCTTTTTCTTCATGATAATCATGATCAAAACTTACTCAGTGACTGACTTTGACATACAGTTAGTTAGTAGCTATTAACGCCAGATACTGGGATTTCAGGACAAATTTGTGGAGATCAGTTATCCAAATAAAAACAGAGCCCACAATTAAGAGAGAGCATATTGAGTCTGGCACAGTAAAGGGAAGCAGTCTCTAATTGGACCCATTATACTCATTAAAGTCAGTAATATATCAGAGTTCAGATAGCCTGAATTATTTAGCAGAAATTATCATTTATTATTCTGCTCTGCTTTTGACCAATTTTAGCCTCACCAGGGTACATGGCCACGATGTTCAAGATTTTTAAAGATTTCTTTAAGGAATTAAGTGTTTTTCATAATTAACTCCATTCTGTATCATAAAGCTATGATGACTATGCTGGCTGGATTTTCTGGGAGAGTTTGTGTAATTTTCCTTTTCTTCAGGAAAGGTGATTCATTAAATGCTGCACAAAATGCTTAAATCCAGCTAGAATTTTATTCCTTTGTAAGGCTTAATGAAAATGAACCATAATTCAGAAAAAAATAAAATCTTGGTCAGAGCCTGTGACCCGCTATTGTGCACGCAGGTCATCAATTACCTATACTTACGAAGGGGAGAGTAATCCATTGCTTCCCCTCCTGCTTAGTTAGAAACGGAGGGTAGAACAGACTTTTAGATAAGAAGTTAATCTGTTCCTTAAGGGTGCAGCAATAGCCAAGCATCTCTTTGCTAAAGAGCCAGCTGCAATGAGTATATGGCCCCACAATGGCCCCTTCTCTTATTCCTAGTGAGCCCAGAGAGTACAATTTACAATTGGATGGTGAGGAGGATGAAGGTGGCACTGGCTGGAAGAAGGGAATTACATAGTTTATCTGTGGAGTAATAAGATGTCCAGACTGCTAGAGAGAGTGTTGCCTTACAAATTATGTGGTAGTTTGGAAATGAACTCCTTCCTCCTTAAGGCATTAGTCTGTAATATCTCTGATAATTAGCATTTCATCCTTGGAAGGAAGAGGGGTGTGTGTGTCCCAGGAGCAGGAGGCTGACCTGAAGTTCAGGGAGAGACTCCAAACATTGGTGCTGGGATGGAGGTGGTCAGTGAGTGGAAAAGGACCACTAGAGAGAGGAGGAGCTTTCCCAGTGGGTCCTCTCCTGCTAGGAAATCTAGTAGCCCTGAGGTTGTGCCCTTTGGCAATACTCTTGCTAAGAGTTTAAAGCCAAAGTGCTTTAAGTTTTCTCCATAGAGAAAAAAAACCCAAAAAAGTATGAATACTTTTACATCTGTGTGGAATACTATGGAGATGAAATGGACCTGGAGGGAAGGGGCAGGGTTGGCTTCCTGGGCCCCTGAGCTACCTACCTCCCCTGTCAAGCCTAGGAGATGGCATGGAAGCCAGGGAGATGGCATAGACCAGGATCACCAGGAAGAGGCAAATCAGGGAGTTCCTGAAAGGTTCCAGCCCATTAAATGAGGAATAGATCATGTAAGAGGAATGAAAGACCAAACTTGGTGTCTCTTTACTACATGCTAGAGGATATATATTAGTCTCACTTTTTACAATTTGTATACATTTGAGGGGTACAAGTGCAGTTTTATGACACGGATATATTGCAGAGCAGTGAAGTCTAGGCTATTAGCATAACAAAGAACTAAAAGTAGAACTACCATTTGATCCAAAAATCCCACTAATGGGTATCTACCCAAAGGAAAAAAAATCATTGTGTTAAAAAGATAACTTCACTCTTATGTTTATTGCAGCACTATTCATAATAGCAAAGATACTGAATCAACATAAGTGACCATCAATAGATGATTGGATAAAGAAAATGTAAATATATACACACACACACACACACACACACACACACACACACACACACCATGGAATACTACTCAGTCATAAAAAGAATGAAATCAAGTCTCACCCTTTTTTAAAAAGGAAGATTATCAGGGTGAAAGTGGGTGCTTGAATTATACCATTTTTTCTACCTACTTATACATGACATAGGTCAAAGAGTGTAATTTTTTAAAATTAGGAACAAGTTCATAAGCCAGAGCTTAATTCTCAGCCTTAGAACCTGTGTATCTGTTCATCTGTGCATTCTCTTTAGAATCTGTGCATCTGTTTCGCCACTTCCAATGGAAACTCCAGCCATGCCTGGCCTTTCTCCCTGAAGCTCTAACAGCTAGAAATGTCTAAAGAAAATCTAGGGGCCCAGAGATAGAGGCCAGCATCACCACACAAAATGACTGAGAACTAGTTTCCAGGGCAAAGAGTTGCCCTTAATGAATGAAAAATGGATTTATGGTATTCATTTACCCAGCACATTTTTAAGGACCTACTAATTGTGTTAGATGCTGTGGTAGATGAATATGACTCCATGCCCTGTTATCAAGGAGGCTGGCACCAGGAGAATTGGAGAAGCAGACAGAAAATAAGGGGAAGTATTATAATCAAAGAACTAGAGTCTCATATTGGACTCACATTCTCCTAATTGTAAGATAAAAAAAAAATAATGTAAATCAGGACTGTCTATATGGGTTTTCATCTTTAAGCCTTTCTTAAAGGAAATGCTGGAATGCCCTTCTGAATCACTCCATGTCTAAATCAGTTGTACTAGAATCTTTCTTCCTGGCTCATCTCATCACTTCCTTGAGGTGAAGCTGTTTTTTCTTCCTTCTTTTTTTTTTTTTGCTACAGGGTCTTGCTCTGTCACTCAGGCTGGAGTGCAGTGGTGCCATCATAGCTCACTGCAGCCTGGAATTCCTTGGGTTCAAGCAATCTTTTCACGTCAACCTCCAGAGTAGCTAGGATCACAGACACATGCCACCACACCTGGATAATACTTTTTTATTGTTTGCAGAGAAAGAATGTCTACAACCTGTTTTCCGGGCTGGCCTTGAACTCCTAGGCTAAAGCAATGCTCCTGCCTTGGCCTCCCGAAGTGCCGGGATTGCAGGAGTGAGCCACTGCACCAACCTAAAACCACTTCTGGCTCCCTCTACTGTCTGGGAGAAGTGAGAGCCAGTCTTTGGGTCTCCTGGGTGCCTTGTATATTCTTTTACAGAACATGGAATTACTGTACTTACTTGTTTTCATATTAGTCCGCCTCATGAGAGGGTAAAACTTCTTTAAGGTCTAGGAAATTATCTCATTGATAGTGAGGAGCCAGCACCTAGCACCTTTACCACACTGGAGGACCTTCAAATGTGTACTGAATGAATGGAGCAGAGGGTTCGCTTGTGGGATTAGTAACTTGTGTGACATAAAAGTCAAAAGAGGAGACAGGTAACACAGGGAGGTCTATGGCAACCCAACATTTTTCCAACTGACAGAAAGATGTCCAGGTAAAGAACCAGAGATGACAACAATTTATACACTAACTTGAGGGTTCAGTAGGGAAATATGTTAGTTTTGCAATGGTAGTTTTAATATATGTATTCCTAGACTTCTGCTTTTCTGGACAATCTCATTATCATATAGAAAAATAAAAAATAATAGAAGAGGAAAACCAATTGTTATAGAATAATGTATCATGGGATATAGTTATGCCATAGCTGTACGAGAGGGACCAGGCAATTTTAGGTACCTGATAATAGAGGGGCTGTGAGGCCCTGAAAAGTTAGGCAGCCTTTCATGCCAACAGTACACACTTAGTGAGATACTTTATAAAAGGGGCCAGTTATTCACATAGTGCAATTTTAAGTGCCACTAACACTAACTGCTCTAATGACACTGATAGATACACAACTATGCAGAATTTTTTTTTCTTTTTTTTTTGAGATGGAGTCTCACTCTGTCTCCCAGGCTGGAGTGCAGTGGTGCAGTCTTGGCTTACTGCAACCTCTGCCTCCTGGATTCCAGTGATTCTTCCACCTCAGCCTCCTGAGTAGCTGGGATTACAAGCATACACCCTACGTCTGGCTAATTTTTCGTATTTTTAGTAGAGATGGCCACCATATTGGCCAGGCTGGTCTCGAACTCCTGACCTGAAGTGATCTGCCCACCTTGGCCTCCCAAAGTCCTGGGATTACAGGTATGAGCCACCAACGCCCAGCCAACTATGCAGAATTTTAATTGCATATTCTTAGCTACCAGAATCCCAAATTAATGGCTCTTTGCAACTCTAGATTATATCATCTGCTATGGTTTGAATGTGTTGGAAACTTAATCCCCAACACAACAGTGTTGAGCAGTGGGACCATTAAGAGGTCTGAGCTGTCGTGAATGGATTCATGCTGTTACAGAGAGAGTGAGTTTGTTATCAAGAGAGTGGGATTGCTGTTCAACCCTCACTTCCTCTCGGTCACCATGTAATGCCCTCCACCGTGTTATGACACAGCAAGAAAACCCTCACCAGATGCAACCCCTCTGTCTTAGACTTCCCAGCCTCCAGAACCATGAGCTAAATACATTTATGTTCATCATGAATTACTCAGGCTGTGGTGCTCTGTTATAGTAGCACAAAAAGAACTAAGACATCACTTTCATTAGAGTGTCTTGCTGCATCCAGAGCAAGGTTGATATATGAACCAGCGTAGAAACTCCATAAAGTTTGATGAATCGACCTCAGTGAATATATTTAAAATTTCTGGCTTTAAGATTATCTTTAAAATATGAGTTTCAAACTGGAGGCAAAAATTCAGTCAGACTTTTTAAATGTACCGTCCATATTGCTGAAAGAAATAAAAAGAATGCTTGTGGAGTAACCTAAGGCTGCTCAGTCAAAGCATTTTGCAACATTAAAAAGTTTTCAGAAGAATTCAATCAGGATGGAAAACCTCACTGACTCTGGCTAGAAATCTAATCCCCAAACACGTTTCTCTTCTGTTATAAAGATTTCTTTAAGTTAATTCAGATGATTGTCCTCATTCTCTTTTGCTTCAGGTGAAGATAAAAAGCCTAAGAGGGAGACATGCACTTTCAGAATGGCAGAGTGAGGAGTTCGGTGAAACTCCTTATGGAGAAAACACACGTGTTAGGTAAGCTTCACTCAGGCATGCATCATAGTGCTGTTGGCCTTGAGTTCAATGTTAATCAAGCACTAGTACTTACATCCAGAAGGAGAGAGAGGAAATTCACTGATCTGTATGTGAGACCACTCCAGAAAACGCTAAAGAAACATGCATAGAGAGTAATGGAGTGATGGAAAAAAGGTGTCTAGATTTATGAATTCCAGAGATAACAATCGATAAAAAAGCATAGTGGATAGCATTGTTGTGAGGTTAAAAAGCAAAGAAATTTACTCTATATATGTATTTTTTTTTCAGTAAAGTATCTCTAAACAGAAACACACAAAACAAGGTTACATATGGATGGATTGACAAAAATATTGTGACCAGCAGTCTCCCAGACCTAATCCTGTATTTTACCTAGGAGCAGTGGCTCAGTATTTGCTAATTCAGTGATGATGACAACTTTATAGAACATAACTCCTGTGGAAAATGAGAATTAAATCTATTTCATTCAGGAGAAATAAAAATATATGTCCACATAAAAACTTTTACATGAGTTTTTATAGCCACATCATTCATCATAGCCCCAAAGTGGAAACAGCCCACATGTCTGCCAACTGCAGAGGGAGTAAATAAAATGTGGTATGTCCATACAATGGCATGGTATTTGCAACCAAAAGAATAAAATACTGATAGAGGCTACAACATGGAGGAATCTTGAAAACATTACGCTAAATAAAAGAAGCCAATCCATCACAAAAGACCACATAATGTATGACTCTGTTTACATGATATTTCCAGAATAGGAAAATCTATAAACACAGAGAGTGAATTAGTGATTGTCTAGGAATCAGGGGGCAGTCGGGGAGCAGGGAGGAGGGAGATGGGAGGGGAAATGAGGAGTGATTGCTAATGGGTAAAGAGTTTCCAAGGTTACTGTAGATCTGGCAGTCACACGGCTCTGTGAATATACCTAAAACCCTTGAATTTTATACTTTAAATAGGTGAGTTTTGTGACATATGAATTATATCTCAATAAATCTGTTCTAGAGAAAAAGCCTAAAAGATTCATTTAAATGATTTCAAAAGCCCAAAGATATGTTGCAATTTGAAGCTTAAGTTGTTTTTTTTTTTCTTTTCTGGGCATCCTCTGCTTGGAGGTGAAACTCATTCAGGAAGTGAATAATAACGAGGAGTATTTTGTTCATGTTGGCTCCTGTGTAGTATATGGAATGAATTTCTTTGAGCACTGGCTAGACATTCTATGATCCTGATAACTGGTGTTCATTTTGGCAAAAGACATTCTGTGGCTATAATGAAACCCCACTTGCAGTTGCTACTAAGCTACACCTGAAGGCAATAGTCATATGATACCTTCTGCAAGATGCAGAAATAACTGCACCTCTCAGCACATACCCTGTAGTAAGATAGAATGTCCAATAAATGCAACTATTTCCAGTGTTATGCATGTTGTTGCTTATATTCTGGTATTTAACTTTGGAGAAAACCAAAATGCAGAAAATGATGTCTCTTCTCTCCCACTTTACTCGGATCAAAAGGCCTGGAAGTCACATTTCCTGATTGACTATAGGGTCCTGGGCAACATTGTCTCCCACTGTTTTCTCTCATGCATCCCGTTCCACTCCATTTGGGTCAAGCTGTTCTCTCTCCTCCTGACCTGTTTAAGTCACATCCAGATATCAAGGTCCATTTTCTCCAAGAGTTTTTTCAAGATGTCTGCAAATTTCATCCACATCTTCCTTCCTGACCTCTCCCAGTCCTTAACATGCTTGCCATACATTTTGATTTGGTCCTGTCCTTTAATTGCTTTATTAGCATTTTGCTTATGTTTTAGAATTATCTTTCTATAAACATCTTAAAGGCAGCAAATTTACAAGAACTTTAGAAATTAGGCAGCAAATTTATAAGAACTTTAGAAATTATCCTCCCATCGTAGCCAGTGCCTGACACAGGTCTGGATTTATAAAACAGACGTGATAAACATGAACTAAATAGTTGAACGACTTGACACAGCCATTCATTAACCATTTCTAACTTGGTCACTTAACTCTGTTTTCCACCTAATGTAATATCTCCCTTGCTTTCTTACCAATATGATTGTTTTGTCTCAGGAAAAGGCCAACTGGCATAAAGTATCATTCATACACTGTACTGAAATGGATATAATGGGAATGACATGTTATTGTGTGAGTTTGTCCACATACAAAGGATGTGTCCTATGGCTAGAAGGTGAGTAATGTTCCGAGTCCCATGGGGAAGCTGTAGTGTCTACAGGAAGGCTGGCATGAACTAGACAGACATATGCCCTGCTATTTGGATACAAACCACCCACTCTGTGGATGAAAACTCCCAATTTCCATAGTATTGGAGGAAATGGTCATTTTGACAATAAAGGAAAGAGAGAATGAAGATTTCTACTGAAGAGGGATGAAGAATTCTGTTTGCCTTTGGAATTTGAATGGCTTTAGTTTGTTTTTTTAGTCACTGAAGAAATATTTAAACAGATGGTCACAGTAGTTGCAAGACCCCAAAAGGGAAAAATTAGCCAGAGTTCCTGAGAGAGGACAACTGTGTAAGTTAGAGAAGCCCCACTAACCAAGAGAAGTGGCTAGGAAAATGCCGCAAATGAATAGAGGGGCCGGAGAGAGCAAAGGTGGGATGAGAAGCAGTTGGGAAGATCACAGCACTTATTTCACAGTCTAGAATTAGATGACTTTGATATTTAAACGTGCTTATTTACTATTTGTCTCTGACCACTATTCAATATTGTACACCCAGTATCTAGAGCAGCATCATCCAATAGAAATACAGTACAAGCTGTAAAAGAGGCTACATTTAAATATTCTAAATGACATATTTTTGAAAAAGAGAACCATGAAATTAATTTCAAAAAACATTTTTTCAAATTTATTTTTTAATTGAAAGATAAAATTCTATGCATTTGAAGCACATATACATTGTGGAATAGTTAAATCTAGCTAATTAACATATGTATTGCCTTACATAGCTATAATTTTTGTGCCAAGAGCACTTAACACCAACTCTCTTGGAATTTTTCAATAATATGATGTATCACCATTAACTATAGTCACCATGCTGTACAATAGCTCTCTTAAACTTATTTCTTCTTTCCTTTCAGGATGTATTCAACATAAAAATTATTAATGAGGTATTTTATATTCTTTTTCTCATACTAAGACTTCCAAATCAAGTGTATATTTCACACTGATAGCACATCTCAATTCAGACTATCTGCATTACAATTGTTCAATAGCTCCTTTGAGTGAGTGGCTACTACATTTGACCATATAGCTCCAGAACTGAGTGTTTATTTATTGTTGAGTTTTTTTGAGACAGAGTCTTGCTCTGTTGCCCAGGCAACAGTGGTGTGATCTCGGCTCACTGCAACCTCTGCCTCCTGGGTTCACGCCATTCTCCTGCCTCAGCCTCCCAAGTAGCTGGGACTACAGGCGTGTGCCACCGTGTCTGACTAATTTTTTGTATTTTTTAGTAAAGACGGGGTTTCACTGTGTTAGGCAGGATGGTCTCGATCTCCTGATCCCGTGATCCACCACCTCGGCCTCCCAAAGTGCTGGGATTACCGGCGTGAGCCACGGAGCTCGACCAGAACTGAGTAATTATTAAATCTCAGTTAACCTTAAAAATGAATGAATAAATGAGGTGTCAGTGGATAAATACATAATAAAATAAATACATAATACAAATACAAAATAAATACATAAATTCCCATTTTTAACAGATCAAGAAAATGAAGCTCAGGGGGTTTAAATAAATTCTTCAATATGTCAGTCATCTTTTCAGAAAGTGGTGGAACTGATTTTTGAACTTTTGGCCGAATTCATGGATGTGCTGGCATCTTAGGTCAGTCTTTGTCAAAAACTCTCAACCATGCTTTAATACCCCAAAATAAATTCCTTATCATGACATTTAAATTCCGCTAACATCTAACGCTCAACACACTTTTCTAGTCTTTTCCCCCACGGGTGCTTTTCAGACATAATATGCTCCAAGCAAATTGATTTTTTTCAAGGTTAGGAACACCAAGCAGGCTGCCAAGAAAATGGCTCAGAATCCCAGCACTAAAATCCTCTGCTCCTCCTCCCCCGGCTGCCTGTTTCTGTCCCATGCTGCAGGTGAGTGAAGATTCAGTCCCACGGAAAGATCTCACTTTCAAATCAGGTGGGGAGCACACGTCTCCCCCACTAGACTAACCTCCTTCCCTATCTATCTTTCTATCTCTGCCCTGGCACATAGTAACTTAAAAACTCGTTGAATGATGAGTGTATGAAGAAAAACTAAACAGTCGATTGAACTCCCACTCTCCTCCAGCTACGTTAAGGATATGCCTACCTGTCTTTGTTCACTTGGTTCATTCCAACTAGAAATGCCCCGTCTGTCTATATGCACGGGCCACTCAGATACAATCTCCTTCATTAGGCTTCCCCGGGACATCCCACCGCGAAGACAGCCGATGCTTCCTCACTCGCGCGGAACTTCATTCAGGCCTGCCCCACCACTCCCTGCACCTGACAGCACTAAGCATATATCTTACTGTCTCTAATTGAAACTTCATTATTTGGGCCGAAAAGGTGTCATCTCTAACCCCCAGCACAGTGTTTTATGTAATGTGGTATTAAAAAAATAGAATATTAACTTTTAAAAAAACAGATTCAGATTCAAAATATACTTGATGAAGCTTTGGCTATAAGTGTATTGGATGTCACTTACAATTATTAAACATGAGATTCCTCCTCCGTCACATGGGGAGTAAAATCTACCTTATCTGCCTATTCATAAAAAGATAAAAGAATGCATTATATGGAAACACACTTTGTAATCCAGAAAATACTATTCAAAAATATTTGTATGTAAGTCAAATATCTTTGTGTGTATGTACATATGTGTGTGTATATACACATATATATAATATGTATATGCGTGTATATAAAGTGTGTGTGTGTGTATATATGTAATCAAATGGTTTAAAAGAATAGATACATATTATCTCCTTTCATTTACTTCTTGAAATTTACTTATATTTGATGTTTTCTCACTTATTTAGTGGTGTATATGATCAATACCATTATTTTCCTATTATATGTCTTGAGGGTAGAAACTCTGTTTTGTTCATAGCTATATCGTTGGTGTCTATAATAGGACCTGCCATAGACCATTTAATAAATATCTGTTGATTGATGAAAACTATGTACATACAAAATAAAATGAGAGTTCTCGGAAAATGTTGGCAGCAATGGTATCGTTTTTTCAATCTCTCTAAATTCCCAAATAAAAATAGAACTAGAATCGCAAACAAAAAACCCACAGACAATATTTATTACAAAACTAGGTGACAAGGTTGTTCTCATCAACCTCAAAACATAAGCGAATGGAAATAAACCAGTAATAGCACAAAATCTGCATGCTATCAGCATCTGTGCAGGGAAATAGAGTGAGCAATGAGAGCTCTGCTGGACCTGGAGCCAGAGGAACACTCAATAGCAGGAGGTATCCACAGAAAGCCTGGCGCCCTGTGTGAGAACAGCAGCTGGCATCAGGAGCACATGTCCCATCCCCACAGCAGATTGTAAGAGAGGTCTGTGGAGAGCCTGGAGGGGCAGACACAGCCTAGACCTGCAAATTTTCCATACAACCCACCAGAACTTTTTTCAGGCCACGGCTTCATACTAAGGAGAAACTGCTGAGAGTAGAATTAAAACTGAGGACAAAAAAGAAGGAGACAAAGCAAAGAGAAGGTTCAGACAAATGTGGGGGAGAGTGGAGTTAATACACTTCAGTAAACAAATCATTCTCTTCTTAAACACTACACTATACTACACACACACATACACACACACTCTCTCTCTCTCTCTCTCTCTCTAAAAGAAGCTCTGTTAAGTTAGGAAAGCAATCTTGATTTTTGTTTTGTTTTTGAGAGAGTGAATCTTGCTCTGCCACCCATTCTGGAGGGCAGTGAGTGGCATGATCTCGGCTCACTGCAACCTCTGCCACCCAGGTTCAAGTGATCCTTCTGCCTCAGCCACCCGAGTAGCTGGGATCACAGATGCCCACCACCATGTCAACTAATTTTTGTACTTTTAGTAGAGATGGGTTTTCACCATGTTGGCCAGGCTGGTCTCGAGCTCTCAACCTCAGGTGATCCACCCACCTCAGCCTCCCAAAGTGCTGGGATTACAAGCATAATCCCAGCAAACAAACCAAAACAAAACAAACTATAAATTGAGAAAACTCTCCTACAATTAAAATTAAAGGAAGTATATGCAGTCATCCTTCAGTATCCATGGGAAATTGGTTCCAGGACCCCCTACACTTGTCAAAGTCTGCAAATGCTCCAGTCTTTGAAAGAAAATGTCAGTGTTTGCATATAACCTACACCCATCCTCCTGTAGACTTTAAATCATCCCTGCATTACTCATAGTACCTAAAGAATATAAATGCTATGCTAATAGTTATACTGTATCTTTTATTTATATTATTTTTACTGTTGTATTGTTATTTTTATTTCATTTTATCAAATATTTTTGACCTGCAGTTGGTTGAATCCATGGATGTGGAGCCCATGAATGTGGAGCTCCAACTGTATTGAAAGAGCCTCATGTATACCCCTAAATGTCAACCCAAAACAACCAACACAAAAAAAAATTTCCAGTAAAATTACTAAACCTTATAGAAAGATATTTTTAAATTACCTGAGCCTTTAAGAAAAAGATGGAAGGAAAAGAAAATTAGATTATCATCAGACATTTCAACTGCAATGTTTCATTTCAAAAACAAATGATGTAACATATTTTAGATTTGTAAAATAATGTGTGACAAATTTTGTATATCCAGCAAAGCTGACATTTAAGTATGAAGGGCCCAGTGAGAAAACAGGCAAGAACTCAGGGAAGCTTATTCTCATGAGCTGTCTTGGATGTGCCTACTAGAATGTAAGATTGATTTTAATAACCAAAATGACTATGGAGACATTGATATAAGAATTGGTGGCAGCCGGGCGTGGTGGCTCATGCCTGTAATCCCAGCACTTTGGGAGGCCGAGGTGGGCGGATCACGAGGTCAGGAGATCGAGA
>NW_012108964.1:739263-768419 GCF_000951045.1 Mandrillus leucophaeus | reverse complement strand
TAAACTCAGATACTATAGATATAGCATATTTAAAGATGGGGAGACACTGGGGAGAGCATGTGCTGCAATAAAAAGATTTAATTTCTCAGTTAATTATACTGGTGCTGTAGCATCAATATTGTTATTCACAGGATATGTGCAATATTATTGGATAAAGTATGTCAATAATTACAGAATATTCTAATTCATCGTTTCCTGCGTCTTTGTGAACCAACATACTCAATGTAGAAAAAGAGTGAGCAGTTGGAATACAGGTGAGTATCAAGTCCTGTAACTGTGATTTGAATTGGAAGTGTTAGTATAAACCCTTGAGATATCATATAAACATATATATTTCTTAATTCTAACCAGTAAAGAGGCCTTAAAAAACAATGACAAACTCTACAAAACCTCCCTAGTCCTCAAAAACCGTAGCAATCTTGAAGTGCCATTGCCACAAAAAGAAATCCAGCTTTTTGTGGGGAAAAAAAAAAAATACCAATTCTAGGAAGGGTGCCACATGATCCTGGAATATCTTGCTGTGCTAGACAACAAGAAAGCTAGGAATGACTACCACAGTCACGACACAAGGACTCAAAGGCAACCTTGAAGCAAATGAGACGATTGGATCTTTAAAAGGATCAAGACTTTTCTCTTGTTTTGAGATGGAGTCTCACTCTGCTGCCAGGCTGGAGCGCAGTGGCGTGATCTCAGCTTGCTGCAACCTCCACCTCCCAGGTTCAAGCGATTCTCCTGCCTCAGCCTCCTGAGTAGCTGGGATTACAGGCACGTGCCACCATGCCCAGATAATTTTTTTTGTATTTTTAGTAGAGACGGGATTTCACCATGTTGGCTAGAATGGTCTCAATCTCTTGACCTCGTGATCCACCCACCTTGGCCTCCCAAAGTCCTGGGATTCTAGGCATGAGCCACTGTGCCCAGAAAAGACTTTTCAAATAGCTCCAAATACATGAATTCATAGTAATATTTCCTAAAAACCTGTTTGTTCACCTTTGTAGAATGATAGGCAACCAGTTCTTTAATTAGACACTTGATAAAAGAAAAGAATGAAGCATCTTTTCAGCTTTTCCTAAAAGAATTGTAGCATAGAGTGTCAAACAATAAATGAGGAAAATAGCTTGTTCTAAAATTATTCCAATTAACCAATGAAAAAAGTAGAAGAAAACAGTTTTGCAACCTCCAATGAATTAATGGATCTAGGCATTGGGCATCAACAGCTGCTAACATCATAAAAAGAGAGACAACCAGATATCATGTGCCTCTTAATGAAAGAACGCAGCACCATTTATAGTCTTGCCAAAGGTATCAACCCCAAATCCAATCAAGTCTCTGGATCTATCTGCCAATTTTCAGAGAATGCAAAAGACAGAGGAAACTGTTGAATGGGGATCACAAGTACACAGTCAGCAAAACCTATACTTTAGAAAACTCTTTAGGTCAAGGGACCCCAGGTTCTTTTATAGGTAAATTGTAAAGAATAAGAGATGGAGAAGAAACCTGCAGACTAAAATAGATGTAAAAAGTATGTCAAGATTTTAAAAATTGGGCAAGATTAAACTATAGTCATTAGAGGGGTACATTAGTGATAAAATTATACAAAAACTCAAGGAAGTGATTCTGGAAAAGTCAGGATAGTGGTTACTTCGGTGGAAAAGAGAGGGCCAACCCTGGGAGGAGACAATGGGAAAAGCTTCTGAAATGATTGGCAAAGATCTATTTCACAACGTGGGTAGTGGTTATAATAGTGTTTGCCTTAGGACTCATTAAGGGATACATCTGCTTTCTAAATTTTGTGTATGGGTTTTATTTTCTAATAAAAGGTTTATAAAAGATGAATTCGAGTTTAAAATATACCTCGTTAGCAGCCATAGGTGTCTCCCTAACTATAACTTTTAAATATTAACAAAGATAGAAAAGGATGAAGCGCACACTAAAAATTAATTTGATAGACCACCTGATGCCAAAATCTAAAGTGAATTTCTACCTGCTGTAAGGCATAAGGAGTTTAACTGAGATAAGCAATAAACCTGAATCATAATAGGATTTCTCACACAAGACAGTCGTGAGAATTAAATGAGTTTATATGTGGAAAGTACTTAGAATGATGCTTAACCTAGAAAGCAAAAACTATATATAAGAATTAACTACTGTTTTTGTTAAAAACCGACTGACCCAAAGTTGTGTCTCATAAAAGGGAAACCTCTGAAACAAAGATAAGACTCTGAAGATAGCTTCACTGTGTCCCCCAGACTCAGATTTGTACCAATAAAATCGCTGACCAGTTATCCTGTACCATGGGCTTCCATTGTTTCCGTTCTTTCTTTAGCACATGCTATCACGTCAATAATAAAACACACATTGTTTCGCCATCGTTCTACATCCATTCTGTGACATCCATGCCTACTTAGCAGTCAGGATGGGAAAGGCAGTCAGTACATTGCATGCTGGTGAATGCAACTCCCCTCCTTACCCACAAACAGACAGGCTTCATGGGAAGACAGGGAAGCTCCAATAGCACCATATCCTGAAATCATGGTTTTCATCGAAGGCCCTGTCTCCTAATGTTTGGAAATGAGGTAGGAAGGAGCAGGAAAAGACGGCACCTGGAGGAACAGAGCTTTGCTAGATGAAGAGCTTCCAGAAACTGGGAATTGTCCCAGGAGCAGTGCATATCAAATCATATCTCATAATGGCACTAAAGAAAGGGACTACATAATTTGCTAATTGAATTAACCAACAGCAGTAATTTCTTCCCAAATGTATTTGTGAAACTGATGCAAGTTTAAACACTGGAGGTTGGAAAAAAATGATTCTGAATTTCTTCTTCAAGAAAAATACGGATACTAAATAATTAAGATAATTTTGGAAATCAAAAATGAGAAGCAGTTTGTAGTCTGAAATATGAAAAACACATTATAAAACTTTAATAATTTTTAAAGTAGGTTTTTCCTACAGAAAGGCACAGGTTAATAAAGTAGTCAGAGCCAAAACAACGAAATAACACATTCAAATTAGTATGTAATAAAGGAAATGTCAAGTCAGGGAGGAAAAGGACATTATTCAATAAGTGGAATTGGAGGACTGAATAACAATTTGGGGAAAATAATGAAACCATAATGTAACTAGGAGAAATAAATAGAAATGTTCATACGGTCTTAGGATGAGTTAAACTTTTTAAGCGTTACATTGAAAACAGTTCAAAACATAAAATATATGCATATCCTATCCCATATAAATGTTCTGTATATCAGGAAACAACACAAAGTCAAGATCAAGGTAATGGTAGAAAAAAAACAACATGAAGGTATTTAAAAGCAAATGGCAAAGAATATTAACCATACATGTTTTTAAATTCTTATCTATATAAAGGACACTTGCAAAGCATTAAAAGAAAGCTAATTAACCCCCCACCAGTTAAGCAAAGGACATACACTAAGAATGGATAAAAAGAAATATACATATCCAGGCCAGGCGCAGTGGCTCATGCCTGTAATCCCAGCACTTTGGGAGGCGGAGGCAGGTGGGTCACTTGCAATCAGGAGTTCAAGATCAGCCTGACACCAATGGTGAAACCCGGCATCTACTAAAAACAAAAATTTGCCAGGTGTGGTGGCAGGAGTCTGTAATCCCAGCTACTTGAGAGGTTGAGGCAGGAGAATCACTTGAACCCAGGAAGTAGAGGCTGCAGTGAGCCAAGATCCCACCACTGCACTCCAGCCTGGGCAACAAAAGCGAAACTCCATCTCAAAAACAAAAAACAAAAAAAGAAAAGAAAAGAAGTACACGTATCCAATTTTCAAAAATATAAAAAAGATCAATCTTACCAGTAACCTAAGGAACATAAAATTATTTAATGAGTTACCACTTTTTACTCATAAAAATTGGAATATTTTTGAAAAATAATGTCTAGTATTGTCAAAGGTGCAAAGAAATCAGCATTAGAAATCCCTGCTTAGAGAAACAGCCTTTTGCGTAGTGATTTGAGAATGTAGATCAAACACCTTAAAGATATATTCTTCTTGACCCAGATGGTTAATTTCTGAAAATTTATTCTAGGAAATTATCAGGATTTGAGCAAATACATACAAGGTTGATTGCTAAGGTGCCGATTATAACAGCAAAATAAGCAAAAACTTACAATACTGAAGTTAATAGAGGATAACATTTGAACAAATTGTGGTATATTATTAAATTCATGTTTAATTAACTGTGGTATAGTCATATATTGATACAATGGGAAAAACTGATACTATTAAAAATCTTGATATAGAAAAATATGTCATGGAATATGGAATATAATTTATGATGTATTGTTAAGCTCATTCATTTGACATCTTAAAGCAGCTTTTTATGGGGTGTCAACCCTGCATCAGACACTGGCCTGGGGACAGTGCAGAAAGCAACCCAGTGATGCCCTTTGTCATGGAGTTTATACTCTAGCTGGAGAAGCTGACCATAGTTAAGACAAGTAAGTAAAATGTAGAATACATATTATGTTAGTTAGTCATGCTTTCTAAGGA
Source organism: Mandrillus leucophaeus (assembly GCF_000951045.1). NCBI lineage: Eukaryota > Metazoa > Chordata > Mammalia > Primates > Cercopithecidae > Mandrillus > Mandrillus leucophaeus. Next base: position 763,899 of record NW_012108964.1, on the reverse strand, counting down.
GGAAAGAAATGAAAGAAGTTTATGGGAAGAAGTGTGTGAAATAGGCGGGGCGCAGTGGCTCACGCCTGTAATCCCAGCACTATGGGAGGCCAAGGTGGGTGATCATGAGGTCAGGATATCGAGACCATTCTGGCCAACATGGTGAAACCCCATCTCTACTAAAAATACAAAAATGAGCCAGGCGTGGTGGCGTGCACCTGTAATCCCAGCTACTTGGGAGGCTGAGGCAGGAGAATCTCTTGAACTCAGGAAGTGGAGGTTGCAGTGAGCTGAGATCGCTCCACTGCACTCCAGCCTGGCAACAGAGGGAGACTCCGTCTCAAAAAAATGAATAAATAAAAAGTATGTTAAATGTTAAAGGGGTCCAAGAAGGTCTCGCTATGGAAGGGACTTTTGAATAAAGACCAGAAAGAAGTGAGGAACTGGGGAACAGCATTCCAAGTAGAAGGAACAGTGAGTAGAGAGGCCTTGAGCATGAGGTAAGCAGCGTGTGCACAGATTAGCAAAGGAAACCGGCCAAACGGGAGCAGAGGGAGTAAGAGGCGATGAGCTTAGGCAGTGATAGGGAAATAATGACTATCAAAAAGGGCCTTGTAGCTGATTATAAAGACATGGCTGATACCCAGAGTGAGCGGCAAAGCCATACAGAGGCAACAACAGCCATGATCTACATAATACCCAGAAAGAAGAAGATTTGCACATGTATGAAAGAGCAAGAGCAAGAGTAAAAACAAAACCTGAAAGGCAAACCTCTAAATATTAAAACGGTGATATATATACAACTGATTATGCAATTTTTTTCTTTGTCCTTTATGAATTGTCTAAACATTCCACAGTAGGTGGTACTTTTTTACTTTTAAAAAAGAAATCAAGTTTTGAAAAATAATTATTCAGAAAAGTAAACCCCTCATCCCACAGTTTTATAGGGTTAACAGATAAAAGGGGAGAGTGTGTGCTTTATGAGATAAGATCCCCTTTTGCTCTTTGGGAGGAAGCCCAGCCATGCATGGGGCAGATCCAGCGAGATGGCTGTAGCTGGTGCTGCCACCAGTGTGACCCACCTCACTAATCTGGGTCCCTTTGTTCAGCAGGTTCCCCTGTGGGTCCATTACATGCCATGTGGACTTCCAAACAAGCTGCAACTCTGACAAACAGCCGGGCCCTCCAAGTCACGGAAAAACACTGCTAAGGCATCAAGATGAATGTTTTCTGCCCAAGCCTACAAGCGCCTGTGGTTTTATATCTTTATCACCCCAAGTGCTACCTCAGGTCCTCAGTTCTGCAGAGAAGCCAATCAGAGACAGACACTTGTCCTCCAGTTTCCACTTCTATCTTTATCACTACAGCGTGGAGGAAAAGAAAAGGATTGGACCTTAAGAAAAGATATACATTTAATGGAGGGCTTTAAAGGGGAAAAAGATTTCAAATCTCAACTGCATTCATGATACTCAGAAAAGAAAGTCTGGATTCTCAAAATGTGGTACCCGGATCTGTAGCATCAGCGTCACCTGAGAGCTTGCTGGAAATGCAAATGCCCAGGGCCCCTTGCCAGACCTGCTGCAACAGAAATATGGGGAAGGGATCAAGCCCTGCAAGAGAGTTGGCCCCATGCTAAAGAATGCCACAAAATCCACTGCAAGAGGTGTTTCCTTGGACTCTTCCTCCCTTTACTTAAGGTAGTCAGTTTGGGCCAGGCGCAGTGGCTCATGCCTGTAATCCCAGCACTTTGGGAGGCCGAGGCAGGCAGATCACCTGAGGTCAGGAGTACAGGCGAGACCAGCCTGGCCAAGATGATGAAACCCTGTCTCTACTAAAAATACAAAAATTAGCTGGGTGTGATGGTGCATGCCTGTAATCCCAGCTACTTGGGAGGCTGAGGCAGGAGAATCGCTTGAACCCGGGAAGCAGAGGTTGTGGTGAACTGAGATCACGCCACTCACTGCATGCTGGCCTGGGCAACAGAACGAGACTGTCTCAAAAATAAATAAAAATAAGTAAGAGAGAGTCAGTTGGGTTAGGGTCCAAATGTCTCATCCTCTAGCAGGAGATCTTCATTACTACTCTGTGCTCCATGGAGGTTTCTAAAAGCAAGTCTCCTTGAGATATCAACACTGACCTAGGCCCTTTTACTTTGCTAGCTGGTCAGACTGAGCTGGAGCTTTGTCATTAGCAATTTCTCCAGGAAGCCCGTGGGGATCACGTGGACCTGCCTTTTCTGCTCCTGTTCCCTGGACTGCTAGCATACCTATCACTGTGAAATTGTCACTGGAAACTTAATCTCTCTGGATATAAAACTCTGTCCTCCTGTGAAAAGTTCTGAGCACTTGATTTTAACAAGGAGAAGAGCTGTAACATGTTTATCTCATCTATAATCCTGTAATTTTATCTTTGATTGCTCAGTAATACCATCTTTTCCCAGTAGGGTGAAATCATCCTTTCGCTTATTAAACCTTGCACACACTGAAGGCCCTTAAGTCCCAATTTGAAGGACCCAGACGGAAGGTATTCTGAGATTCCCACTCACCATTTAATAAGTAGTTGGTCTCTGATATAGATTGTACAAAAAGTTCAAAACAAATCACATATTTATTAGCTTTTCTGTGTTAGTTTCACCAAGAAATATCTTCTAATACAAAATATTCAAAATAAAGCATTCAGGCAGGGTACAGTGACTCATGCCTGTAATCCCAGCACTTTGGGAGGTCCAGGCAGGATGATTGCTCGAGGCCAGGAGTTTGAGACCAACCTTGGCAACACAATGATACTCCATCTCCACAAAATAAAAATAAAAAATAATTTGCCGGGTGTGGTGGTGCACGCCTGTAGTCCCAGCTACTGGGTAGGCTGAGGTGAGAGGATCCCTTGAACCCAGGAGTTCAATGTGGCAGTGAGCTATAATTGTACCACTGCACTCTAGCCTGGATGACAGAGCAAGACTCTGTCTCTAAAAAAACAACAACAAAATTAATTTAAAATCATAACTAAATAAAAACAAAATAAAGCATTCAGTAAAAACTTAAAACTTCAAAGAATCTGTCAATAGGGACTTACTTTACTGAAGTTATTGTGACTCTGGATGGTGTTTCTTTTTATTTTTAATAAATTTTTAATTATGAATAATTTTTAGTTTACAGAAAGTACAGTAAGCTCCCATATACTGTTCTCTGTTTCCCCTCCTGTTAACATCTTACATAACTATGATACATTCATCAAAACTGAGAAATTAACTTTAATACCTTACTATTACCAAAACTCCAGACTTTACACAGATTTCACTAGGTTTTCCACTAATGTTCTCTTTCTGTTCTAGGATCCAATCCAGGATACCACATTGCATTTAGCATTTTGTTTTTCAGTTCTCATTTACTCCTTCCTGCCAACTTCTGGATTAGAACCTCATATAGATAGCCACTTATAAATAGCTGTTAATTAACTAACACAGCATCCTGCACTTCATAACTGGTAGCAATTCTGCCCTAAAAATAAAGCAATCCACAGGGCAGTGACCAGTCTGCATCAGCAGTGTCACCAGCCTGCCGTGGAGGTTAGGCTGGCTCTACTCAGACCCCAGCATCCTCTTAGGTAGGCCTGGGTTAGAGAAAGAAATCTACTTTGGGCCCAAACGAACTGGACAATCTAGCCAAGCTTACTGATCCCATTCTTGAAGATAAAAGTAAGCCAGTTTGTTCTGGGGAAACTCCTTATAACAATACTTGCAGGATGACTGGAGTGTCAAATGATTTAGGAAACCACAGTTAAGATTTTTTTTTTTTTAAGTTCCAGTCTATCGAAAGGCAACAGTAGAAAGACAGTCTGGGCAAAGGTGGAGGAAAAACAGAAATCACCCCATGACCGTTGGGTAGGATTCTCTGGAGAACAGCTACTGCACAATTACCTGCACACCCAGCCTCCTTCTTCCTTCCCTCATCCAGTTCCTCTCCATGACAGTGACACAGAGACACCCACAGAGAGAAAAGCAAGCAAAAAATTTGTAGCACAAAGTAAAATGTGCAAACAGCCCATCTAAACCATAGTTCTCATGCCAGCTCTACAGACATGGCTTCTGGGGGCACAAGATAATGACTTCTGAAGTGGAAGCAATTATCTCTCATACTCTTGTGGATTCAAGTTCCAATTTCTGATGACATTCTTCCTCTAAATTTCTGACATACATACACTTCCCAAGGTTCCCCTGTGGCACTGACCTGGAATCTCAGGAATTCTTAGAAATGAGAGGAAACTAAATGATCAAGTCCAACTCTTGGAGGCAATTTCAAAATACTACTCACTCAGAGGAGAACTGGGTGGGGCCTAGAAATCAGCCTGAGGGCTCCCTCTAAATGCATTACTGCAAACTGATGTTTTCTTCTCTCTCTTTTGGTAATTAACAAGTTGACATATGAGTTGTTAAGACTTTGAGGCCAGGTGTGATGGCTCATGCCTGTAACCCCAGCACTTTGGGAGGCCAAGGCGGGCAAATCACGAGGTCAGGAGTTCAAGACCAGCCTGGCCAACATAGTGAAACCCTGTCTCTACTAAAAATACAAAAAAAATTACCCAGGCATGGTGGCAGGCGTCTGTAGTCCCAGCTACTTGGGGGGCTGAGGCAAGATAATTGCTTGAACCTTGGAGTCGGAGGTAGCAGTGAGCCAAGATCGCGCCACTGCACTCCAGCCCCGGTGACACAGTGCACAGCGAGATTCTGTCTCAAAAAATAAATAAATAAATAAAATAAAAGACTTTAATGAAAGCAAGTTAGAGAAAGCAGGGAGAAGTACTCAACAACCGTGACTGACAGGCAGCAAGTTCATGGAGAAGGCACTCAAGGCCCTTTTTTTTTTTTTTCCTTTTTTTTTGAGACAGTCTCACTCTGCCACCCCGGATGGAGTGCAGTGGTGCAATCTCAACACACTGCAACCTCTGCCTCCTGGGTTCAAGCAATTCTCGTGCCTCAGGCTACAGAGCAGCAGGGGCTACAGGTGCCCACCACTACACCCTGCTAATTTTTGTATTTTTTTAGTAGAGATGGGGTTTCACCATGTTGGACAGGCTGGTCTTCAACTCCTGACCTCAGGTGATCTGCCCGCCTCAGCCTCCCAAAGTGCTGGGATTACAGGTGTGAGCCATCGTGCCCGGCCCACTCAAGGCCATTTAATGTGCTTGCTCTCCCTGGAGGCAAAGGGCACAGATCCCACACTCCTCAGCAGCCCATGCTTCCCCAAGGTGAGTTCTGTCTAGATGTTAAGATCTATAGACAATTCCACCGTGCTCTCTGCAGTAGGACCCAGCGATCATCTACATAATTCTCTGCCTCCCATGAACCTAGGTCAACAATGGACTTGCTTCTCCCTAATTGCAAAGTAATAATGAATGTCTGCAGCTGAACATTCCTATCAACTTTTGGGGCATGTTATGTAGTCTCAGAAATTTGTTTGAAAACATCAACATGGTCATGATTCATGATCTAAATAAAAGCAATTACATTCAGGTGATTGTTGTCACTATAGGTCTTATTAATCAGCACTATTATTGAGTATGAATGTAAAGAGAATTAGCAGACCATTCAGAGTAAGTGTTCCCAACTTAATAAAATCTACACCTAGTTTTCTAGAACTCTTTATGGTGGCTCTGGATGAATACAGGTATTAGTCTGTGGTCAGAAGGACTTGCATTATGCCCTCCTCCTTGCTGTAACTGTCCATTTGAGTTACAGGGCAAGGCAGACAGGAAGTGTGGCATCAATGCCCAGCTAGATCACAGGCCAGATAAAATATCAGCATGCCTGGGTAGAATCGTTTTTTTTTTTTTTTTTTGATATGGAGTCTTGCTCTGTCATCCAGGCTGGAGTGCAATGGCATGATCTCGGCTCATTGCAACCTCTGCCTTCTGGATTCAAGCAATTCTCCTGCCTCAGCCTCCCAAGTGGCTGAGATTACAGGTGCCCATCACCATGACTGGCTAATTTTTATATTTCTCTAGAGACAGGGTTTCACCACGTTAGCCAGGCTGGTCTTGAACTCCTGACCCCAAGTAATCTGCCCGCCTCAGCCTCCCAAAGTGCTGGGATTACAGGCATGAGCCACCATGCCCAGCCCAGTAGGCTCTTTTAGAAGTCCCTGTTTCCTTTTAGCACAATCTGAGTAAGGTGGGAGGGAGGGAAGCGGGGGAAACAGAGGCTCGGAGGCAGAGTAGTCAATGTCATGAGAAAGCTATTTTTAAGCCTTAAGGTGACACTGAGGGTGGAGGTTGCCGACACCTTTTAGCTTTGTCTTGAAGCCAGGCCATGTGACTGTAATTTAGAGTGATTAGCTAGAAGCATCTTAGTAGGGAGGGAATTTGTATTTATAACCAGATAAGTACTGTATACAACTGGATCACACACATCTTGAAGCCACTTCCCCAGCTTTATTATGCTTGCAATGATTTTTTTGTAGACTCTCTGCATTTCTTTATAAAGAGCCCTAAGTGTGTCCTTAAGTAAATTGCCATCAAATATGATAAAGTCACATTCACATTACTCAAAAAGTCTAATATTCCTGCTCTTTTTTCTTTGATGCATAAAAATAAAACTAATGAAATCCCAAAGGAAAAATCTGCACATACACCACCAACAAACATCCTCCCTGCTCACAGGCAGGAGGAGGAACCTGCGGGGATTGTAGTAGGCTGCACGAAGCACCTCCGGAATGGTGTGACTTTACCAACTCTACCGGCGGAAGGAGACAGAGGTGGAATCAGACACCGGGTGATAAGCGCTCACTTACATCTCCACCTGTGAGCGTCCACACACATACTCAGAAGTTAGTCCTTAGCATCACCAGCATACCAATTCTCATCACAAGAATGGCTCATGTACAAGAAAAGGTTTTCCAAAGCATGTGAGGCCCTGTCCCTCAGGGACCATGACATTTCTTCCCACCTGATTGTAACCGGAATTGCATCTTCACCTGGGGAGAAGACAGGATGTGAAAATGTCTTCTCAATGCAGTAACAGAGGTGTCACTTGTTTTAAAAGTGAGAAACTAATGCTTAGAACTGTAAACCCCAGAGCATTGTTTGTGAGTACCAAGGACCTAGAAGTCTCCTCAGGCAGGCCAGAGAGGGATAGGAGAATGAGCATCCACATTTAGAGCCCAAAATATGCCTTCTAATAGAAATCATACTATAAAGATTGGGTAGGGCTGGGCATGGTGGCTCACGCCTGTAATCCCAGCACTTTGGGAGGCCGAGGTCGGCAGATCACCTGAGGTCAGGAGTTTGACACCAGCCTGGCCAACATGGTGAAACCCCACCTCTATCAAAAATACAAAAATTAGCTGGGCATGTCGGCAGGCACCTGTAATCCCAGCTGCTTGGGAAGCTGAGGCAGGAGAATCAGGATACAGAGGTTGCAGTGAGCTGAGATTGCATCACTGCACTCCAGCCTGGGTGACAGAGCAAGATTACGTGTTAAAAAAGAAAAAAAAATTAAATTAAAAGAAAGCCAAAAGTTTCTTTTAATTCTCTAAATTAATTCTAAAATAAGGAAGATTGGTGGATCAGTTAGGAATCTAACCAGATTTTATATTATTCCTGTGGGGGAAAAGTGTTTCATATTCTAGGTAACATATTTATAAATCAACCATTGGAACACAATACATTTGTCCTTTGGTGACTAATGAGGAGGGCCAGGGGATAGATTTTTGCCCTTTGTCTTAGAGAAAGGTGCTGCTGGTGGAGAGGGGGACTGTGGCCCCTGCCCCTGTGTGGGTAGTGAGAGCCAACAGAGAGCTGCCACTTCCTGAAAACGCTACATGTGAAAATGCATCCTGGTTCCACCCTCCTGAGTCCCTGTGTGCAAAATTGCCTCCCCAAGTCTTCCTGGTACACATCCCTTCACTTGCTCCCAGTTAAGGCTCTTCCCCAAAGATCCAGGTAAGCAACTCTGCTTAATATGTTAGGTTTCGTGGTTTTTGTTTTGTTTTGTTTTGTTTTTCTTGTCATTTGGGCTTGCTCTTTCCTCTGCACTTAGATTTCTCTGCACAAAAGCCATTCCCCAATGTTCTCATTGTTTTCAGTTCTCTACCCAGCAAAGCAGCCCTGGGATAAGAACCACAAGGGGTAGGTGGACCTAATTCTGGGACTTTACTTGGTAATAAAATCCAAATCGGATGGGAAGAAAGGGATGGCAACACCATTGGATACGCCAGATGTGGTCTCTATGGTGGACCGCAGTCACATAGGAAGTCCAGATGTGAAATCATTCTCTAAGCTGTCAGATTTGGAGCTTATTGGCTTTTGCTCAGTAGTGTGCTCTGACAGCCTTGCAAAGAACGTTTGATTTTGTTTCAACCCGTTTTATAGATAAGTACATCATTGGACAATGTCTGAAGATGACATCTAGCCTTTCAGTGGTCTTACTCATACTTAGAGGTATGTATTGATCATCTACTATATGCCAGGCATTGAGGAGACAATGATGAATAATTCCCATCTTCAGAAGCTTGTGGTGAAAGAAAGAGAATGACACATCACTGGGTCAGTCAACCTCAGTACACTGTGATGGGATCTATAGTAGATAAGGGGAAGTGCAGAAGAGACAATAACTTTCCCTAAGAGCACTGGGGCCTTCACAGAGGAAGAAGGATTTGAACTGAGTCTTGAAGGATGCGTAGGACTTGACCAAGCCTATGTAAGATGTGGAGATAAGAAAGGAGATGGCACCATCTGGAAAAGGGAAAGAAATGCAGAGCAGGAGATGAAGTGGACAGAGAGGCGGGATCCAGGCTAAAAGAAGGTTCCAGACCTAGCTGGGATGATACCTTTAGCTTCCCACGCTCCCTACAGAATATTTTTACTAACTGAAGGATTAGAACTCAGTATTATACTTCTCATTTAACCTGTCTGTATTTCCCACTAATAGTGCTAAAATTACTCCTTTTCCATCACTACATGACTTGCAAGTAAACCACTTTGCTATGGAACGCCTGCCTAGTTAGTTGCAAACTGCGGGAAGTGCCATCAGGAGGGAAGTCATCAAGAATTCCTGGGCATTAGAGCTGTGCTTCCTGAGACACCTGTAAGTGTGTTTATTCCTGCTAAGTCATCTGGCATCAACTTAAAAGCAGAGGTTTTTCAATTAATTGTAAAGTGAATGTGGCAATCAGGCTGTGGGGAGTGACTAGATGAAAGAGTTAGAGGCATTCAGGTCTCCTCCATTCCCCAAAAGGCAGAAAGGACCTAATTAGAAACAAAGCTAATGTAACGTCTTTCTTGAGGGGCCTTCCTCGGGGGTGATTTCTTTTGTTCTATTTCATTTTCGTATGTGTTGGTATTAATCAGAGTCCACTAAAATGCAGGGTAGAAATGTCTCAAGATGGCATATATTCGTGTGAAACATGTATACTTCTATTTAGAATGGGCTTCAAAGAGTGGTTGCTTGAAAACAAAATTCTTAGTCTAAGATGCACACACTTTGCGGATCCTCAGCAGCTGGCACAGAGGAATCAAGTGATTCGCTGGGATGCTTTCACTCTGGGGCTTATGTACACTAAAGATCTCCTTTAAAGTCATGATTTCCAGGAGGCTGAGGCAGGAGAATAACTTGAACCTGGGAGGCAGAGGTAGCAATGAGCCGAGATCGTGCCACTGCACTCCAGCCTGGTGACAGAGTAAGACTCTGCCTCAAAAAAAAGAAAAAAACAAACAAACAGTCATGATTTCACGTCAGCCTGCTTTCAGAGACAGCATTGCATTTAAAGAAACAGGGGAATGAGAAGTAAGAGATGGGCTTTGTAAAATTAATAATAGTATTCTAAACATGTGCTGTGCACATTTGCATAATTTTTATCGTCGGACCAGCTAAGCCAGGATACTCCAATTTCCATTCTGCTTTTCCTGTCTTACTTATTTCTCAACAGATACTCATTACTGGCATTTTCCTAAATCAATCTTACCTGATTTCCATTACCCCTTGTTGTTTTTGACAGAGGTTCATTAGATCTCAGAGTATGCTGGCTAAATGTGACAGGCTGGCACTTTCAGAAATAAAGACTATTCCATTTCCCTAATTAGAACAGCATCCTTGCACAGACTGCCCAGATGCACCTGCCTTTACGCAAACTCTGAAGGCCAAACATGTTGCCTTTTTATTTGGTCAAAGATACTTTGTGTTAAAACAGACAGATTGGAGTAAACCTGGTTCAAATGCATTTTTCTCATTCATTTGGTGGCATCAAGATCATGGGCTTTTCTAGACAAATAGTTTCAAAGGAGTGTAGCCAACCATTGGTTATTCAGTAACTGATTAAGTAGAATGTCTATGATGTAAATCTCTTGTTCTCAATTTTCTCTCTCCTGATTTTGGCTTTTCCACCGCCTTACTCCAAAGTGGTTATTGTACCAGAGAGCAGATAATGCAAGAAAAAGGAGCGAAAATGGAGCCAGTTAAGTGATCTCATAGTTAGCTGTTCTGCATTCCCATCAAACTTGATTATCTATAGTTGGATTGAATGTAATTTAAGTCAGAAGTCAGCAAACCACACCACCAAACCATAGTCAGCAAACCCACAACCCAAACCTGGCCCACTGCCTGCTTTTTGTCAATATAGTTTTATTGGCACACAGCCATGCTCACTCACTTATGTATTCTCAATGGCTGCTTTTGTACTATAACAGCAGAATTGAGGAGTGGCAACAGAAACAATATGGGCGGCAGAGTCTAAAATACTTTCTGGCTCTTCACAGAAGAACTTCACCAACTGTCTTGGGGGCTTTGGCTAATGTGTTCCGCTTCTTAGAGCATAGTTTGACTGAGGTAAAGGTCTCACATCCTCTAGTTCATAAGCCTGGATTTCATACTGGCCACATATAGGAACATTGTAAATGTTAAAACCACCCTAAGTCATCGGAGAGGTACAAGAAGATATTTTGGAAGGATGCTTTCAAGTACAAGAACAAGAAAACCCTAAATCAACTGGCTTGAGGAAATTATTTTCTCACACAACAAAGAGGGAGTTTAGCTCCAGAGTCCTTTTTGTTAGTGGTTTGGAAATCTAACAAACACTCAGGTTCTTTTTTATCTCTTTGGCTGCTACCTTTGGCCTGCCTGGTTTGTGCTTCTGGCTAACTTTCCATATAACCCTGTGATGGCTGCCAGAGTTCTCGTCATCTCAGGCAGATACAACAGTGTCCACAAGCAACTGAACAATCATCTTTCCTCGTGTCTATTTTTAAGGTTGAGGAAAATCATTCCTGGAACTCCCACTCCCCACCTCAGTTGACTTCTGCATTTCAGTAGCCAGAATAGCACCACTGATCCGTAGATTAAACCAGTGACTGACAAGGAGGCAAAGGCCACAGCTTAATCCAACCACAATGCCACCCGTAGGGCTAAGTGGATGTATTTCTCCTGTGAAGCTTATAGATTAGCTGAAATGAGTGGATACTTGAACAAAATTGGAGATCTGCCAGGAGGAAAAAGGAGAAGAGGGTGGATATTGAGTAGGCAACCAAGAATGTCTGCCATAGAGTGGCATGAATCCCATTTCCTTATCAGAAGAATAATTCAAAAGGTGTGTCCAATTAGTGATTGACCAAGTTATAATCCATGTATAAATATAGAACTTTTATATACAGTAGAGAACACCTTCTATTTTATAAAAGAAACGATTTCATGAACTATCACTATGAACATTTTCTCTCTCTCGATCTTAAGAGGTTAAGACAAGATAAAAATTCCTTCAAGGTCTGAGATACAAAAACCATTATTAATTCAAAACCTAAAATAAAGGAATGTTAAGTATTTGAATAATATTTTATTTATTTTTTATAAGCTGAATTTTTATGCAAAGAATATGAGCTAGTCTTTTAAAAATAACAAAATACCAAAAGTAAAAATAAGTAGTTATGGGATTAGTGCTAGGAAAATAAGGATAGAAAAATATTAAAGACAAGGGGAGCGTGCAGAAATGCAAATTATATGTTTCTGGAGAGTTAAGAGCTGCCTAAGAATTACTCTCTGTGATTTGAAACAAGGAGAGAAACACATTAAGTTAGAAAACTGACAATGTCCTTAAGATAAAATTACAATAACAGTTTAGAGGAAGCATAGCTTTGGTTGATATTAAAATTTAAGATAAATTTCACTCACATTTCCTCATAAATATTATTCTTAGCATCAAGGTTTTAAAGTCTGATATATTAGTTAAAGTGATGCTAACTACTGAAACAAACAAACTTTAATACTTCAGTACCTTAATACAGTAAAAATTTTTTTCTTGTTCATGTAGCATCCTGTGCTGGTGGCAAAATGTTTCCATCTTGCGGGTCCATACCGCATTCAGCTACAACAGTTTCCCAACCTGAGCATCACTGGTATTTCAGAACACATGATGCTTTGTTGTGGAGGGCCATTGTGTGCCATTGTAGGATGTTGAGAAGCATCACTAACCACTACTAAGTAGACACCAGAAGCACAACATTCAAAAATGCCTCCTACTACTGCCAAATGTCTCCTGGGAGACAAAATTGCCTCTGGTTGAGAACCACTGAGTTAGAGGATGGGGAAAGAAAGAGTCGAGAAGGCACATCTGGTTTCATTAAAATGTAATTTACACATGCACACACAAATACTTGGATCTTAAGTGTTGAGTTCAATGAGTTTTGACAATTGTTACACCTGTGTAATAACCATTCAGAACAAGATGCCAACCTTTTTTTTTTTCTTCTTTTTTTTTTTTTTTACCTAAAATGTTGCCTAGTGCTCATGTGTAGTCAACCCACCATTCCCCACAGGCAACTACTTCCTTATTTTTCTCACCATAGACTAGTTTTGTCTATTACTGGACTCCAAACAAATGGAATTATACAATATGCGCTCTTTTGTGTTTGGCTCCTAGCACACAATACTTTGAAACTTATCCATGTTTTGCCTGAATCAGTAGTTCTTTCCTTCCTATTGAACAGTATTCTAATGCGTGAATACACCATGAATTTGTTTCTTTGTTCAACTGTTTTACATTTTCTTTTTAAACAGTCTGACCTAAAAGCGATGCATTTCACTTCTGTTCACATTCCACGGGTGAGACTAGTATCATGACCCATCTAATTGTAAGGAGGGCTAGGAAATGATGTCTTTAATAGGGAAGACACTTGTCAGCAACAATTCTGTACTCTAGGAGGTAGGGTACAAATCTTTTTGAGGACAGTTAATTATCTCTGTCATATCAAGTATCCAAATGGAAGGTCTGTGTATTGTTCTATTCATGCTACATATATAGTACATTTTGAAATCCAGTCTAAAGCATTATTATTCATTTACACATTTTACTGTTAACCATGTTAAATAGCAAAGCAAAAATCATATTTCAAGTAGTTATCCACATGTTCTAAGTAGATACTAAATAATCAACCAATATCCAAAGCAACAAATACTTTTTAGTTAGTGCATATTAGTGCTTTCTTTGTATATATAAATATATATATTTTTTTGAGGGAGGGAGCCTGGGGAGGGAGTCTCACCTTGTTGCCAGGCTGGAGTGCAGTGGCGCAATCTCAGCTCACTGCAATCTCCGCCTCCTGGATTCAAGTAAATGAATCTCCTGCCTCAGCCTTGGGAGTAGCTGGGACTACAGGCAAGCACCACCACACCCAGCTAATTTTTGTATTTTTAGTAGAGACGGGGTTTCACCTTGTTGGCCAAGATGGTCTCAATTTCTTGACCTTGTCAATCTCCCGCCTGCCTTGGCCTCCCAAAGTGCTGGGATTACAGGCGTGAGCCACCCCGCATGACCATATATTTCTTTCTTGAAGCCTCAGTATTTAAAAAAACAAATTATTTGGCATTGATTAAAACATGGTTGATCAGGTATAAACAATATGTTTGAGTAACCATAATTATGTTTAAAATCTGCAGACCTGTGATTCACAGAAGGCTTCGTTTGGATTTCATATGTGAGTACATTATGTTTTAATCTAAACTAAAAAGAAAACAGATAATCCATAATAATAGAAATGTAAATGAAACATTTATCACAATTATCCATGAATGGAAGCCCATAGTCATGAATTCATGAATATTTTTACAGTAAAATTTTTCCCAGTCCCTTTAAATGGTTGGCTCCCTAAAAACACATTGTGAAAACAGTTATCTTTCTTGCTTGAATAATGCTGAAAGATGAAAGAGACTAGCATTCTTTGCTTTACTTTTACTAATGATTTCACATATATAAGAACACAATACAAATACATAACAGGAAAACTGTGATTGAAGATGAATTGATTTAAATCTATCCCTCATTTGGAAATATGAGCATGTCTGTTGGGATTCCAATATATAAAAATAGAAATGTTATTTATAAATGTGCATGAATGTGCCATCATATGATGATCCTTTTTTTGCCTAATCTAACACATTCACAATACTTTATTCCTCTAAAATACTTAATTTGTACTCATTCTATATTCTGTGTATGTGGGTTCTTCAGAGTGTTCCCAACCTGTGTTCCCCCGAAGGATTCAGACCTAAGTGTGTGTCTGAGTGGGATTGACACAGCCTGGTGGGGATCTCAGAAGGCTCTAAGGAAACCCTAGGGAAACAACTCCCCTCAAAGAAGTGCAAACAAATCTGACTCAAAGAAAAAGAATCCAAGAAAGGACTCTGGGAAGATCATGGAAGTAGGAAATTCCGGGAATGTTTCCCCATCTAGATAGCAGTCACACTCATAAACTCTATCTAATGTAACTGTTTTGGAACTCTGGAGTCCGTTGTAGGCTTGCAACTTCCAAGGGAAGGCTTGAACAGTAAACTGCAGTGAATTTCAGTCCATTTCAGCTCCTTGTACAGTAGCAGCTACTCGTCTCCCAGCCACAGCCCCATAGCAGGCTGCTGTGTATGGGTTCCTGGAGTAACGTACACATAGTTGCAGGAGTCAGGGTGGGCAAAAAGAATCCTGGCCTTCAAATATCAGGGATCTGCACCCTAATCACTGATCACTGCTTCTGATCACAGAGGTGCAAAGAGCTGGGGAGACACTATTGTTGCACCTCCCAATTTGTTGCAAGCCCCACCTCCCCTGGCTGGAGTGAGTTCCAGTGGATTTATAGGACTGGTACCCATTCCTTTCTCCTTTATTTTTCTCTTTTGGGAGCCAGACAGGAAACACTGGAACGTTCCAAAGTAACTGCATATGGGGGCGGGGGGGGGGAATTAGAAAATGACTGCACATGCCCAGTAAAAGGCACAGGCTCAGAAAAGACCTGAGAAGACTTTAAATTCATACTTCAGGTTGATACTCGGCACAGAGACAGTCTACAATGATGAGAGAGAGAGAGAGAGAGAGAGAGAAACAATAACAAGAAACAGCAAACCCAAGGGAAAAAGGAGAATCATTTCCAGAGTTACTACATTATTAGACTCAAATTATCAACAAAAAGAAAAAAAAATCACAAGACATACAAAGAAACACAGAAGTACATTCCATTGAAAGAAAAAACAGTAAATTAGCAGAAACTGCCCCTGAAGAGCACCTGATGGCAAATCTACGAGACAAACACTTGAAAATAGCTGTCTTAAAGACTATCAGAGACTCCAGGGAAGACACGGAAAAGTTCAAGAAAATTATTTATGAATAAAGTTGAAATAACAGTAAGGATTGGAGATATTTGTACACACACATTCACAGCAGCTTTATTCACAACAGCTAACAGGTGGAAGCAATTCAGTGTCCATGGATGGACGATTGGATAAACAATGTGATGTATACATAAAATGGAATATTATTTAGTCTTTAAAAAGAAGGAAATTCTGACAAATGCTGCAACATGGATGAAACTTGTGGACATTATGCTAAGTGAAACAAGTCACTCATGAAAAGGCAAATACTGTGTGATTCCACTTATATGAGGAGGTACCTATGGGAGTCAGAGGCAGGAAGTAGAATGGTAATTGCCAGGGGCTGGGAGAAGGGGAATCAGGGAGTTATTGTTTAGTGGGTATACAGTTTCAGTTTTACAAGATGGAGAGAGTTCTAGAGACGGACAGTGGTGATGTTTGCACAACGCTGTGAATGTATTTACTACCAATGAACTGTATGCTTAAAATGCCTAAGATGGTAAATTTTATGTATACATATTTTAGCTCAATTTTTAAAAATTGGGAAAAAAAGAAAAAAGACAAAGGGATCTTAGAAGAGCACCTACAACAGGAAGGTCAGACCCTGCAGCAGGTACTGGGAGGCAGCCAGCTCCAACAAGCAAAAGATGCCAGCCCAGGCACACACTTGGCATCAGACAGAGCTGGAGCCGGTATAATGAGGCGCCAGGGCCTACAGCCTTAGGAGCCCGAGCAGAAAAGAGGCATCTGGCATCTGTACAGTTGGGCAGCAGGGAGCAGGGCCCAAGCCATTGGGCTGGATTCATATCCAGGACTCTTCTTCCTGGCAGGAACAAGCACCTGCTCCAGAGTGGCAGCTAAATTGCCAAGATGCCACAGGGGTAGAGGAGGAAGGACAGTCTATAGCTATCCAAAGTATCCACAGGTCCATGAGGGCAGGGTAAGCTTTGGAGCAAGCATGATCGATACTGGTGTCTAGTGTTATGGGGTAGGCCTTCATCATCTCTTCCCAAAAAGGCCCTGAGGCCTGGATGCCCCAGTGGCCTCAGCTGTGGGAAGAGGAAGAAGACAGACACTGGAAACCAGGGACATCTGGCAGACTTGGGCTAAGCAAGACCTCCATTTTTTTTTTTTTTTTTTTTGAGTTGGAGGTCTATCACTGTTGCTCAGGCTGGAATGTAGTGGCATGATCATAGCTTACTGCATCTTCAAACTCCTGAGGTCAAGTGATCCTCTCACCTCACCCTGCCAAGTAGCTGGGATGACAGGCACACACCACCACACCAAGCTAATTTTTTATTTTCATTTTCGTAGAGACCTTGCTATGTTGCCCAGGTTGGTCTTGAACTCCTGGCCTCAAGCAATCCTGCCTCCTAAGTGGCTGGGCTTACAAGCAAAACCCAACATGCTTGGCTGACCTCCGTACTTTTAACTTAAAAATCTGAGCATAGTTAAAGGGAGTTGACATCCTTTTTTAAGAGCCCCGAATTCATCTTAGCAGGCAGACAATTATAGCAGGGGATTCAGTGGGTAGAATAGACCCATTCTTGGTCTTTCATTAAGTTTGTCATTGTCTTTGCAAAAATCAAAACTCTGGTATATTTCATTTCCAAGCTTAAAATGCCTTGAAACTCTATTATGTTCTACATTTTAAAAAGTCAGAGAGAGGGTAACTGCATCTAATTTGCAACGCATGCCTAGTCACAATGTTAATTCACAGGACTCGTGTTAATATTATTATATACTTCAAAGTGAATCTTGTCTATTCTACAGAATTAACTAGAGCTGTTTGGGGGCCTGTTAACAAGTTGCTGAAATGCAGAAGCTTTTGGATTTGTTGAGCAGTCATAACCTATTACAAGTTGTGTCAAGACAATTTCAGGGACAGGCCACCGAGAATCGCTGTTCTTGGTGGAGCCTTAGGCACTGCTTTCAGATTTCATTAAGAATGACATATACAGGGATTCCAGATAACTATTACAGGTGGGCTCCTGTTTAAGAAATATTAGTTGTGAAAGGCAGCCTTAGAACAGGTCTAAATTAGCAGGAATAAAGAGTTTTCTATTTACTCAACAACTCTCGTTTATTCATTCAACAAATGTTTCCTGAGTCTCGCCATGAATCTCCACAGTATTCCAGGAATACTCTGAGTAAGACACATCTTGCCCTGAAGGAGCTGACACCTTGGAGGTAGATATTAATAATTAGCTACATCCAGAGGTGATCTGTAAAAACAAAATACTATGAACACTAAAATGATGGAAACACTATTTCCAGCAAGAAATTCAAGGAGAGTTCCACAAGAAAGGTAGTTCCTAAGTGAGACTCAAAGATAGCAGGATTTTAGCCATTAGTGGTTGCAATTAGGAAAGATGAACAATGCTTAAAAGAATGAGGACAGTAAGCTACAAGGCATGCACTGGACATGGCAAAGTTATTTCTCAATAGGCACACGTTTGGCATTTTAGATGGGACTAGTCTTAGTTATGAAGTGTTGCTCTGCAAATTGCAGGACGTTTGGCATGGCTGGCCTCTCCTGCTAAGTACCTGTAACGCCCCACTGCAACAATAAAAAACACCCTGGCACATTCTTAAATGGCCCGAAGAGGAGTTACTAGCCCTAGTTTTAAGATGCAGTGTGTGAAATGTGTAATGTATTACTGGCATCTGCATGTGAACCACAATCGACTTTGTGAGACTCTACAAAATAAAAGAAAACAAAGTCTGGAAAATTTAGGTGTAAACTTAGACGATTTCCTCGTAAAGAGAGTGCTCTGTGTCCTAGGTGAAAGATTCTGGAGATGGAAAAATATGACATAGCAGGGACAGAAAGAGTAGAAGTAGCCTGTAGGCATGCTCTAACATTCTGGAAGACCCTGGTAATCACCCCATCTCTCATTAGAAAACATTCACCAGTCTGTTCTCCCAGCTCTCTATAGAACCCATCCCCAGGTTTAAAATGAATGTCAAAGGGAAAGTAGGAGTCACCTTACATTTAACAGCAACTATTCCAGAACACCACCATCCCATAATATAACTTCAGGCTGTTTTCAAGGTTACTGGAGGCCAACCTTGAAAATCTCCTAACAAAAAAATTATATTATTGGAATTGTTCAAAATTTTAAAAATCTCTAAAGACATTAATGTAGAAATTAAATATTTTGCAATAATGCCCTCTTGCTTGAAATATAATAAAATTAGAATCTACTGAGACCAAAAGATTACTGTTGAGTTTAGTTTGATGTTTGCTATTTCAAACTCTTTGTTGGGGGAACGCCTATGTCTAGATGACTAAAATGGCTGCTGTGAGACACAGCTGACTCAGCTTTTTACTGACTGAGCATGTGACAGTTTGAATTGCCCACCAAATCTGATGCTGTAGGCAGAAACTCTGCCTTATCTTTGCTCAGAACTCCAATTTAATATATAAATATATAATATATATATATAACACATAAAATCAAAACAGTCAACTTGTATAACTGAAGCAATAAGGAGGAATCTTTGGTGGCAATAAATTTGCAAATTAAGACATGAGATACCCACCATTTAAGCACAGTGCTTAGCATATATTTGGAGTTTAATAAGTATTTGTTGAATAAAGGAATAAATGACATGACTTTAGTCACATAGGAAATTTAAATTATATTATACTCAATATTTTCTCTTTATAGGACAAGATAACATTCTGTATGTTTTGTAAGGATTTCCATCCTTATAAAATGAGCGCTATTCAGTTTTTGTGCTCATAGAGTCATAGCCAGTTATGTGAAACATATACTTATTTAGAACAGTTCATTTTCAGCCAGTGCCAGATTTTTTAAAAAGCATTACTAAAATAAAGGATACAAGTTAGAAACTGGAT
Source organism: Mandrillus leucophaeus (assembly GCF_000951045.1). Lineage (NCBI taxonomy): Eukaryota > Metazoa > Chordata > Mammalia > Primates > Cercopithecidae > Mandrillus > Mandrillus leucophaeus. Next base: position 744,442 of record NW_012108964.1, on the reverse strand, counting down.
GTAAAAAATATTTGAGAGCTGGTTTCAGGAATTTAACCCATCGTAAAGCCTGAGGAAACTGGTTTTATGTTATAGCCACTTTTTCAACTCTCCTCCCAGAAGGGACATTCTTATAGCCAGCAATCACAATTTGCTAAGCATGGTGTTCAGTGTTTTCCATAGTTTCTGTAAAGCAGTGAGTTCAGAGTCTCACTATTAAGACACTGTAAACAAACACATATGGACGTTTAACTGCAGGACCCAACACAACACTCAGAGTCCCCGAACAGCATGTCTGGATGGGCACTTGGGAAGCATCTTCCTTTTCCAGAGAAAGAAACAGGCATGGGGAGTGGGAGTGACTTGTCCCAGGGCACACAGTAAATTGATAGCTGAGATGAAGCTGGAAATTAGATCTTTCAAATTCAGTCTTCTTAGAAGCTAAGAATCCAAGTTGGATTACTTAGGAACACAGATAAGACAAGTAAACGTCTCAGTAGATGTAGTAATGCCACAGTGCAGAGCAGGAGAAACACTGTATAAAGTCCACCGATGCCATTCAGACCTACAGCCCATCAGCAGGGATCAGGAAAACTCTGCCCAACCTCACCTGATCTCCTAGGAATATTTCAACCACAATGGCCTCAGGAGCACAGAGAAGGAAAACCACCAAAAGAATCCATTTTGTTGACTGGGGGCCTGAGTCCAGGCAAACACATCAAGCTGGTAAAAATGACCACAACTCCTCTAACCTTTCCTGACTGCTGCAAACAGCTCACCAGGAAAATGCACAGGAGGTGGAGGAGGGACTCTGTTGGCCACATTCTACCAATATCAAGGAGTAAACGTCAGTCAGGCAATGGCGGATATTACCCAGAACCCTTGCTTTCCTGGAATGCTATTTTTATATCTTTCAGCAGTAAGATCTAGCCGACAGTCTCAAGTGGCATCTCACGATCCTCATTCATTCAGTGAATCCACTATAAGAAAAGTACCGTATAAGCACTTGGAGGTACAAAATGAAGAGGCATCATGGCTGCCCAGGAGGCACGCAGAGCCAAAGTAAAGAAAGCAGTAAAAACAGTCACCAAAATTGTTGGAAGCATGGTACGAGTAAATAACAAAAGGAGTTAAGGGAGGCAGTCCACAAGAATAGGGAGTGATTGGAGGTAATAGTATGAGCAGGGGAAGGCTCGTGAAGTAATGGGTTTTGCAATTGAGAACAGTCCTCCGGCAGTCTGTGTGGATGGGCAGGAGTGAAGCAAAGCAGGACAGGAAAATGAGTGAGGGGTGGGTGGAGGAAACAGAGATGAGGGGCTAAGCAGCTAACAACAGAGAGGAGGTACTCATGGACTGAAAATAGGGGTAAAAATGGGAATGACTCCAACCTACCTAGGTGGGCAGGCTCATTGATCAAGATCAGAAATATAGGGAATAGAGGTAGCTCTGACTGGACATAAGCAGTGCCTAAGCAACTTCCAGATGGAAAGATCTATAAGGCATTTGGGCACAGAGGTCTAGAAGTAAGCAGGAGGTCTGAAGGTCAACAGGCAAGGTAGTGATTGAAGCCACTGCAGCAAATAAAACAACACAGAGAGCGCATTTAGAGCAGGTTTGTCCAACCCGTGGCCCAGGACAGCTTTGAATGTGGTCCAACACAAATTTGTAAACGTTCTTAAAACACTATGAGATTTTTTTTTTTGCGATTTTTAAAAATCTCATCAGCTATCTTTAGTGTTAGTGTATTTTATGTGTGGTCCAAGACAATTCTTCTTCTTCCAGTGTGACCCAAGGAAACCAAAAGATTGGACACCCCCGATTTAAGGAGAGGAGGGATGGGAGGCAAGGATGAGATCTCTAGCTGGATCAGAATTTCAAAGAACAATGGAAGGCAAGCCAGCCACAGAGAATGAAGTGGTCAGAAATAGAAGGAAAAGGAGGAGGAAGAAAAGTCATCGAATCCAAGAGGAAAAAAATTAAGTGTTTTTTAAAATAATACATGAATAGTTGTTGGTATCGTATGCTCAGAGCAGGTGAGAAAAGAACTAAAACGGCCTGTTGGCAAGGTCATTAGCAAGTCATCAGTAACCTTGGCCAATGTTTCAGAGGTGCCCATAGCTATGTGAGCAGGAGGTAAATGAGATGAGAAGCCTGCATAAACTTGCTCAAGGAGAGGAAGTGGAGTTGAGAGGAGGTCTAATTATGTATACATATAGTGGAAAATGGCATAAAATATTATATCTGAATTTTCAAACATATGAGGCAAGTTATTTAATCTATCTTATCCTTTGCTTATTTTTTTTTTTTAATGAAGAGAATAATAGTACCTACATCAAAGAGTTCCATGAAGCAATGCACGGGAAGCATTGAGCCTAGAGTCTGGTCCACTGCAGGCACTTGGTCATGTTAGTGATTAATATGACTGCCATTGCTCCTATTACAGCTAAGACATTGAGGATGCTGGCAAAAGATTGGTCTAAAGGAGAGCAGCAAAAAGAGAAGCAAAGAGGTCAGTATTGGATGGTTTGGAAAGAAAAGCAGGAAGGAATGGGAGATATGGATGAGGTAAAGAGAATGAGTCCCAAGAATCAGGAGTTAGAGAATTAGATGAGTAGGAGGTTCTGATTAGAAGTTTATATATTGCATATTAATACAGAAGAGGTACCAGGTGTTAACAAAGGAATAAGACTCTGGAACTGGGGAGTTGGATTACAATGGAGAAAAGAGAATTCATGCATTATTAAGAAACAAATATTTCTTGAGAAAATGACTCTGCTTTGTTTGGGAAGCTGGAGACATGCCTTGAACAAAGTTCAGACTCTGCCACAGAGCTCTGAGGTTAGAAGGCGGGACAGCTTGTCCCCATGGGAGGTGAAAGTTGTGCAAGGCGGTGGCTGGACAGCAGGAAGGCTATTAACTCAGGGATCAAAGAGCATAAAGGCTAAAACCACAGATTACAGCAAAAGGAGAACTATCAGGATGATATCTGTGGATAAAATGAATCTCGAAGTACAGGGGTACAGGGGATGGTTTTGCGCTGAGTAAAACCATTCAAGAAGCAAGGAAGATGTAGGAATGTGCTAACACTGCCTGGAGTCCCCACAGCAAAGGGCAGCCAGTAGCTTCCACTCCTACAGATGGCGGCAGGAAAGTCCTTGCGTGAGGAGAGGGAACCAAGTGTTCAGTTACAGAGAGGAGGTGGCGGATGCACTCTTCGAAAAGGTTGAGTATAAAAGGCTGTGGCCCCTGTCGACATTTAATCCATTAGACACGGACACAAGCGTCTAAGGTGCTTTCCAGAACCTGTGAAACAGACTTTAAAAAAATGGCCCCAAAATATGAAAAGAAAATCACAAAAATTGCTATTGCTAAATGTTTAATTAAATGTACACAAAACGTATCATGTATCAACATCATTAATTGTGAAATTTAGTGCTCATAAAAATTTCATTACATTTAGAAAACCATTTGTATGTTAGATTTTCCCACTTTACTAGAACCCCTGAGTAAGCACACCGGTTGTCAAGAAATTGCATTCAGTTGTAAATTAAATTAGTTTCTCAAAACCAAGGATTTAAAAAACAAAATTAGAATAATTTTTTCAAGTTTTTATAATGAAAATGTATTTAATGTGAAATGTGGGTGGATGTTAATACATTTGATACAGCATTTGAGAAGCTTCCAGGAGCCTCCGAAAAGCTCTTAACTCAGTCACATGGGTAGAACTAAGGAGAAAGAATACCCAAAAGGAGTCCCAGCAACAGAAGAAACCTTAGCTTCTCATCAAGGAGCAAATTAGAACCTTCTTGTAACTTGAACACTGTCTCCGGCTGAGGGCTTCTTAACCTGTGGATGCCTTGGATGCCCTTAGCAGCCTGTTGAAGCCTAAAGACCCCTTTTCAATATAACATTTTTTTTGAAATCTCCCCCTCCTGAGAGAAGATAATATTAAAGTGTGTAAGACATTGATAGTAGATGACAAACTTGATTCTGGAAATTCTTTAATTTGGGATTGTAAAAGGTAATACAGTGATCTATTTGAGTTCCAGCAGTACAACTGACATAGGAAGAAAAGAGGTGACATGAGCTACTTACTCACTATGTGCCCACTTAACCCCTTTACCTATCAGGGTTTGTTTGTTTGTTTGTTTTACTTTAAGTTCTGGGACATATGTGCAGAATCTGCAGGTTTGTTACAAAGGTATACATGTGCCATGGTGGTTTGCTTCACCCATCAACCTGTTATCTAGGTTTTAAGCCCAGCATGCATTAGGTGTTTGTCCTAATGCTCTCCCTCCCTTTGCCTCCCACCCGCCAACAGGCCCGTGTGTGATGTTCCCCTCCCTGTGTCCATGTGTTCTCATTGTTTAACTCCCACTTATGAATGAGAACTTGTGGTGCTTGGTTTTCTCTTCCTGTGTTAGTTTCTTTATCCAGTCTACTATTGATGGGCATTTGGGTTGGTTCCACGTCTTTGCTATTCCAAATAGTGCTGCAATAAATATCCGTGTGCATGTGTCTTTATAGTAGAATGATTTATAATCCTTTGGGTATACACTCAGTAATGGCATTGCTGGGTCAAATGGTATATCTGGTATTTCTTGAGGAATTGCCACACCATCTTCCACAATGGTTGAACTAATTTACACTCCCACCAACATAATGAAAGCGTTCCTATTTCTCCATATCATCCCCAGCATCTGTTGTTTCCTGCCTTTTTAATGATCGCCATTCTAACTGACCTGAGATGGTATCTCATTGTGGTTTTGATTTGTACAAAATAATATTTTAAATGCATAAAGCAAAATGCACAGGATCACGATCTATTGAAATGCAATCAACAAAATATGTAATGCTTGTGTGATAAAAGATACAATAACAATACGCTTCTTTATAAAATAACAAAATCTAGTTTCAATTCATAGTAGTGATATTTCAAGATATCTTCAAGAACAGTAATGTGATTTTAAAATGTTGGTTTTCATTGGTGTCAGAAACTGCTAGTATTACTGTTAGTTGTTACTCACATTTATAATTGAAAGAAATACTAACTTTCAAGAGATTTGTGCACATAAAGATGCAATTTTTTACCATCTAAGTTCACAGACCTCTAGGACTATGCACACAGCAGTTTATGGAGCCTTGTGAAAAATCTGTGTGCTCTAACTCCTTACACATAAAACAAACAAACTGGGGGCCA
>NW_012108964.1:724165-738488 GCF_000951045.1 Mandrillus leucophaeus | reverse complement strand
TGTTGGGAATATCAATGAGTCCCATCTTTCTGCAGGGCAGCAAGGGCAGCCTGGCTACACGGCTCAAAGGCTGTGAAATGTGCATGCATTGAATTGTGGCAATGCCAAGTGTCAGACTGTTCCTAAGTAAGTACCTGTATTAGTGGACAAAAATAATTGTGAAAAGTTGGAAACAATGTAAATTTTCAATTGTAAGAGATTGGTTAAATATATTACAAAATATCCATCAATATAACACTAAACAATAAAGCATTAAAAATAAAACATATGTATTGAAATAGAAATCTAACTAAACAATTTTAGTACATAAAAAGTAGAATACCCAGGTGTGCTGGCTTACGCCTGTAATCCCAGTGCTTTGAGAGGCCGAGGCGGGCAGATCACTTGAGGCCAGGAGTTTGAGACCGGCTTGGACAACATGGCAAAACTTTGTCTTTACTAAAAATACAAAAAATAAATAAATAAATAAGCAACAAAACAAGCTGGGTGTGATGGCACCTGCTTGTAGTCCCAGCTACTTAGGAGGCTAAGGTGGGAGGACCACCTGAGATCAGGAGGTCAAGGTTACAGTGAGCCATGATCGCGCCACTGCATTCCAGCCTGAGTGATAGAGTGAGACCCTTTCTCAAAAAAAAAAAAAGCAGAATGCAGAACATCACTGATAATGTAACCTTAATTCTGCTTTAAAAAACCATATATATAAAAAATATATAGAAATATAGTTTATATATGTGGTTTATATATATAAATATAAATATCACTTGTATATAAATATATGTGTATAAATATGTATATGTGTGTGTATATATATTTGCAGATATATAAAACTAAAGAAATCTGAAAGGATCAATCTATACCCCACTGTTAACAGTGATATGTCTTAGGGGTGGTATTTTAATTTTCAACTAAAATAAATAAACAATATTTAAAAAATAATAATTGGGGGCCAATGTTGAAGGACTGAAATGCTGCAGCAGAAATGTGCAAACTGATTTTATAAGGACCTCAGATTCAAAGGTGCTCCCTCCAATTTTCATTTCCTCCCTCTAATCTACTTTATACATTCTTGAAGAATCTATTTCAGTGGGTGTTATCTCCTTTAGCAAAAATTCATGTAAACAGCACTAACCTTTGATAAATGTGCGCACCTGCACACACACACACACACACATACACGCAGCCATCTCAAAGTTAGAAGACAATTTCACAAACTGGGGGAAAAACACAAAGAATAAAATGTAAAAGTCAATAATTAAGGAGAAATAACAGTGGAAAATTTGGAAAAGGTTGTGAAGGCTTAAAAAAGACATGGGCTTGGCACGGTGGCTAATGCCTGTAATCCTAGCACTTTGGGAGGCTGAGGCAAGTGGATCACCTGAGGTCAGGAGTTCAAGACCAGCCTGGCCAACATGGCAAAACCCCATCTCTACTAAAAAAATACAAAAATTATCCGGGCGTGGTTACAGGCACCTATAATCCCAGCTACAATATTTAAAAAATAATCGTTGTACATCATTGTATAATCAGAAAAGAAAATAAATATTTATTTTCTGTGTTGGCCAAAGGCTGATCTCTCTGAAAGGAGGCTTTGAATAATTGAGATCTTTCCCTACTCAGCAAGAATTTAGGGCTTTAAAACATTTATTTGATTGCATAGTTTCAGTAAACACCTGAGAGCAGTGACCTGGGATGACAGTTGAACAGGGAGCTTCCTTCCTGATTATTCTCTAAAGGACTCAAGAAATCGGGAGGAGCCCCAGACAGCGGACTGGAGGTTGTCCTGCCTGAGTTGCCCACCAAACACTTCCCCAGTGCCAGGAAGTCAGTTTCACAAGGAACCTGCTGCACTGACAGAGGTCTGGCTAAAACCCAGGGGCTGTTCTCTCATTCAGTCTTTCATTTATTCATCCTACACTCACTGAGTGCCTACAACGCACAAGGACTTGAAGCCTGAGTGCCGCAGGAGGATCACAGCGGACTAATAGAATCCCATTGGTCCTGGCTCCTCACAGAGAGTTGGAAGCCCAGGGTACACAGGAGACATACACACACCGCAAAACAGAATGGGGATGGGGCACGGGGAGGGAGCAGCCGATTCTGGCTGTGAAGCCACAGATCATGGTGATAATGGGGGACTGGGGCACGGGGAGGGAGCAGCCCATTCTGGAGCCACAGATCATGGTGGTAATGGGACAGGGGCACGGGGAAGGAGCTGCCGATTCTGGCTGTGAAGCCACTGATCATGGTGGGCTTCCTGGCGCAGGTGCTGTTTAAGCAAATCCGTGAGTGAGGAATGGGCTTCTCCAGAAAAAGGAAGAGGAGAGCAGATGTCCATTTCTGGAAGGGTGAACAGCTTTGAAAAATCTGGCTAGGATGAATGCTCCCAGGAGCAAGGCACATCGGGTTTGACATGATTATGGTTCACCTGGGTGAATGCCCAGCACTGAGCCCAGAAAGATTGAGACCAGAATAAGATAATACAGGCCTGTGAAGGGCCTCCTTATGAAAAGTCCCCTCCAGGGGACCTTGGATTCTCCAATCCTACCTGTTAAGATAATTTCTTCCTCGTGGGAAGCAGAAGAGACTGATTCACAGATCGTGACTACTGTCTTGGGTTCTTAATCCAGATGAATCCGGGGAGTCGGTGTCCCTAGCCAGCAGAGGTCGAAGGCCAATCTGCTCCAGCTCGGGGTGAAGATGGGGTAGGGAGATGGAGCCAAGGCCAGGTGGCAAGGCGCATCTGCAGGTGTCCAGCTGGCTTAGTCATCATGCTGGCTTCCTCTTATATTTCTATAAAATATTAGGAACACCCTGCTCTTCAGTGTCCCAAATAAGGGAAGAGAAATGTGGTGAGATTACCCAAGGGCTCACCATTTCTGTCCTAAGCAAAAGAATACATCAAGTCGAAGCCTTTGCCCCACTTCCAGCACCCTCCTCACTGCAGCCTCCTGGAGCTGCTCAGCCGTAACCCACAGAGTTCCTCCCCATTGAATGATTAAGCAACACCCACCGCAGATGTTACGTTTTTTTGGGTAGTTTGAGGCTTGCATCTTCACAAAGGGGCATAAAATGATAGACCCCCACCTTCACCTGGGAATGAAGAAAGAGTAAAATGTTTTAGCTGGTCTCTTGCTATCCTGCAATTCTCAACTAATTTCAAACAAAAATAATAAGTAAGGCAGGCAAGCTCTAGTTCGGCATCCCTTAGAAGGGACAATAGGTGCTTTGAGAAGAAGTTTAGGCTTTAGGAGAAAATGCACCAGCAAAGATGTATAGAGAGGATGGGCCCAAGTTCACATCCTTACATAAGAAAGACAATTCCGTTAGCACAATTTCTATGGTAAGTAGAAGAAAACAGACTTGGAACAAGGGTCAGGAGGCAGAGGCATGGAGCCAAGGGGGAGTTGATAAAAGCGTGATCTCATTCTGAAACTGCAGGAAGGGACAGAGATGAAGCCAGCAGTGGCAGGCAGGGCAGAATCACAGCATCCGGATGTGGTGAGCGAGCAGGTCAAATATAATTCAATCGTTTCTAGCCTGGGTGAAAGGAAGAGGGGAAGAAGTTGGTGTTATTAATCAAATTCTAAAAGGAAATTTAAGAGGGGAAGCAGGTTTGGAGAGAAAGGAAAGATAAGTCCTCGGAGGTGTGATTACTCTAGACTGAAAGCACCCCAAAGTCTACAATTGTGTGACCCTAGGGTTCCATTTCAAAGGTATTTAAAAGCAAAGTAGAAGGAAGTAATTCAAGTAAAAGAAGCAGGTTCAGAACCACCTCCTCACACTCAGAGAACTGCATTTTCCAGAGTAGAGACAGCTTTCTTGTTGTTTCAGGTGTAGTTCTCTGAGCAAAACAAAAGAGTTAGGCTTATCAATCCTTTACACCTTAGTGTAAATGAATTTGCAAGATCCTTTCTCAAGCCAAGAATCTGGAAATAGGGTGAAGATGCTGTTAGAAATTCAAACTTGGTGGCTCTGAGAGAGAATAAGTGCAGAAAGAGGACTGCAGATGGCACATTTCTTACCTTAGGACAATGTTCAGAGCCAGATCTGCCAGGCAATACTCCCCCATTTCCAGCCAGAGGATGGGTTTCTCCTATGCCTATCTCTAAGATCATCAAAATCACTGCGAAGGTAAGAAAATAGGGACATTTGGTGTTCTACATTGCTCATCACTCAATTCCCCTCTTGAGGAAACAAAAATGGTCCACTCAAGGTATATGTTATTGAACATACAGTAATAAAATGTACATGATTTTTATTTCATCCTCTAGCACTAATTTGTTAGTACTCAGCTAAGGGTCCCTTAGCTCCCCTGACACAACACACTCCTAGTTTTCCTCCTACCTGCCTGTTTCTTCCAGGTCTCCTTGGTGGTCTCACCATCTTCACAGTCAGTAGGTTTCCCGGCTCACTTTTCTTCTCTCCTCAAGCTTTCTTGGTGGATATTCTCAACTGCAGAGCTCACACACAAATTTAACTCTTCCACCCAAATCTCTCCTCTGAGCTCCACAGAGGAACTGCCACTCATGGTTAACATCTCTTTCTTTCTTCCTTTCTTCCTTCCTTCTTTCCTTCTTTCGTTCCTCCCTTCCTTCCTTCTTTCCTTCCTTCCTTCCTTCCTTCCTTCCTTCCTTCCTTTTCCTTCCTTTCTTCTCTCGCTTTCTTTTTTTTTTGACAGAGTCTCGCTCTCTTGCCCAGGCTGGAGTGCAATGGCACAATCTTGGCTCACTCTAACCTCTGCCTCCTGGGTTCAAGCAATTCTCCTGCCTCAGCCTCCCAAGTAGGTGCATATCACCACACCCAGTTAATTTTGTATTTTTAGTAGAGACAAGGTTTCACTATGTTGGATGGGTTGGTCTCAAACTCCTGGCCTCAAGTCAGTATCCACCCACCTCAGCCTCCTGAAGTGCTGGGATCACAGGTGTGAGCCACCACGCCTGGCCACATCACTTCTTTCTCAAATGTCCTAACCACTTCTCAAAGTCAATATGTCTGAACTAAGCTGGTTTAGCCTAAACCTGATATTCTTGTAGAGTTTTCTCTCATGAACATCTTCTGTATCTATTGCCGTGCAACAAATTCAACCAAACCTTAATGGTTTAAAACAACAGTCATTTATCTAGTCTATGATTCAGGCAGGGGGCAGCTGAGTGAGTCTTCTGGTCTGAACCAGGCTCCGCGGCCCTCTGTGCTTGCTGCTGTTTGGTTGGCTGGCACTGGCTGGTTTTGAAGTTTATGGTGGCCTCCAACTTGGATGCCCATGCCTCTTTCCACATGTTCTCTCCTCCTCCAGGAGACGGACCCAGATTGGTGGACAGAGTCCAAAGCAGTAGAAGTCAAAGCACAATGCACACAGTTTTCACGTCTCCTGTACTGGCCAAGCACATTCCCTGGTAAAGCCCTGAGTCAGGTTGGGAGAATAATACGAAACTATGTGGATATAAGGAAGTATTAGGTTGGTGCAAAAGTAACTGCAGTTTTTGCAATAACTTTTATTTTTTATATATATTTTTATTTATTTATTATTATTATTTTTTTTTTGAGATGAAGTCTCACTCTGTCACCTACTCTGGAGTGCAGTGTCGTGATCTTGGCTCACTGCAACCTCCACCTCCCGGGTTCAAGAGATTCTCCTGCCTCAGCCTCCTGAGTAGCTGGGATTACAGGCACCCGCCACTACACTCAGCTAATTTTTGTAGTTTTTAGTAGAGACGGGGTTTCACCATTTGGCCTGGCTGGTCTCGAACTCCTGACCTTGCGATCTGCCCATCTCGGCCTCCCAAAGTGCTGGGATGACTGGGCACAGTGGCTTACGCCTACTTCCCATAGAAAGAATTAAGGGCATGTGCAATCAGTGGCCCATCACTGAAAATGATGACTTTAAATCCTCTTTTATCTGTCCCCTTCTCCTAATCTCCACCTCTTCCAGTCTTGTCCAAGCTCCAGTCATGCCTCCCTGGAGCTCTACAAATAGGCTTTGAACAGATCCGTCCGCTCTACCTCTGGAACCTCCTTCAATCTTGTCTCCACATTGCAACAGCATGCCTTTCCAAAGCCAAATATTTTAATGTCAGTCGCACGTGGTGGCTCATTCTTGTAATCCCAGCACTTTGGGAGGCCAAGGTGGGTGGATCATGAGGTCAAGAGATCGAGACCATCTTGGCCAACATGGTGAAACCCCATCTCTACTAAAAGTAAAAAAAAATTAGTTGGGCATGATGGTGCATAACTATAGTCCTAGCTACTTGGGAGGCTGAGGCAGGAGAATTGCTTGAACCCAGGAGGCGGAGGTTGCAGTGAGTAGAGATGGAGCCACTGCACTCCAACTTGGTGACAGAGCGAGACTCTCTCTCAAACAAACAAACAAAAAATTTAATGTCCTCTCATCACGCTTAAAGACAAAAACTTCTTTAAAGGCTTTTAAATAGGGTCTTGATCATAGACATTAGATCTGTCATTCCAGTATTACTTTTTTTTTTTTTTCCTGAGATGCAGTCTCACTCTGATGCCCAGGCTAGAGTGCAGTGGGGCAATCTTGGCTCACTGCAACCTCCGCCTCCCGGGCTCAAGTGATTCTCCTGCTTCAGCCTCCCAAGTAGCTGGGATTACAGGCATCTGCCACCATGCCTGGATAATTTTTGTATTTTCAGTAGAGACAGGTTTCACCATGTTGGCCAGGCTGGTCTCAAACTCCTGACCTCTGCCCACCTCAGCCTCTCAAAGTGCTGGCATTACAGGCATGAGCTACCACGCCCAGCCCAGTTTTACTATTAGTAGTGCCCTTTCACTTTCAGAAGTGTCATGTCTGGATGATATATAATATCGTCACTCCTTCCCTAAAAACCGCACATGGTCTGGCTCCTATCATATTGGTCATGCTAGCCTTTTCTACCATGACACCTTGCTTTGTCCTGCCCTAGCCTCACTTGCCTTCTTTCTGTTTCTCCCCAAACTTTCATAATGCTGTGCCTCTTCCTGGAATGCGCTTCCTTTACCTCCTTACCCAGCAAAAGCCTGTGCACCCTTCAGATGCCACTCAGAATCACTGCTGCAGAAATCTTCCCTCATTCCAAGGTTGATGACTTCTCCCCACGTGCTCTCCCAGGGACCATGCCCCTTCATCCGTAGCACTTATGAGAGCTGCCACTTTCAGTGGAGGGCAGGGACCCTTCCCGGCTGTGCTAACTTCTTATGCTATGCCAGAATACACACGAAACTCGGCTTAATGGTTTATAGAAATGGATAATGATTTCATGATAAAATAAAATAATTACTTGAAATTATCAACAATCCACTGATCCCTTTTGTTTATAAATCATAGTATTGGTTTCCAAGGAGCTTTTAAATCACATGCTATTAAAATTGGAAAGGAACAATTGATTATTTATTGCAGAGGAGGAAATAATGCAGGGAAGTTACATGACTCGCCCACAATCTCCCAGCCTTTCTGGAAGTCCAAGTGAAATGCACACAGGACCGTAGATTTTCTGTTTTATTTATTTATGTTTTATTTATAGGTGGCAAGACTTCATTGAGAAGCCATATGAACCCTTCTAGGCTCAGATATTCTTTGGTTATGCTTCAGTTTTACTTTTCCCTCGACAGCCCTCTATTTCTTATTTCTTCCCCTTTCTCCCTCCCTTCTTTCTCTTCCCCCCACCCGCCTTTTTTTTTTTTTTTTTTTTTTTTTCACCATCAGCCATGATAGCAGAAAACTCATGCCCAGGAATATGTCATAAAGCATACAAAAACAAACAAACAAACAAAAAACACATAAAAATGCAAAGTATGTATGGTAAGAGAGGTGGGAGGAGAGACACACTAAAGAACCCTAATTCTTGGTGTTCAAGACATTGCAGGCCACAATTCCATCTTGAACTTTTTCATCCCCCATTACAGTAAGGGATATAATGGATAATGAGAGACAAAACAACCTAATTTGTCAATTCTAGGAAGTGACATCATGACCATTCATTTCTGGAGTTGCTAATGCCAGCCAGTGACCTTCTAGGATTACATACAAATGAAATGAGAAGAGGAAATTTAATAAGAAAAGGTCAACCATCACTCAATGCACCAATGAAACAAGATTTTTTTCTTTTACAATAAAATATCAAAAATTTTAAACGACCAACATTGCATCTTATGATACATACTCAGTGTTTATAGACAAAGCTATAATGACTATTTAAATTATATGGAGGATAATATTTGCTGAGCTCTGGAGTATTTAAAGTCATAAACACTCTTTTAAAGGTCAGCTGTAAAACCAAGATAATAACTTTGAAAGAAAATGCCTTTTTCCATCAGGAATTCACAATAAAAATAATCTTTTCCACACGATTTTTATTTTAACTATGCTTGGCATAAAGACAAAGCTAATAGACAAATTATACATGATTACAAAACTATTTTGCTATACAGAGTCACAGATCAAAAGGAATGTTTCCTGTTGCAGGTAGGTAATGGCCTTGTACCATGTTCAGTCACATATGCTGCCGTATAGTGTTTCAATGGGGCTTTGAGAATGACATGCTCAAATAGCCACATTTTTAATATCTATTAAAGTCACTGTGCCATGACTGAATAACACCACCCATGAGCATAAGGGAGGGGAACACAACCAGCTGCTCCATGCGCACAGCTCAGGGCTGTGTGTGCTGTCATCTAGAGCTGTTCAAAATATCTTAACTCTCCTCTGGCTAGACTTAAATATTGGGGCTGGATCACGGCCAAGTAATGACAAGATGTATTCCTCCAAGCAAAGCCCCAATGTGCAAATGCCAACACCATATTTTTTTACTCTTTGTATTCGTTTAGTTTCTTTAAAACAAGAATGGTATTGAACACAGTAATATTTTCTCTCTGTTTTTCTAATTCCTTGACAATTACTTAGGGCTTTTATTTTTTTTAAGAAATGCATCTCTAAGCAGCATTTGATCTTGGAATACAGACCCACTAGCTCATTCTAATCAGACTTTTGTTGTTGGTTTCAGTTACTCCCTATCAGATATGGTTTGGCTGTGTTTCCACCTAAATCTCAACTTGAATGGTCACTCCCGTAATTCCCGCGCATTATGGGAGGGACCCAGTGGGAGAGAATCGAATTATGGGGCAGTTCCCCCAATGCTGTTCTCGTGATAGCGCATTAAGTCTCAAGAGACCTGATGGTTTTATAAGAGATAACCCTTTTCACTTGATTCTCATTGTCTCTTATCTGCCACCATGTAAGACATGCCCTTCATCTTCCGCCATGATTGTGAGGCCTCCCCAGCCATGGGGAACTGTGAGTCCATTAAACCTCTTCCCTTTATAAATTACCCAGTCTCAGGTATGTCTTTATTAGCAGCATGAGAACAGACTAATACACTATCAAACATCCAATCAGAAAGAGGTTCAGCATCGTATGGTCCATTGGAAAGGAGAAAGAGGTAATAGTTAATGAGCACCTGTCTCTCACAATGTCTTGTACTCCCTGCTTTAAGCTTAGATTATCATATTTATTCTTTAAAATTTTTAGATGAAGAAACTAAACCTAATAAAAATTAAGGAAATTGACTGAGGTCATTCAGCTAGCAGGAACGGGAGGCCTGATTTGATCCCAGGGGAGTTTTCAAAGCCTATGCCCTCTCCTTTACATGATGCCAAATTAGTGACATTACATTATCTGACCCCTCAGATTTTCAACAAGTCTGCAAGCCACCAACTCTCAGCAGGCATCTGGGAAAAAAAGAACAAAGTTGGGATGACCCTGTGAACACTGCTCCACCCACCACAGGCTTTGAGGGAAGAATTCCTTGAGCTACTCTCATAAAAAAATGTTCTACAGGACCCTGGGACTACTAAGGTCACTTATAAATGAAATCGTTGAGTCAGGAGTGAGTGAAAGTTATGTTCTTAAAAATAAAGAAATGCTATACATCAAAGGCGGCCACAGGGAGGTGAAAAGATGAAAAAGGTGCTAGATTTAGGTGACCTAAGTTTTGATCTGATCTCTACTTCCACTGCCCTCTGCCCCTTCCTTAGATCATTTGCAAAATGCACACGGTAATGCTTACATGATAGAATTTTCAGAAAATTATGTAAGATAACATATGCAGAGTTCCCAGTGCAACCTGTGACACAGGGCAGGTGCACGGGAGGGGTTTGCCAGACCTAGGTCCAAAAAAATAATTTACTGCAAATTAGTAGAACTCAGTACATCACTCCTATTTTTAAATGTATTTTCTGCAAGGTTTTCTGGTGTTGATCAGGAGACATTCATCATTGTCTCAGCATGACCTGCACCAAATCCAGGTCACATGAAGTTATAAATGTATCTTGTATGTTAATGTCACAACCCTTGGCTGATTCTAAGGCAAAAAGAAAAAAATGTATATGTTCCTAAAAGAACACATCAACCTAAACAAAACCAAATAGTCACAAGCCACAATGTAGTGAAGGAAACAGACTTCTTCGTTCTGCAAGAATAATATTCTGGGCATGAGGAATGCCCAGAGGCTATTAAAGAGAAACCGAATGGTCACAGGGGGTCACTTAATGGGAAGACAGCAAGCGTGATTGATGAGAGCCATATGAGAGTGAAGACTCACGGTGCTATGTAGGACAAAGGAAGGCAAAGAGGCAAGATCCTCCCAGACCCCTCCCTGTACCCCAGCAAGAGATGAAGACAAATGGACCCAGACATAGAAGGAAAGGAATTTTATTAAAAGCGAATGATACAAATTTTCAGGAAAGAGTTGAGATTTATGAGAAAAATAAACTTATGTTTTGTGGTATTCTAGCATGTTAACCAAAGAAATCCATCTATCAGGGGAAAAATGGGGTCAGGAAAGATATACTGGAGAATCAGACACCTGAAAAAAAGAAACAGAGCGGAAAGGAAAGAAGAACCCAGCTGCCACACCCAGATGGGCCATAAGACCATATCTGGAGATTCCTGTGCACCCCAGCAGGACCCCCAAAGACAAATACCAGCATGGAAAATTAACATTGCGGAACTGAAGTTAGAGAGTGATTGTGGTATAAAATAATCGCTCTCTTTTACAGTCTGTTGTCACCAGATTTCTTTTATTCAAACTAACCTAAACAAAAATAGATTTGGGCTCATTTTCAAGGGCCCATTTAGTGTATGAAGGGAAAGACACCGCTAAAGGATGTGCCTTACACTCTTCCATGACAAAGGGTCATGCAATATGTATGATCAATCCTTTCACCCCTGAGGCACGGCCACAATGTCCTTCAGAGAAGAACTTCCTGAGGAACACACTCCTTCTCTCTTATGGCTGATATATGGATTGAATATGGGAAGGACATGTACCTCTGCTAGCTGCAAATCAACTTTATTAAGCCACTCTTGCCTTGCTATAAATAAATACCTGAGATTGGGTAATTTACAAGAAAAGAGATTTAATTGGGTCATGGTTCTGCAGGCTGTACAGGAAGCATGGTGCCAGCATCTGCTTCTGGTGAGGCCTTGGGAAGCTTCCAATCATGGCAGAAGGGGAAGTAGGTGTCTCACATGGCAGGAGTGGGAGCAAGAGATGTGGGGAGAAGGTGCCACACACTTAACAATCAGATCTCATAAGAACTCACTCACTCTCATGAGGAAAGCACCAAGGGGATGGTACAGTCCTCATGATAAACCATTAATTAGATAAACCGTTCTAAACCACCCACAAGAAATCCATCCCCATGATCCAATCACCTCGTACCAGGTCCCACTTCCAACACTGGGAATTACATTTCAGTGTGAGATTTGGGCGGGGCAAATACCCAAACTGTAACATCAACCCCTGCACTAATGGGCCTGATGTGAAATAAGGTCAAGCTTAGGGCAGTGATGACCAACAGAGACAGCCAGTAAGAGGGCGGTTACAGAAGATGAGGACGACTTCGATAGGTGTATAATGAAAACCAGATGCAATTCTGTTGCTCTGTAAGACTTTCTATACAAATGACAGGTTTTAATTAAAATAATTTTTAAAATTATAATTGTCTCAAAGAAAAAAAAACAGGGCAGTATTATGAAAATATGGACGTCGATCCCTTCTATGCAAAATGCTGAGGATGCAAAGATGCATAAGGAAAGACCCCTGTCCTCCTAAAGTCTAACACTGTGCTCTCTGGGTCTTGCCATCTCTGCCTTTTAAATTTAAGGAAGAACAGCATGGACCTTCCAGGAGTTACTGGGACTGAGATCCCAAGACCACACCTGAGTTCTACCAGCTGTTTAAGTAACCCCAGTCCTCCTACTAGAAGCACATATCAAATCACTGCTGACATCCGCATTCCCCCAGGAAGCCCTCCAGACAACCTTCTGCTGCCCTACTTTGTGACACCAGGGTGCCCTCTCACTTGGCACCTACCTGGAACCCAGCCCACTCTCCTGGCTTTGGGCATCAGCACACCTGCAGGGTGCCTCTAGCCTGTGTCCCTGTGTCCTTCTGCAACTGGGCTTGCCGCCCTGACTTCTCCTTCCCCCTACTCGTCTTGTCATCAGAGAAGGAGAAAGACTTGGCTGAAAGGAAGCTCTGAGAACACGAGTTTGCCCAGTCGCTTCAACCAGGCTGCCCACTACTCCCTTGACTGGAAGCAAACTGCACCTTCATGTAACTTCACTCCTGCTCCACCTGAAGAACCTGGAATAACCTGGAGAACAGGTTTTTCCTCACAGCCTCCCTGCTTCTCAGGTCTTCCCGCTCTCTGCAGTCAGGGCCTTAAAGATCAGCATCCCTGTGACTGCAGGACGGGACAACAACCTTCCAGTTCTCAGCCTGGAAGTCATCTGGAAACCTCCTTTGCTCTCACACTAATTGTCCCATTCATCTATTTTTACCTACTCAGGCATCCTCCAAATCTATCAGTATCTCACTTTTCACTTCTGCCATCAGCCTCACCCAAGGCCACACTGATTCAGTGGACTCTCGCAAGGCTGATACTCAACAGCTACAGCTCCCCTCAGCTCTTCTTCCGAGTCCACTCTGCATCTCTCATCACTACCTGCTTCTGTCTCCAGATACCAGCTATGCTCATGCTGGCTGTCTTCTTTTTTTTTTTAATTTTACTTCAAGTTCTGGAATACATGTGCAGAATGTTCAGGTTTGTTACATAGGTAAAAATGTGCCATAGTGGTTTGCTGCACCTATCAACCTATCATCGAGGTTTTAAGCCCCACATGCGTTAGGTATTTGTCCTAATGCTCTCCTTCCCCTTGCCCCTACCCCCCAACAGGCCCCGGTGTGTGATGTTCTCCCCACTCTGTCCATGTGTTCTCATTGTTCAACTCCCAATTATGAGTGAGAACATGCAGTGTTTGTTTTTCTGTTCCTGTGTTAGTTTGCTGAGAATGATGGTTTCCAGCTTCATCCATGTCCCATGTCTTTTTTATGACTTGCTTCTTACTCCTTCAAAAGACCATGTTCTCTCAGACCTTAGGGCCTTTGCACATGCTATTTATTCTACCTGGAATTATCACACCGCACCCTTCCCCACTATCACTGCCAAACATACACCTCTCTGCTTAATCAGTAATCAACTTCCAGACACAGCTGAAGCATCACGTATTCAGGAAAGCCCTTCCCTGATTCTAAAGACTTTGTGGATTTCTTTATTCTAAGCTTTTCCATTACATTTCTTTATTTAAATATTTGTATGGTTTTTAAAAATTAACATCCATTCCCCCCACTACTATCCTTGTAAGTTCTGTAAACAGAAACTGCATCTATTTCATTCACCATGAAATTCCCAGCAATCAGCACACTGCCTGACTCTTGATAGGCAAGTAATTAATATTTTCTAAATGAAAAAATCAATGACTGAAGATCACATGATAATACAGACCTCAGGTTCTAGAGCCAAACAGTATTGAGTTTGAATCTTGGCTGTATTGCCTACAAAGGTGTGTAACTTTGGATAAGATTCTTGACTTAAGCTCCCTCCACCTGTTTTTCAACAGAGGTGATGAAGATTCTTACTCATATTTATAAAGTTCAAATGAAATTTCTATCAAGTGTTTAGCATAGGGTGTGACAGATTAGAAAGTTTAGGCTGGGCACAGTGGCTCATGCCTATAATCCCAGTGTTTCAGGAGACTGAGGTGGGCAGATCACGAGGTGAAGAGATAGAGACCAACCTGGCCAACATGGTGAAACTCTGTCTTTACTACAAATACAAAAATTAGCAGGACATGGTGGCGCACGCCTGTAGTCTCAGCTACTCAAGAGGCTGAGGAAGGAGAATTGCTTGAACCCAGGAGGCAGAAGTTGCAGTGAGCCGAGATCACGCCACTGCACTCCAGCCTGGCAACAGAGCAAGACTCCAT
>NW_012108964.1:656465-724115 GCF_000951045.1 Mandrillus leucophaeus | reverse complement strand
AAAAAAAAAAAAAAAAAAAAAGGCTTAACAAGTAGCGTGCAAACAAGCAAGAGAGTGCAAGAGAGTATATGCAATAATATGTTAACAACAAAACAGTGGAGTTAGAGTACAGGAGGGGGCTACCAGGCTTTCCAATGATCAAAGACCCATGGCACTATCTCCACCAGGGAAAACAATTATTTCCACAGCTGTCTTTTCAAAGAATCCTTCTTTCCTCTCCTCTGTATCAGATTCCAGGCAGAAGTAATAACTATGATATATATCTCAGTATAAATGAGTTTCAGAAGCAGAGTCCCAAGCTAGAGAATTGGTCTCAGGCTGAGAAAATCATGTGTATCTGAAGCAATATGCCATATGTTTCCATCAGTGATGAGTTCTACTATTTTTTTCATCTAAATTATTATTTGTGTATTTGTACCTGTATAACAAAAAATTTTTATTCCACCTGGGGGTATAGTTTGGTGAGGTGATTTGTATTGACAAGAAAGAACATATAAAATCTGGGCTGTCCTAGAAAACTCAGGAATTTGGGTTACCATAATTTGGCTCAGAGGACAGATGGCATAAAATGACCAGGTGGGCTGACTGTTGCCTGTAATCCCAGCACTTTCAGAGACCAAGCCAAGGAGAATCGTTTGAGGTCAGAGGTTCAAGACCAGCCTGGGCAACATAGTGAGACCTTGTCTCAGCTAAAATTTTTTTTAAAATTTTAAAATTAGCTGGATGCTACATGCCTGTGGTCTGGCTATTTTGGAGACTCAGGTGGGAGGAATCACTTGAGATCATGAGCTATGATTGTGCTACTGTACTCCATCCAGCCTGGGCAACAGAGAGTGACCCTATCTTGAAAGGAGGAAAAGAAAGAAAAGTAAAGAAGGAAAGAGAGAGAAAAGAAAAAAAGAAAGAAACAGAAACAAGCTGTCCTCATTGTTTCCACATCATAGGTTCACAAATTTCCAACTTTCTGTATGAAAAGAAACAAAGCCAAATAGCCATAATGCAATGGCAACTCGGGGGTTTGAAATGGTGCTTCTCTCTTAGGCGGAACCTTCAACCTAACAGCCACGAACTGAAAGTCTGATAAGGGACAGAAGAAAAGGCACCTTTAGAGTTTCAACAGGCAGCAAACATCTTCTGTAAAGGGCCACAGTAAATATCTTAGGCCTTCTGGGATATATCATCTCTGTTGCAACTACTCAATTCTCCCCTCATGGCATGAAAGCAGCTGTGGATAATACATAAAGGGATGAGTGTGGCTGTGTTCCAATAAGACTTTCTATTTATGAATAGTAATATTTGAATTTCTTGTGATTTTTTTTTTTTTGAGACAAGGTCCCACTCTGTCACCCAGGCTGGAGTGCAATGGCACCATCTTGGTTCACTGCAACCTCTGCCTCCTGGGTTCAAGTGATCCTCCCACCTCAGCCTCCCGGGAAGCTGGGACTACAGGCATGCACCACCATGCCCGCCTAATTTTTGAATTTTTTTGTAAAGACAGAGTTTCTCCATGTTGTCCAGGCCGGTCTCGAACACCTGGACTCAAGTGATCTGCCCGCCATGGCCTCCCAAAGTGCTGGAACTACAGGTGTGAAACACTGCGCCCAGCCTGAATTTCATGTAATTTTTATGTGTCATGATATACCCTTCTTCTTTTGATTTTTTTCAAACATTAAAAAATTTTAAAATTATTCCTAGCTTACAGACCACACAAAAACAGGCAGTGGCTAAATTTGGCCAGTGGTTATTTTCTGACTCCTGACCTGAGCCAGTGAAGCACATGAGTAAATACTAAATCACATCTATTGATTTTCTAATTGCTCTTCAGGTCTTCCAGGTGGGAACAGCAGGCCTGTCCGTAACTGGACTATAGAAGTTGCAAATTACCCTGAAGAGACCCAAATGAAGGGAACCCATACACATACACATCGATCCTCTCCTTGGGACCTTAAACATTATTGCTTCACTCTCCTCTCACCAGGGGTACTATGAGTAGGGAAAGATAAAAAGTATCTGGACGCTTAAAGTTACTCTCATGCCTCTGGCATACAGAGCAGACTCTCAAACATCAAGTTCTGTGTACTTGTCTTAAAAAACACAAAGAAAAGTCCAAAGTCTGTGTTCCATTCTTCCACCAGGTTTGTGGAGAAAGGTGCTCCAGGAGACAGTGGGTGCTGGCAGCCCCAGACAGTGTAGATGAATACAGCCTCCATGGAGAAACAGAGCAATACCTATCAAAATTACAAATGCACACATGTTTTCACCCAGCAATTTCACATCTAGGAAACATTCTTATATATGTATACTTGTATACCTGAAAAAGAGATACACACATTTATTCATCATGGCATTCTTTGTAATAGTAAGTGTAGGAAAAATCCAAACGTCCATAAGTAGGAGACTACATAAATTATGGGATACCCATACAATGAAATACTCAGCATCTGTTAGGGTTTATGTTTATATGTGTGCGTGTGCGTGTGTACCCGATTCTTATTATTTGTGGTAGTTCTGTTCTATAAAGTTGCTCTGAACACTGAATTAGCAAATACTGAACCATTGCTCCTAAAGAAATTACAAGATTAGCTTCCTGTGAGCCTCTGTTTACAACATTTTCAACTGATCAATATGTAACCTCATTTTATGTACGTTTCTATTAAGAGACACATTATTTAATATACATTGCTGATTGTTAACACTGAGCTCACGGCCAGCAGCACTGTCACTCTGACTGAAGGAAGCTTATTTAATGCATGTCTTTTCTCCCTGAAGCACCTCACAGCCCTCTTGTGTTTCAGAACGCAGTGCAGCACTTCAGCATTGTATTTGGAGGCCATTTTAAACAGTGAAATTGACAACAAAAAGCACAAAAAGGTAACAAGCATGGCTCTAAACAGACTGTGAGGAGGACACTTGTTCACAGTATGGAAGCTGAAGCAGGAAGGCAGAGACTTACCTGATTTGACCTCAGCTGGAAACATGCACTTTGGGAGACTCAAACTTTTCACTACTCTGCCCATGGCTGTGAATGACTACAAACGTGTGCCAGTACTGACAGGAGGTTACAAATAAAGTTCAATGAGTAGGCAAATCTGCACATATGGAATCTATAAATAATGAGCATCCACCATACATACTTAGACACACACATGCACACAACACTTTTTTCCTCATGCCAAATGACCTCCATGATGTGTAAAAATACAAAAAATTAGCCAGCCATGATGGCGGGTGCTGGTAGTCCCGGCTATTCAGGAGGCTGAGGCAGTAGAATCGCTTGAACCAGGGGGGCGGAGGTTGCAGTGATCCAAGATTGCACTACTGCACTCCAGCCTGGGCAACAGAGCAAGACTCCATCTCAAAAGAAAAAAAAAGAAAAGAAAAAAAGAAAAGGTAAAATGGTACATATACTGTACCATACTTTATGTAAAATATAGGAAAATAATATATTTATTTACGTATCCATCAAATATCCTTGGAAGGGCAATGAATTACCTCTTGCGATGGTTAATATTGGGTGTCAACTTGATCAGATTAAAGGATGCAAAGTATTGTTCCTGGGTGTGTCTGTGAGGGTGTTGCCAAAGGAGGTTAACATTTTAGTCAGTGAACTGGGAGAGGCAGACCCAGTGGGTACCATCTAATCAGCTGCCAGTGTGGCCAGAATAAAAGCAGACAGAAGAAAGTGAGAAGACCAGACCGGCTGAGTCTCCCAGCCTACATCTTTCTCCCATGCTCGATCCTTCCTGCCCTAGAACATCAGACTCCAAGTTCTTCAGCTTTGGGACTGCTGGACCTTTGACTACAGACTGAAGGCTGCACTGTCGGCTTCTCTACTTTTGAGGTCTCAGAACTCGGACTGACTTCTTTGTCCCTCAGCTTGCAGGTGGTCTATTGTTCGATCTCACCTTGTGATCATGTGAGTCAATATTCCTTAATAAGGTCCTGTTTCTATATACATCTATCCTATTAGTTCCATCCCTCTAGAGAACCCTAACACTCCTCTGAACAACTGAAGGACAGAAATGGGAGGAAGACTTCATTGTATTCCCTTTCTCTTCTTGTCATGAAGCCAGTCCCTCCACAGTCACCACTCCACATCAGTCGTAAGAGAAAGCTGGTAGACTCAGTGAAATGACAATCTGTAATGTTTTTCCATTAGTCACCATGACTCCTTTCAAATGTATGTTATCACCATCCCTTTCAAAAAATAAACAGAGCAACAATTCCTGTGTTGATGTATTAAAGAACTATGGTGTGGTCATCACCAGATTTTAGTTACTAAGGGCCCCCAACCATTCCTTCCCTGAATATAGATTTTCTGTAAGTGGCAATGTCTATTTTAAAATTCTGTCTGGTCTTTTCCATTTGTGTGAATATCCGGAAAAAAAAACTTACTATGAAAAAAATACTAAATAGAAAGAACAAGAAAATCTGAATACCTGGTGGTCTCTAGAAGGAAGCAAAGAAAAATGGAGCTTGGGAATAAATAAGATTTTGACCCTTGAGAGTTGGATGGTGACAGTGCTCCCTAGCATAAGTGCACAGCAAAGCAGAGACACAGACTTGCTGAGAGAACTGTCTCCACTGGTTAAAGACAGAACAATGCAAAGGATGCTAGACATTCAAAGAAAATGAAACAGAGAATAAGTAATGCTTTCTAATCACCTACTGGAGAAAAGAAACATGCATAACGCTATTGCAATCATAATTGTATTACATCAGACCTTTGGAATGGTATCTGAGAAAAGCCAGTCTAGGCCAGGTGCAGTGGATCACGCCTATAATCCCAGCCCTTTGGGAGGCCAGAGTGGGCGGATCATGAGGTCAGGAGTTCAAGACCAGCCTGACCAACATCGTGAAACCCCGACTCTACTAAAATTACAAAAATTAACTTGGCATGGCAGTGCGTGCCTATAATCCCAGCTACTCAGGAGGCTGAGGCAGGAGAATCACTTGAACCCGGGAGGTGGAGGTTGCAGTGAGCCGAGATTGGGCCACTGTACTCCAGCTTTAGGAGAAAAGCCAGTCTAGAATCTATGGTTACTAAATTCATATATTGAAGACCCAATCCCCAGTACGATCGTATGTAAAGGTCATAAGATAGTATTACCTCTGAGATATGACTAGGTCATTGGAGTGGAGCCCTTGTGAATGGGATTAGCACCCTTGTAAAAAGAGACACAGAGAGGTGATCTCTGTTGCTATCCCATATGCCACATGAACTGCATTAAGATATTCATCTGCAAAGCAGGATGAGAACCCTCGCCAGAAACTGAATTGGCTGACAACTTGATCTCAGACTCCCCAGAACTGTGAGAATTACCTTTTTAATGTTTAAGCCACCTAGGCTATGGGTTTTTTGTTATAGCAGCACAGGCCAACTAAGACAAGGGTTGACTGTCTTGGTCGTGCTCCACCCACATGACAATGTTGAACTTTAGCTGAGGTCCTGGAAAAATATGAGCTCCTGCTCCTGGAAAACAGGAATAGTTTCTTTTCAATCTCCCATCCTTTTTTGTTCCAGGAAAGGGCTTATTGCAAAGACCAACTTTTCCCCAAAAGACTTAGATAAAACGTGTGGATGATCATCTTATTTACCTATTGACAAGGACAGACACAAACTCTCCCAATTCCCATTCTTCAGCTTATAGATAATTAACTGAACTATTTGTCCCCACTAACAAATCTGGACAAAATGCCCACTAATGCAGCCTGACCAAACTTTGGTCAGTCTTCTCTACTTTCCGACGGTCCCTGAACTTTGTCCCACTCTAATGCTTGTGTGAGCACTAAGAGCGTATACAGGAATGCAGACAAGACACCACTACTGCCAACAGCCTTTCCCTATAATCGACTGACTACATATGCAGAGAAACACTCCTGTTTAGTTGCTCACTCACAGCACCTACTCACGTGACTCTCCAACACCCAGCTCCTTCTAGCTGTGCTCTACTTCTCCAAGTAGTTGGGACATTCCCCTATTGCAACAGACTTCCATATACTGTCAGTCCTTACCTAAGTCCTGATTCTTTTCTTTTATTTGACCCTTTGGAAACATCTGTAGGTTGGCATACACTTGCTTCTGCAAATCTTCCATCTGCCCTCAGGCACCCAGCCCCTCCTACTGGCCAACCCAGTCTCCATCCCTCCCCAAACATACCCCAGGCTCCAGCCCTGCTTCGTAGCACCCTCACCAGAACCAGATTAGAGGGTAGGAGAGCTAAGCAGCATCTTAGGTCACCTAACTAAAAGCGGTACAAAATCTGCACTGAAAGAAGCCAGAAAAAGAAAAAAAATGCCTGTTAAGCCAAGTTTCCACTGACTAACTCTGAATGGTTCTTGCTTCTGGCAAAGCTGACTTGGTTCATGGTCGAGGGAACATTCTGACCAAAGATCTCTTTCTCTCTCTCTCTCTTTCTCTCTCTCTGTCTCTCTCTCACGGTCTCTCTCTCTCTCTCTCTCTCTGTCACGGTCTCTTTCTCTGTCACGGTCTCTCTCTCTCTCTCACTCTCTCTCTCTCTTTCTGTCTCTCCTGTGCTTTTGTACCATGCACACGCAAGTTGCATAGGGCTACTGCAGATTTCATCAGCAACCCGGGGCTTGGCCAACATGGAATTGACAGTTACAGCCAGCTACAATCCTGAACCCGATAATGCAGTGTTTTCCTAAAAATGAGGGATTTGTGTTACCTACATTACAAACCTTTAATTGTCCTCCCAAGAAATTGCTGGTTCGGAAATTAACAAAAGGAGGTTGAAGAAGAGAAAAGAAGGAAGAAAGAAAGGTGAGGGCGGGCCGGGGCGGCGGGGCAGTGGGGGGATAATTTGCTATAACAAAAGGCAATAAAGGGAAATTTTAAACACATGTCACATAGTACTTCATAATTATATCCACGAACATAATCTCTATCTTGGCCAAATGTGCATAACTACAGCTATCCACAAGAGATCCAATTCCAAACAAGTTTTAATGTTATAACTGGGTTATGGACTTGATTCCTTATTTTGCATATAAAACAACTATATGCATTGCTAATTTTTCAAAGGGTCTTTCTAAGTAAATATTGAATGAAAGTCAGTTTGAAGGGGCCCTGCAAGTCTCTGCCTAACAAGTTCTCCCACAGGCCTTCCTCATTGTTACTTCTAAGGCTTTGCACAGCAGGCAGCTCCGCCAAGAACAGGCGCCCCATCACCGTATAAATCTTCCAGAGCCTTCTAAAGCATCTGCCTTGGGGAAGCCATTGTTAAGCACTCCAGCTCCCACCAAAAAAACACCTCTCTGATCATCAACTTCATTAGAGGCAGGGCCACACAAATCAGCCCTTGATTGTTTTTAAATTGCTTTCTCTATGACTTTTCTCTCCAACTACCTGATGAACTCCACATTTCAACCTTTTTCTGTGTCCTTGACAGTATGTGGCTCTGTACTCTGTACATAGTAGAAGCTCAGTAGAAATTGGCTGATTGATTAATTGATTATGAAGGGGCCTGTAGATCAGGAGATAATCCACAAGAAAGAAGAAAAAATTCCACAACAGAACACTTGACATACACTTTACAATTTACCATGCACCTTCACAAACATGATTTTATCTTGAGTCCCTTAACAATTCTGAGAGCCAGACAGGACAGCAAATCTATTCCTTGATTATTACCATGGTAATTGAGTTTTAGAAAGTCTAAAGCAAAGTTGTGAAACTCATGCATAGCAGAACGGGGATAGAATCTCCACTCTAACTCTCAATGCTGGGTGCTATGTAAGCTGGAAGCCAAAACACGCAGCACTTATTGGTAAATGCATTTCTCTTTGAGAACTGACCACGAAGTCAGCAGCAGACCATTTGAGAAGACAGGAGGACATCTGACAAAGTAAATGTCAATGTTACACACAATGTCCCACCATCCCAACCTCGACTCCCACCTCTGCCATAGTACTGAGTGAATAACGTCCCCCTCCAAATTCGCATCAACCTAGGACACGCAATGTTATTTGGAAATAGGGTCTTACACATGTAAGTAGTTAAGAAATGTCATACTGGATTATACTGGGCCATAAATCCAATTATTGGTGCCCTCATAAGAACAAGAGAGAACATACAGAGATACACACAGAGAAGAAGGCCAGGTGTAGTGGTTCATGCCTATAATCCCAACACTTTGAGAAGCTGAAGTGGGAGGATCGCTCAAAGCCAGGAATTCAAGACCAACCTGGGAAACAGCAAGATCCCATCTCTACAATTTTTTTTTTAAATTAGCCAGGTGTGGTGGTGCACGTCTGCAATCCCATCTACTTGGGAGGCTACGGCTGGAGGATCCTTTGAGCCTGGGAGTTCGAGGCTGCAGTGAGCTATAATTGTGCCACTGCATTCCAGCCAGGGTAACAGAGCAAGATCCCATCTCTAAAAATAAAAAACAAAAATGAAAAGATAGACAGAGGCAGAGGTTTGTGTGGTACCGTTACAAATTCAGCAACTACCAGCATCTATGAGAGAGGCAAGGAAGAGATTCTCAGTCAGACTCTCCAGAGGAAGGCCCTGCCCATGCCTCAATTTCACACTTATAGCCACCAGAACCACCAGAGAATAAAAGCTCTTTGTTGAAGTCACCCAGTTTGTGGCAATTTGTTACAACAGCCCTAGGTAGCCAACAGTGCTAGAACTTCATACTTAAGAAATACCTCTGAATCTGTTTCCCTGAAGACATTACCGATGCTGACTGCACCCTCCAAAGGGCCCTATCCCACTCTTTTTTATTTAGCTCACCCAAATCTATCCTTTAAGAAGTAGTTCAGTGTCACTTTCTCCAGGAAACCTTATCCAGCCCCATCCCATCAGGAGAGGCCAGGAACCATTCACCATGCCCAGGCATATGCTTATGGTAGCACTTATCACACTGCATTGCGATACATGGTCTACACATCTGACTCCCCCACTAGATCCTGGTCTGTGCTGGGGAAGGTGTCCATGTCCCCCAGCGTTTTGCAGATGCTCATTACCTTCTTACGATGGCACATGGGACGTTGTGGAGCCGGGTTACAGTATCCGAGTAAATCTCCTTTTGTTTTCTACTTTTCCAGCCATGTCTCTGTCAAGTACCAGCTGGGTGATGACAGTTAATTACTTAATCTCTCTGCTGGCTTCTCTGCTAAATAGGGACAGTGACAACTCCTGCCTTCTCCAGGGCTTGTGAAGATGAAAGATCACTCATATATGTAAAGCATTTAGAACATGTGTGGAAAGTGCCTGATAAAAGCCAGCCACTATTTTTACCCTGCCCAGAACAGCAATGCTCCCTGGCTCCAGACCCAGTAATGGTTATAATGCCGAAAAGTAAGATACCACTTCAAGATATGTGAGGAAAGACTAGGAATAGCATTTAGGGAAGCAGGATTTTAATCTCAGGTCTGACCACTTTGGGCAAGTCATGGTACTCCTTTATTTTCACCTTTGTAATAAGAAGGGTTTAGATTAGATTGATTCCTCCCCAGCTAGACTCTAGGATATTTAGGGACTTGTGAAAGTGACACTCAGCTTCTCAAGCTACAGAATATTTCAGATCTAAAGGAAAGCACATATATGAAGAGTAATAACCCTGATGACACTAACCAAATGCCAGGCTTCTCTATGTGTAGAGGGAATTATCTTAATTCCACATAAAAATACTGTTTACTTAATATTGACTTGCGATTTTGGTCAGCGTTACTTACATTTTGCAAAAATCAAAGTATCAAAAAAAAAAAAAAAAAACCTAGGTAAAACTAAATCACCTTTTTTACTTAAAAGTGCTATTTCCCAAACAGATCATTTTTTCCCAAAGCATCTGGCCCATGGGTGAGAAGATAATAAAAGGGTGAAAAACTGAGAGTCTCAATAGACTGCGTGAACACTGAAGTCCCTTCTGTCTCTAACGCTCGAGGGATTACTGGAAATTTCTCTAAGGCAATTGACTATAACAATTTATTTCTCATTTAATTTTACTGCGTGGCCCCAAGGGAAAAATGTCTTCCAGGGGAAAAGAAATGTGAGATCCAAGTAAGGATTCTAAAGAGAAAAGCACGGGAAGAGAACATTTAAACAGCTAACAATGTCAAAACAGAAGATAGAAATGAATTTGGGTGTTGAAAACAACAACAACAACAGCAAAAGCCAAATGGGCTGAAGTAGAAATTGCAACAGTAGACCTTAGAAGTAATAATAGGCTCTTTGCTGCATTTGTAAGTAAATTTTGAGTTCCTATGAATGGGGTGGGAGCAGGGGTCATATGTGGTCAGGGTGTGGGAAATCAGGAACAAGTTTTCTGTGTTTACAGAAGCCAGCACTGGTGGTATTCAGGGCAGATGTGAATGTTCTTCTCAATCAGTTAACACTGGGATGTAAACTTGTCACAGCCCCTGGGAGCAGAGAAGCTGAGTAGGAACTGAGAGGCAAGCAGAATAAAGTGTTATAGCCTTCTCTTTTTTTTCTTTTTTTATTATACTTCATGTTCTAGGGTACATGTGCACAACGTGCAGGTTTGTTACATATGTATACATGTGCCATGTTGGTGTGCTGCACTCATTAACTTGTCATTTACATTAGGTATATCTCCTAATGCTATCCCTCCCCCCACCCCCCACAATAGGCCCCGGTGTGTGATGTTCCCCTTCCTGTGTCCAAGTGTTCTCATTGTTCAATTCCCACCTATGAGTGAGAACATTCAGTGTTTGATTTTCTGTTCTTGCGACAGTTTGTTGAGAATGATGGTTTCCAGCTGCATCCATGTCCCTACAAAGGACATGAACTCATCCTTTTTTATGGCTGCATAGTATTCCATGGTGTGTATGTGCCACATTTTCTTAATCCAGTCTGTCATTGATGGACATTTGGGTTGATTCCAAGTCTTTGCTAGTATGAATAATGCCGCAATAAAAAGAAACTACCATCAGAGTGAACAGGCAACCTACAGAATGGGAGAAAACTTTTGCAAACTACCCATCTGACAAAGGGCTAATATCCAGAACCTACAAAGAACTCAAACAAGTTTACAAGAAAAAAACAAAAACCCCATCAAAAAGTGTTATATCCTTCTGAGAATACAGGGTGCTAGTGGAGAGAGTATCAGTAATAATAATGCATGCAGAAAGTACTTTGAAAACAAAATACTAAACAAATATGACTTATGTCGGTTGGGCCTTATGATAAATCTATACATTAGATATTATTATTATTATTATTATTATTAGAGACAGTGTCTCACTCTGTTGCCCAGACTGGAGTGCAATGGCACATTCATAGCTCACTGCAGCCTCTGACTCCCAGACTCAAGCAATCCTCCAGCCTCTGCCTCCTGAGGAGCGGGGCTGTAGATATGCACCACCACACCTGGCTAATTAAAAAAAAATAAATTGTAGACACAGGGTCTCACTATGTTGCCCAAGCTGGGCTTGAACTCCTGGCCTCAAGTGTTCCTCTTGCCAGCCTCCCAAAGTTCCGGGTTTACAGATGTGAGCTATTACAACCACTCACCCAGAACAGCAGTGGTCCCTGACCCAGCAATGGCTTCAATGCCCAAAATTAAGACACCATTTCTCATTCTCCAGACAACATCTTTGTATATTCAGTCTCTCAATTCTTAGGTATGAGCCTGTACAAAAGAAAGTTGATTCATGTAATTACCAACATACACTCTTAAAGCCCCTGAGAAGCACTGGGGGTGACTTCCATGCTGTGTCCAATAGATCAAAATGCATAGTGGAAATCATATATTCACCTATAAATGTACACACAGTGTAACAAAAGCATCAACTATCACTTTCAAAAAGTGATGATTTTATTGCTTTTTCTGTTTACTGGTTTGCTTTTATATTATGCTCAATAAATTATAGAAAAATGATTTGATAAATAAATCATTGGTAGATCAAGGTTTTCAAAACCCAGGAAACAGCAGAGAAAAAAGTTTTCCATGGGGCCTTTGATAAAGAATGCAAACAGATGCTTCTTACTCTGAAATCCAAACACCTTCCCCACTGTAAATGTCCTTGCTGTTACTGGCAGCACCAGAGCTTGAGTAAAGGGGATTGTGCACCTGACTAGAGTGGCAAGGACCATCTTGAGTCTCTACAAATACAACATTAGCTTGAGTCCAGTCATCTCTGTTTGCCACTGTAAACCTTCCCTAGGAGCTCAGATGTAAGTGCAACATTCATTATTACAACGTGAGCAGACAGAAAATTAACCGGTGTACAAATAGCTAATTGTCAAGTGGCCATGAATCCCATTGTCTCTGACCATTAGCATAAGACACTAAATGGCTATTAAATGAAGGGAGTCAGATCTGATTGCTGGGTAATTTCAAGAAGTGAAAAAATAATTCTATTCTTTCTGCTAATAGACACTCTCCCAATGGGAAGCACAATTCCAGTAGCCATAGGGTTCCGAGGTTACATAAAAGCTGGTGTAGGCCAACTGTCCTGTGGCTTAAGATTTTCTGAGAGGAATGTGCCTAGGAAATTGGTATCCTCCTCCCTCACTCCTGCGGCCTCCATCTGGTAAAATCCATTCATGCCCCCAAGCTCCAGCTCAAATGCCAGCTCTTCAGGAACACCTTCCCTGACCAGAGCCCCTTGGCATGATCCACTTGCTTTTTATCTTCATGGTTCTTTGTGCAAGACGTTAATAAACACGTACGCTGTGATATTACACCTACTCTTTATACAATGTCAATCTCCGATACTACATTATGAATTTCTTTAAGGCAACACTGCATCTCGTTTATCTGTTTCCTCAGTGCTTGCAGATTATGCTTGGCAAGTCACAGTACACCTCCTATCTACCATTTCATTTAATGTTCACCATAGTCCAGTGAGGAAAGTAAAATATAATGATTATGGCCTGCCTGATTGAGAAAACCGGGGCTCCAAGAGATCATTTATTTGCCCACGGTCCTACAGCTAAGGGCTAAAAAAAACTAGACTCAGTTCCGGCTCTTAGCAGCTTGCAAAGTTTTCATGACATCTTTTGCTTCCAATAAGCTCTAAAGGCTGCTTCACCAAGGCAGTAAAGACAGATCCACAGTGTTCCAGATTAGTCTGTGTATGAACAGCTCATTTTGTGACACCAAGAGGCATGCTTAGAATTTGTTAAAAACACCAGCCCTGATGCTCACAACCTTTGCTCACAGGCAGTTCTCTTGCTCCTTCTTTTTTTCCCCTGTGAAAAATACACAAAAATTTCCCCTGTGAAGATTTTGTAAAGTTTCTTCAACGATCATATATTAATTTTTAATGAGAAAAGAAAAGCGTCATCTACATGGCAGCAGAAAGAAAACAAGATCACAAGCCCACGGATGGTGTGGGGTATAAATTCTACGCCTGCAGCCTCCTCTTAACTCAAAGGGCGAGGAATTTCTGTGTTTAATCCGCAGTGTTTATCAGAAGGAGCCTCTGCAGCTGGTGGATACGAATATTCTACTCATTAGGAAAAGTAACCCCTACCGGGAGGAAGGAATGTTTATTTCATCAGCCTTTGCCTTGGCCTGGCTGAAATAAGCCCTTTGCTCTGACTTGACACCCTCAAAGCGACTTTATAATTGTCATTTGTCTTCCCAAGCAAATGTTCCTTCAGAGAAAGGGATCAAGAAGCCTGGGTATTTTTATTTGCAAGATATGCACACTCTTCATTATAAATTAACAAACAAGGCATTCTGTTTTACACACCAGAGGAAAAATGAAGTATGTAAAAAGTGAAGTATCTAATATTTCTAACAGATTTGCCCCTGAGGTCTGTCTTCTTAATACTTCATCGTGTTGTGGTCCTGCCTCCCTCACCCAGCCTTGCTCTCTGCCCCGCAACCTCTGTGTATTCTCCCTGTTTATGGTCCCAGTGCCATGTCATCAGAAACTCCTCCAACACTATATGGGCACATTCTGGCAGAAAAAAAAAAAACTCTCTATATATTATAATATCTGTAATATTTAATGAGAACTATTTCTACTCACTCAGCTTTTCTACGAATCTGGACTAGACAACAATTGCTACACCTGCAAAGTTCTCAGTACACAGAACAAATCATCTGAGGATATCACATGGCATCAGATACTCACATTTTCTGACCGGAGCCTCTTGGCAGGACACCCTCCATCCCTGGGGTGAAGCATGTAATACAGTCGGACTTTGCTTGCATGTTTTCGACTCTGAGAAGGAAAAGCAGAAGCAGATACTGTAAAAGAGAAGCCATTTCAAATCCTTTGAAACCTAGCCAGTGCCCGCAAATGCAAAAAGAAATGTATTTTCAGTAGAAGACACTTCTGCATACTCCTGTGAGGGATGTAGGATGTAGTTTCAGATAGGTTAAGTGGCTTGCCCCAAGTTCTAAAGCCAATGTAATTTCAAGATGAGAAAACACAGTAATGAAGAAGGTGAGGCATTGAAATCATTTAGCCAAGGGTGGATAATATACTATATTTAATTTTCCTCAAAAATAAAAACAAATAAGCAAAGGAAATAACATAAGGATCAATTGTGATGAGAAGAGGCACAGTGATCTCTCTCACGACTGCTGCCCTACCCTCAGGGTCTGGGGACAATGCCTCCCTGGGGGCCTGGTACACCTCACCCCCAATAGAAGCCTTTTCTCACGGCTCTCCCACACACAGGCTTCATTAATAAGCTATCAAAAGGGATGGGATTCTCTAAGGTCAGATATCATAAGCAAACTAAAGACAATTGTATGTCAGTCTGCGGACTGACCATAGCCTAAGTTACCTGCCAGCAGATGATGCAGTTGAGCAAATAGAGACCCGTGTTCTTCAGAATTAGCAAGATTGTTGATTTCTGGCTATACTGACTGGTCCATGCCCAGCATGGAGAAACTGATGCTTTCTTTGTTCCCTATTTCCTCTACTTTGCTCAACTGAGAGTTTCATCCCGGATTCCCATCACGTTTAAAGAATACAGCAGTTCTAATTTCATGTTTCTACCCGAGGCAGAATGGAAATGTGAAAAGAACACGAAGAGTCATCAGACATTCAGAATCTGGGTTCCAGCTCTACCACTTCCTAGCTGTGTGATATTAGGCCAGTCTCTTACTGGAATGTGTTTATATCAAAATGAGTCTCATTTTCTCCATGTACAAAATGAATACCACAATATTTGCTGGAGTGTCATAAGAATCAAATGAGACTTTGCTTATGAAAAATTGCAATCTGCATAATATTAAACATTTCTCGCTGTTGACTGCATCACCTCTCGAATCTATTGTTCCCTAATTCCAACACGCCTTCCTTTTCCTTTACTCAGAGGTTACTTCCTTCTTTTCCAGGCTTTTGTTCCACTATGACTTTATTTACAGTTGCATCCTAGCCCATCTCCTGGATGTTGGTTTACTTTTGTGAATCAGCCATGAAGGCAAAGTGATGTTCAGAGAACACACAGCAGGTTGCATCTTGTTTACAGGATAAATTGTAAATCCTTCCTGTCCATTTTCTTCATTCATCACTTTCTTAATTCCTGTATTGTGCCTGGAGCAAGAAGACCTGCTTTTAGACAATTCCTGAACACTTTTAAGGCCTTTAAATGGGTTTAAAAGTGACAATGAAACATGAAAAATTTTTACAGATGTGTAAAAGTACTGAAATGTGACTTGGAAATATATTGTCAACACTTACAGCACCATTTCTAGGTTACATAGTAGGTTTTAATCAAAGGTCATCTGGAGGTTTTTTCTCTTTTTTTTGTCTAGAAGATTTCTTAAGAGAAACAGACATGTTGATGTATGTCAGATGAGTCAACATTATTATGCGGCTTCTACATGTTTTTGAAAATGACCGTGCAGGCTTATATTTTTCTCTTTGCAAATAAATTTGCAGCTTACTAACATCTGTACATATTTTTTGCCGTTTTGCTGAGGTTATTTTAGAGGTAAGGAAGGAGTCATCATTATATTGGGACTACTACTGCAGTCAAAAGAATAAAAAGGAACATTTAAACTGCAAGATGACTGTGGACAGAGCCTGAGCTGGTGAAAAAGCACACAGATGATAATGGGTGGAAAAACAAGTGGGAACAATGTGAGCTCAAATGTGGCTAAAGTGGATTTTCAATTTTGCATTTGTTACCATAGAAGAGCTTCTTTTCACATTCCCTGCATTATCCATCTCCTAAAGCTCTGGATTTCCAGAGAATGAAATTATGGCAAAACTGGAAATCTCATCACGCGGCCTGGTTTGTGGCTGTTTTGTCTTCTTTCTTTTTCCCCCCCCTCTTAATCTAAAGTATTCCATTTCTTTTAAAAAGACCTTCTAGTACAGGCAGAGTTTACTGAGTTGTTTAATTACAGTTAGGCAAACTAGTTGAACCATTAGGAAAATAAATGCCAAGCTCTGATATGAAGCTGCTAGTGACGTGAGATGTTGGGATTTGAAGCTTATTGGTGATTTTGATAAGTACAGGCCTGTTTTCCTCCCTCGGGCCCCCCCCGCCACCCTCCAGTTTTGGCGGGAGAAGGAATGGCTACACCGCAAGCAGCACCCTTGCCTATGGTTTACGGTGAGGGAAATCAGAGCTTTGGCAAATACCACCTGATTCTGGAACGATGGCGAAGGCATCCTCGTTCATCATTTAGCAGCATTCCTTTTGCCTGGGCACCTTTTTTCCCTCTCTTTGCTTTCCCCAGGGTGCCTGGACCAGATCCAATGCCTTCCCTGCCCACAACTTCCAGCAGGAAGTGAAAATCTGCAGACTTCTCAGGGGGAGGAGTGTGGAGTCACATTCCCAATTAGCCTGACTCAAATCCAAAGCTGCTTCCAAATTACGTTGGTTGACAAAGGGAAAGAGGTTCCCTGCAGATCCTTCCTGGGGTTTCTACAGCTTGCCCTGCCTCCGACCAAGGCCTGTAGCACCTGAGGATGGAGACCTGCCAGGAAGCCCCTTCCTTTCTTCCTCCCTCTCTCCCTCCCTCCCTCCCTTTCTTCCTCCCTTTCTTTCTCTCTCTCCCTCTCTTATTTTTATTTTTTTTTGTGACAGAGTCTCGTTCTGCTCACTCTGTCACCCAGACTGGAGTGCAATGGCACAATCTCAGCTTACTGCAACCTCCACCTCCCAGGTTCAAGAGATTCCTCTGCCTCAGCCTCCCTGGTAGCTGGGATTATAGGAGTGCGCCACCATGCCTGGGTAGTTTTTCTATTTTTAGTAGAGATGAGGTTTCACCATGTTGGCCAGGCTGGTCTGTAACTCCTGGCCTCAGGTGAGCTGTCCACCTCAGCCACCCTTTCCTTTCTTCCCAGCTTTCTCACCTCTCTCTCTAGATGAGACTCTCTGAGACACTTACAGTGTCTTCCTCTAACTGGCTCCTTTCTACCCTGTACCTACTGGAAATTCTTTGAGATTTGGCACAGTGATCTCACTCCTTTCAATTTATTCTAAAAAACAAACAAATGAACAAAAACTTTCCTAAAACAAGAAAGTTAAAATTAATTGAAACAAAGATGTCCATTGCAGCATTACCTAAATAGGAACAAAAAATTAGGGAGACAACTGCAGATTTAACAACAGAAGGCTGGATAAAGCAGCCGTGGCATGCCCTATGTTAAACGGAGAATTCGGGGTGGGGGAACCTTTACATATATATATACACACACACACACTCTCACATATATATATATATAAAGGTTTTTAAATGCATGTTATATATATACATATATATGTACATACATATATAATGAATATTGAAAGAAAAATGCTAAACTCAAAACTGCACAGATACTCTGATTACAATTACATAAAAGTGCGTAAGTAGATAACACAGGTAGAAAAGAAAAAGAAAAAAACATGATTTATTAGGATACACGGAGTATGATTGGCTTTCATTTTTTATTTTTATAACAAATTTGCCAATAACATAAATATAATAATAATAATTTTGCAATGCTTAAGCCATTTTGATTTTGATTTGTGTACACTTTTTACCCACAATTATTGTAATTAGTAAAAAGCATCACTGATCAGAAATGTTATTAACATATACTGCTATAATTGACCACATTTTCATCTACCCTTGTTAATGTCTTATTAACATTCAAAATGCATTTTTGTTTCATTGGAGGACTTGGTATTAGATGAGCCTTCTTAACCCAAGAGCAATACACACTACTTCCAATTTTAAAACTTGTTTTTAGTACATACAAATGCCAGGGTACGTAAGTGTCACTTTCACTTTCTGTGTGTAAATAGAGACTAGAGGATGGAGAGGCCTAAGCTATACACACAACTACACTGCGAAGGGTAGAGGAAAAGACACACCTGAAACTGGCTCTTACATCATCCAAATAAACACAAGCAACAACACATCCTTATTACTTTTTCCAAGGTTTATTAGTACCAAAATTTCCACTGCTCTTAAGAGTCTGAAAAGACAGGAAAACTGCCAAGTGAAAAGAACTTTAAGGAGAAAATAATACCCACATGTTAAATGTATATATTACAGAGTTTCAAGGGGGAAAAAAGAACCATTACATTAAGGGAAAAGACATGAAAAAGAAATAACAATCTCTTTCAATTGCACTGAGAGTCAATCCCAGGCTCTTTTTTGCATTAATATTTGCATTTTGAGCAAAAGTCATTGCTTTCATTCAAAACACATCAACTTTAAGCTTCCCAGATCGACCAGAAATTACCAACTCTTCCATTTTAATTAAAGCCTTTGCCCCCGATCCTAGGCATTGTGCGGGGACAGACCTATCTGAAGATTAGTTTCTTTTGCTGAAACAATCTCTTGACACTCAAGGAAATAGTCTAAAACGGAAATTCAGGCCAGCGTTCTCTTTGGGGGAATAAAGAACAAGACAAACCTCTATTTCAGATGTATTGCTGTGAAAGAAGGAGGCGAAACACATAGAAATAGAATGGCTTTTTGCCTCACCTAAATAACCATCTTCCATTATCACGCATGCCTCAAAAACATTCACAACTCAAATTTGCTTCCAGCAGGGCTACTGATTTCTGGTATCATAAAATGTGGCAATAACAAAGCAACCTTATATTTGCATAATGCTTCAGGCAGTCTTTAAAGTCCTTCCAGGATCATCATCTCATTTCATCCCGGAATCACAGTTGTGAAGCTGGCAGGAGAGGTGCTATCTCAAATAAGCTTAAAGATCCATTTCTGATTTCCTAAATAAGTCTTCCACCATCTTATTTCATCAGAGGGATCTAATTATACCTCTTCTAGCAACCAGCTAAAATAAGCCAAGGACCTCAATAAAATAGGAAAACCTGGAACAAAGAGTGATTCTCGCATGCCACCACATTTGAGGTCATTCTGGGGAGAAGAGGAGCCAATAGGGAAAGGACAGCAAACACCAAATGTCTAGCACACTGGGATTCCTGCAAAACAACCGCTGATGCGAGATGAGGGACTTCATCACACAGGATGAAATGAAAGGGCATCCTAGCAGAACCCCAGGGAGCATCCCTTCACTGAGGGCCCCAGGGATGAGCCCTGGAAAAGGTGCGGCATGGCCTCACTAGGAGGCAGGGTTAAATGCAGACAAGCCAAATAGAAAACTGCAAGTGTTGGGGATTCCCCCTAATGAATGGAACTCTTTTCCAAATGGATGTATCTTCCCTTATTTGCCAGGAGAAGAACATTGGGCACAGAAACTCCCTATACCTAGAGTGAATGATGGGTCAACTAAAACTCTAGGAGGAGAAAGCTGGTCCCTAAAGGAAGGCTTCACCAACACAGGGAAGGAAGAAGTCAAATTCCTCTGCTGGAAGATCCCGAGGTGCCAGGTCCCAGGCCTCCTGCCCAGGCCACTGGGCTACTGAAATGGTCTTTCATTGAGTCCTAGTGCTAAAATCAGATCAGAAGATCCTAAAAGGATTTAGGTAGATGATGGAAAGATCCAAGGCCAACCACACATAGCAGGGACACATGGCTGGCCTTAATAACCTTCTGCTCTGCCAAAGATTAGTGGCATCTATTAAAAAAACTGTGAAAAAAATATGAAAGAAGACTTTTGAGAAACTCTCAAGGAAATTAAGCAATTGTTTGCAAAATATTTACTACAATAAGTAGAAATTTTGAATGGCACATGTTTTTTCTCATTTAATTCAAGAAAATATCAACAGGGTAAAAGCTGAAAGATGAGATAAGACAACAGATTGAGATAAGGTATTAGGGTCTGAGTTAATACGGAATGGAAATTTAAAACATCATAGCTTAATTTTGAAGGTCTTTCAGTTTAATAGCAAAATCAACACGGCAGATCTATGTAGAAGCCAAGATAGAGACAATTTCTAGAATGCTTAGACTAAAAAGTAAAACAAGAGAAAAAGAAACTAAAGATCTTATACATGAAAAACCAGAACAAATGTAATATGGCTTCAACGGCAGAATAAACAAATACATGGAATATAATAGAAAGTCCCAAAATAGATTCAGTAATTTGGGACTGAAAGAAAACTAGGAAAATATATTTAACCTTGTGATGGGAAAGTTTTCTAAGCAAAGAAAGGGAAAAAAGGAAGACTGATGGACCTGGCTACAAAAAAATAAGTGTTTTCAATCTGAAATACCTATATATAAGAAACAACCCACAAAGTAGGAAAAATATTTGCAGCACGTCAAAGAAAATGGCTTACTAACTTTGAGATCAAAAGTGTCCTCACAAATTTATTCAGAAAGAAACAACATTAAAATAGACAAAGGATAGAAATAGGAATTTAGAGATACTAATAGTTAAAAGACTTACAAAGAGAAATTCATCCAAATGCTACCTTACAACTGTTTAATTTAAAAAATGTGTTTCTTTCACCCATCAAATTGGCAAGGATTTACAAAATATACATATCCATATTGGTGAAGATGCAGAAAAAGCTAGCACTTGTGTACATAGATAGATAATAGGCATGTAAATTGATACAAGCTTCCTGGATGGAAATTTTGCAATATATATCCAAAGCAAAAACTTGTTTGATTCAACAATCCTACTTCTTTGAATTTAGTCTAAGGAAACAATCGGAGACATGTATTGCCATTTATTTATAATAGTAAACATGGGAAAATAAGTTAAATGCCCTAAAACAAGAAGGATAAATATTATACTATATCCATATAATAGATACCAAAGAGCCACTGGCAAACATAATAATAATATTCAATGACATAAATATATATATATAAATTTTAAAAGGCAGTTTCTAATCAGAATGTACATTTTTAAACAAAAATGTACATGCATCTGTATGCAAATACAAGGCAAAATCTAGGAAGAAACATACAAAAGGATTAGCATTGTTTATATGGATTACGAGTGATTTTAAGTTTTCTTGTTAATGCATTTTTCAAATTTTAGATTACTTAGAAGACCAAATAATTTCAATAATCAGAAGGAAAAATCATCATTTTAAAGATTCATTCTAACACTGATGATTTATCATTCTAATAGAGGAAAACATGTCCCAGAAACACCAAGAGATTTTCTTAAGATCCCACAACTTACAAGTTTTCAGCAAACAAGGATTATATCTGTTGGTTTCACTGTTGTATCCTCAAAATCTATCACAATGCCTGACACATGGCTGGTGCTCAATAAAGATTTGTCATTTCAGTGATTCAACATGTGAAGGAAAGAATAAGTCAACCTCAGAACAAGAACCCAAGACCCTTAAAGAATTAAGACCATTGTGTAAAAGTATTGTGTACATTTGAAATATGTTGTTACAGATCCCTTTGCATTCAAAAAATGAAATTGAAATCCTCACAGATCTACTTCCATCTCTAAACTCCATGGCTGCAGTACAGGTCAGAGAGGAGCAAGGGAGCCCGCAGACCAGAGACAGTCCTAAGCGGCAGTGCCCACAGGCATTTGACAGAGTGCACGGCGGAGGAAACCTCTCAGCAGATGAGTTGATGGACTGCAGTTGAAGCATAAGCTCTGAAGAAACTGAAGGTTTCCTGCAACTAGTGCAAAAGAGGAGATTCAGAGTAGCAGTTGTCTTGCTGCAGAGTCCACGGCTCAAACAGAGGCAGTGTGTTCAGGAAGAGAGGTTTGGAACAAGGCAGCGTTAACTCCTCTACTGTTTCCAAGAATCAGGGATCCACTAGATACTAGTTCTGTAAAGTGTCCTTTAACCTGTGGTCAGATATATAGGCTTCTGTGGCTGAAGGTGTCATGACTTAGCTTTTAATTATAGCATCATGGACGTTTGTTTTATTCTGAACTGAATTGTGTTGCAACCCTAATCCCCAATGTGACTGTATCTGGAAGCAGGGTCTGTCAGGAAGTAATTAAGGTTAGGTGAAGTCACAAGGGTGGGGCCCCAACTGAGAGGACTGGTGTCTTTATATGAAAAGGAAGAGACACCAGAGATTGTGCTCGCTCTCTCTCTCTCTCTGTCCATGTGCACAGGGAAAAGGCCATGTGAGGATACAGCAAGAAGGCAGCTGTCTACATGCCAGGAGAGAGCCCTCGCCAGAAACCAACTCTACTGGCACCTTGATCATGGACTTCCAGCCTCCAAAACAGCAACAAAATAAATGTCTGTTGGTTAAGCCCCCAAATCTGGTATCTTGTTATGACACAGCCTAGGCTGACTAATGTGTATGCCATCCATCTACACTTGATGTTCTCCTGGGGTCTTTCTTCTTCTACACAGCAATCAGTTCAATTTCCAAAAGCAAAAAGGGTAGCCTTAATGTTTCTAGAATTAGGTCACTTCGCTTCTTCCAAAATATGTTTAAAATAGCATTTAAAATGAAGAACACTTATCATGAAAAGTATTAGGAAAAAGCAAATTTTTGCTGGAGAAAAAATCATGTACAGTGGGATGTGCAGTGCCCGTGATTGTGGAAGCATGTTTGTAATCATCTATGTGGCTGTCTGCCTACACAAGTGACTACATTGATGCGTTACAATTTTAAATAAAAGTCCTGCAACTCAAAAAATTAAATTACTACCAAAGCCTGGAGGAACAGTTTTCTGTGGTGTTCAGTACAGAGCTAAATATGTCTCCATGATGTCTGTGCATTTTAAACAGAGTCACATGAGAAATAAAAGAACACGGGCTCATCTAGGCCTCTATTTGCTGTTTTGGGGGAAAAGTGCTATTTCCCCAGAAAGTCCTTGAAGAGAAGTTAAAGTTAGGGATAAGGGAAAAAATAAAGCCAGTGTGATCAGTGATTAAAGTCAGAGAAGACTGGGTAATGTGAAGTAACAAAGCTATCAAATCCTTCCGAAATATGGAATCTTAAACAACATGAGCCAATCCTGGGCTACAGTTTACAACATCTTGGGTTTCTTCTGTAAAATTTGTGGCTGGACTAAGAAAAATTACAGCAGTTTATAAAAATAGCACTGTGTAGAGTCCAAAAATTAACCCCACCACTGGCAAGGGCAAAGACTAGTGTGATAGCCACCGATTTCTTTCTTTTTTTTAATAAAGTCGTGAGTTTATTGCATATGTAACAAAATGAACCTGACCTCCTGGGTCCAGCCTGCTGTACAATCACTGTTTGTTTTGTGTTTCCAGCTGGTTCCATAACCACATTAAATACAACTAGTATTTCATTAAATACTTTTGATTTTGACATAAAACAGAACATTAGTGTACAACTTTCACAAAATAAATCAGCGATAAAAACAGTGGGAATGATAACAAGGATAGCAGCAATACTCAAAAATAAGACATTACAAAATAAATTTAAATATACATGATAAAGTGATTGAGAAACAAAAATAAACAAATTTTTTAAATCCATACTATGTTTCGGGAAGGCTGCCATGCAGCACACACCTGGCTGCAGATGGGTGGGTGGAGGGGACATTTTCTCTGCAGAAAGCCTTTCCTGACATCTCAGATTGGGTGACGACCTAATCTGAATTTGGACCATAGAGCTGAACAAACTTAGGGGTCAAAATTTGATCTGGTGGCAGATTCTCTTTTCAGAACTTGAGAGAGCCCTTTTCCTGTCGCTCCGGGCCTCCCAAGCAGCCTCAGCTATTCCTACTGAAAGCACTGGAGGAGTGGTATTTGCTACCTCCCTGAGTGTCAGCTGATGGCCACTGGTAAGGGTAAGTCAGGCCCCTGAAGCATCTGGGCAGAGGGGCGGGAGGCATGGCTGGATCACCTGGGACCACCGAGAGGGGTGACACAGAGACCACATGTGAATGGATAGCCACCTATTTCGAGTGAGGTTTAGTCTGTGGGAAA
The DNA here is from genome assembly GCF_000951045.1 of Mandrillus leucophaeus. Classification (NCBI taxonomy): domain Eukaryota; kingdom Metazoa; phylum Chordata; class Mammalia; order Primates; family Cercopithecidae; genus Mandrillus; species Mandrillus leucophaeus. Next base: position 699,928 of record NW_012108964.1, on the reverse strand, counting down.
AAACAAGGGGCAAGAGTCCCCACCCTTATATGAATGACAAGGCAAGCAGGGCAGTCCCTCAGACAACTCCAATGAGGTCAACAGCTGCAACAAGGCTCCCTGGAGCTCCCCCAACCTACTCTGATCACCTCATTACTCTGTACAACACTTTTACATTAGATTCTCTTTTTACCCTATTATTTTATACTTTGTAGCATGTACCATTAATTATTCTCAAACTGAACTCTGTTATTTTGAGTGAATCTTCCATTTCTCTTGATCCAACAACCCTATAACACACCTTTAAATATTCTGCACAGGGCTGTTCCTCTTTAAATACTCGTTAACTATTTAAGTAGCTAGGTGAGTCAGATTACAGAACACAAACAAAACTCCCTTTAAACAAAGTAATAATAGAAGAAAAAGTTGGATTAACTAAACAAACAAAATAGTAGAGTACTTGCTGAACAAAGGGATTCTCCATCTCTCAGCAAATTATATTTTAAAAGTCAAATCCCTAGGGCACACTTAAAATGTGACTTTATTTTTGAAGATTTTGTATCCACATTATTTTCAAAAAATACTTCTAGGAATACATAACATTTATAACCTGAAAAAAGTAATCAGTGAATTCTATAAAGAACATTTCTCAGTGTAAAATAATGTGCACAGAACAGCATATCTATCTCTCCCATCTCTACACTAATGTTGCTCTCCCCATCCTTCAGTCAGTTTTTTGCCCAAAAAATGACCCAGTGGAAGTGGGGCAGGGCTGAAAATTCTCTCACCAATGCAGCTGGGGCCAGCAATAATATTGTAGAAAAATAGGTGAGTAGCTTTGTTTCACCTAATGACGGGAAAACAGATATTTTTTCTTTTGAATCCCATCTTTCTGAGTCCCCAAACACAGTTGAGTACTCCAAAGCATGTTTGATTATTCCAGCAATATTTGTTTTATTTAATCCAACTTTACATGCCTTAGAGGAAGCAGGCACATGCTGCCAGCTGCAATTCCATTATCACCTGCAGCTCAACCCCCACCTGCTTTTCAATTTTTCTGTTTGCCTACTCAAAGACCCAGATTTCAGTCTGTTTGCAGGTTGCTTTCAACTGATGGCAGGATTAAAGAAAAACAGGGAATTTCTGAAATACATAATCCATCATCTCTAGCTAGGTGGTTGAGTAGAAGATTTTTTGAGTTGCAGGACCTTTATTTTAAATTGTAATGCATCCTCTACTCAACCACCTGGCTAGAGAGGCTGGATTATGTATTTTGGAAATGTATTATCAGTATTCAATCAATACTAATATGGTTTGGTTGTGTCCCCACCCAAATCTCATCTTGAATTGTGACTCCCATAATTCCCACGTGTTATGGGAGGGACCTGGTGGGAGATAATTGAATCGTGGTGCAGTTTCCCCCATACTGTTCTCATGGTAGTGAGTAAGTCTCACAAGATCTGATTGTTTAATAAGGGGAAACCTCTTTTGCTTGGCTTTCATTCTCTCTTGCCTGCCACCATGTAAGGTATGCTTTTGCCTTCCACCATGATTGTGAGGCCTCCCCAACCATGTAGAACCTCTTTTTCTTTATAAATTACCCAGTCTCAGGAATGTCTTTATCAACAGGGTGAAAACTGGACTAATGCAAGTACCCAACACCCCCAGAAGCACCCAGAGCTCCATGTCATGCCTCTCCCTCAACTAGAGGGACCAGAGAGGAACCAGAGAGAAACACAGGCAGAGGTTTACGTTTCTAGAGGTGAGGGCACGCAGAGCACCCCATCCTCGGGACAGCTGAGAGGAGACTGCCAGAGGTCAGACTGCAAGAGTCCTTTCCTTTCCATTCTCTCTCAGTTTGATGCCTGGATCACCTATTCAGAATCACAGGGAGTTTTTTAAAAAGGCAGGTTTCTGACTGAGTAATAAGGATTACTAGGGATAGAGTTTTGGGCATTAGCTTTTTCACCAGCTCCCCCAGTGCTTCCTAGGAAAACGGATTTTAAAAAATCGCGGCTTTCCCTTCCTCTCCTTTCTAACTCTCCCCTCTCTCCCTGGTGGCTGCCAATCCCAGATTGGCAGGAAAATAAACCAGACGGAGTGAGCTGCCTTCTGGCTTCAGCCGGATAGCACTTCAGTGATAGGCAAAAGCAAGGAGAAGCAGTATCAAGGCCAACCTGCCGGCAACCTGGAAACAGCAGGCTGAGAGGTGCTGAGCGTGAAGGAAACCCACTTTTGGCAGGGGCACTGCTCTAATGCCTTCCAGCTCTCAAGCTCTTCAACTGCCAGTTTTCATTTCTTGGAATCTTATCTTTCCCTCCCCTCCCAACTTTCCTTCTCCTCTTCCTAACCACCTTCACAACCTTGCCCTTCAGCTATCCGACCACCCTACTGAAACTCAGTACAGACACTCCTTGACTCACGATGGGATTTCTCCCCATAAGCCTGTGGTAAACTGAAATTGAAATGCATCAACTAAATCGAAATGCATTTGATACCCCTAACCTACCCAACACCATAGCTTAGCCTGGCCTACCTTACACATACTCAGAACACTTACATTAGCCTACAGCTGGCAAAAATCATCTACCAGAAAGCCTGTTTTATAATATATTGTCAACAATCTCATGTGAATTATTAAATACTGTACTGAAGTATGGCTTCTACAGAAGGTGTATCCTTTTCTCATAAAGTCGAACAATTGTTAAGTTGAAACATTGTAAGTGGGGGACTGTCTATACTTCCAGAAAGAACCATTATCTTTCCTCCCATATCAAATCCCTTGCTCAGTGTTCCTGTTTTAGTTCAGAGCACCGACATTCTTGTAGGCAACGGGCACAAAACCAAGAGAAAAAAAAAATATTGGAATATATGAACCAAGAATTTTAAATAAGAAAGATAAGTATATTTAAGAAGTGGAGAAGATATTACCAATATGAAGCAAAAACATGAAATCATAAAAAATATAAGGCAGACATATTAAGTAGTAGAAATATATGCCATGACCAAGTAAGATATATTGGTTTAATAGATGAAAACCCATTAACGTAATGCACCATATTTATAGAAGGAAAAACAAAAACTCCATGATCATCTCAATAGAGCCAGAAAAAGCTTTGAACAAAATCTAACACCCTCTCATGACAAAAACATTCAACAACTAGGAATAGCAATGAAGTTTCCCAACCTGATAGGGCCATCTGTGAAAAACCCTAACAGCACACTTCACAGAGGATCCGAAGCTTTCCTCCGAAGAAGAGGAGCAAGACAAGAATATCCCCCCTTGCCACTTCCATTTGACATTGTAGTGGAGGTTCACAACAGGACAATTAAGTGACAAGTCATGGGGGTGAGGAGGGTGAGAGAAGCATCTAAACTTGAAAGAAGAAATAAAACTCTCTCTACTTGCAGATGACATAATCCTAACCGATCCACCAAAAATTAGAATTAATAAACTAGTTCAGCCAGGTTGCAAGATGCAAGATCAAAATACAAAAACCAATTGCATTTCTAAACACTAACAATTAACAATCTAAAAATGAAATTAAACAACTTCATTTCCAATAGCATCAAAAAGAAAAAAAAAACTGCTTAGGAACAAGCTGGTTCTAAAATTCATGTGGACTCAGATTAGCCAAAACAATCTTGCAATGAACAAAGTTGGAGAGCTCACACTCCCCAATTCAAAACTTACTATAAAGCTACAGTAATCAAGACAGGGTGGTGCTGGCATAAAGATGGATATATAGATCAATGGAATAGAATTAGGAATTCATAAATACATTCTTCCATTGGTGGTTAATGGATTTTTGACAACCATGCCAGCACAATTCAACAAATAATGATGGGACAATTAAATAGATGCAAAACGGTGGAGTCGGACTCCTACCTCCTACCATATACAGAAGTTAACTCAAAATGTATTGTAGGCCTTGATGTAACAGCTAAAACTATAAAAGCCTTTGAATATTTGTGACCTTAAGTTAAACAATGTCTTCTTAGATGTGACACCAAAAGCACATGTGACAAGAAAAATAAATAAATTGGATGTCATCACATTTTTTAAAAATGTCGTGCTTTAAAGACACCAGTGACTCACGCCTGTAATCCCAGCACTTTGGGAGGCTGAGGTGGGTGGATCTCGAGGTCAGGAGTTTGAGACCAGCCTGGCCAATATGGTGAAACCCCGTCTCTACTAAAAATACAAAAATTAGCGGGGCATGGCTGCCGGCACCTGTAGTCCCAGCTGCTTGGGAGGCTGAGGCAGGAGATTCTCTTGAACCCGGGAGGCAGAGGTTGCAGTGAGCCAAGATCATGCCACTGCACTCCAGCCTGGGCAATAGAGTGAGATTCTGTCTCCCAAAAAAGAAAAAAAAAGAAAAAAACAAACAAAAAGAAAGAAAAAAGACAACACACAGAATGGGATATTTTCAAATCATGTATCTGTTGAGGGACTTCTATCATGAATACGTAAACAATTTTTTCAACTTAATAATAAAAAGACAAATATCTCAATTAAAATCATGGGCAAAGGACTCAGTTAAAGAAAACCAGAGCTGGACAGATGTTAAAGTGGTAAAGACAGATTTCATTCAAAATCTATTACAAGAAGGGAAGAAAGTATCCAGCATGGAACTGGGCTTGATTCCAAATACAATCAGAACAAGTGGGGATTTACAGTCAAGGCACGAGTTGTGAGGGTTGAGGGGAGGTATTTGTTCTCCAGAAGAGATATACAAATGGTCAATAAGTTGATGAAAAGATACTCACCATCATTGGTCATTGGTAAAATACTCACCATCATTGGTCACTGGAAAAATAGGTCCAATGGAATATCACTTCACACATGCTAAGTTGGCTATCAAAAAGACAGACAATAACTAGTGTTCCCCAAGGAGGTGGAGAAATTGAGACCTTATAGACTGCTGGTGGGAACATAAAATGGTGTGACGTCTTTGGCAAACAGTTTGGCAGTTCCTGAAGAAGTGAGAGTTACCATATGACTCTGAAATTTCACTCACAGGAGTACGCTCATGAGAACTGAAAAACATATTCACACAAAAACTTGTACATAACTATAGTAGCATTATTCATAATAATCAATATGTGGAAATAATTCATATATCCATCAACTGATGATGAATTTTAAAAATGCAGTATATCCTAAGATAAATATCATTCAGCTATAGAAAAGAATGAAACCCTGACACAGGCTACAACATGGATGTGCCTTGAAACATTACACTAAGTGACACAAGTCAGAAACAAGAGGCACATATTATATGATTCTATACATATGAAAATATCCAGAATAGGCCGGGTGCAGTGGCTCACGCCTGTAATCCCAGCACTTTGGGAGGCCAAGGCAGGTGGATCATGAGGTCAAGAGATCAAGATCATTCTGGCCAATATGGTGAAACCCCATCTCTACAAAAAGTACAAAAATTAGCTGGGCGTGGTGATGCTCGCTTGTAGTCCCAGCTACTTGGGAGGCTGAGGCAGGAGAATTGCTTGAACCCGGGAGGTAGAGGTTGCAGTGAGCTGAGATCCCACCACTGCACTCCAGTCTGGCAACAGACCAAGACTCCATTTCAAAAAAAAAAAAAGCAAAGAAAATATCCAGAATAGGCAAATCTGCAGAGACTAAAAATAGATTAATGGTTGCTAGGGGCTTGGCAAAGGGGAGAATGGGCACAGTTTGTTTAATACCACTAATCTATGCTGCTAGTGAGTTTTGGGGTTTTGGGGGACATGGTGTGAATGTTCTGGAAGCAGTGGTGGTGATCCATGCAAAACTACACCAAATAACCAACAATCACCAAACTATACGCTTAAAATGGTAAACTTTATAATATTTATATCAAAATAAAGCTGTTATTTAAAAATAAAATTATAAAAACTACTATAAACAACTACATAAACATAATAGATACATATCTAGAAAACATGATAAAAAATCCCAGGAATAAAAAAGAACTTGAAAAAAAATCTCAAGTATTAAAGAAACTGAGGCCAGGTACAGTGGCTCACACTTGTAATCCCAGCACTTTGGGAGGCCAAGGTGGGCAGATCACCTGAGGTCAGGAGCTTGAGACCAGCCTGGCCAACATGGTAAAACCCCGTCTCTACTAAAAATACAAAAATGAGCTGGGTGTGATGGCGGGTGCCTGTAATCCTAGCTACTTGGGAGGCTGAGGCAGGAAAATTGCTTGAACCCGGAAGGCGGAGGTTGCAGTGAGCCAAGATGGTGCCACTGCACTCCAGCCTGGGCAACAAGAGCAAAACTCCATCTCAAAAAATAATAATAATTGAAATGATCACCAACCACTTCCTCTCTTCTCTACCACCACTAACACCACCAACAATAATTTTTAGAGGTTCAAATGCCCAGATCATTTTATGAGGTTGATATGTCCATTGCTTTTAAATGTAGATGCCAAAACTCTTAAGTAAAATTAACCAACTGAATACAACATTGTGTTTTTTTAAGTAATATATCACGATCAGTCATGGATTAATTAGTAGTGCAAACATAGCACAACATTAAAAAATCACTATATTTACTACAATAATAGACTAACAGATGAAAACAATACATATCTAAATCAATACAGAAAAATCACTTGACAAAATCTAGCACCTATTTATAATATTTTTAAAATTCAAGTAGCTAGGGAAAGATAGGGCTGTTCTTCTCTCCATACAGGCTGTATGAAAAATCTATAACAACCATTATACTTAATATGGAAATATTGATAGCATTCTTTTAAAGACTAGAAACAAGAAAAATATGGCCACTATCACTACGGCTGCCGAATATAGCACTGGAGTTCCCTGCCAAGAAAGAGATCTAAGAATAGGAAGGGAAGAGCTAAAACTTATTGTTTGCAAATAATAACAAACATTTATCTAGAAAATTTGGCAGAATCCATAGATAGACCCTTAAAACTCACAGAGAGTTTCGTCAGTTTGATGGACATGAAGACACACTGCCCCAATCCCCACTCAATGGAGAACTCATCACCCCTGCTCCTGGGGTTTGACAGACCCCAGCCTTTTCAGGGATTCCCTGAGCTGCAGAGAGCTGCCTTGTCTAAGGTCAAATCCATCCCAGGTTGTGATGATAAAAGTATATAAGTCAATAAATAACAAGAGAGGTGGCTTGCATAGACTGAGTTGAAAAGCACGTTATGAACTTTTAACAGTCTACATTCTGAAGTTAAATAATATTTAACTTGTACAAGTACATACTGTATAGAGCCAGGATTTGAACCCAGGCTTTCTGACTTCAGAGACTAAAGTCTTAACTACAGTGCTGGACTGCAGGATACGTTTTCCTAGCACCCTAAGATCACACATCGCATATTGGTGCTTCTAAGCGTTTGCTGATTCTCACCCCGGTTCCTGGGATACACACATGCCTCCCTTTGATATACTAGACTCTGTATATGTAAACAGACCCTTCAATGTCTATTGCAAGACTGACCCCTCTCTGAAATCTCCGCCTATATCTCCAGAACACTAATTTCATCCTATACTGACCTCTCACAGCTCTCATTGTCTTGGTCACATAGTTTAGCTTTTCTGACTTTTATGTCAGGAATTCATAAAATACAGACTAACTGCCCAGCTTATCTCACGGGGCTCCAAACCACAGCCCTTTGGCAAAGCACAATGCATGATGAATCTTCTATATTGTAACAAGGTACAATGTACTGTAGGTGTCCAAAAAATGCTCCTTGGTTTGAAATGATTACATCTAGTATATTAATTAGTCTCACTGTCTCAGACTGAAGTTAAAACAAAGGAAACAGAAGTGTCTGTCAAACTCAGTTCTGCTTGTCTTTCTCAAACACATGGTCAGGATTCTATAATTTCTTCCTGACCCTCATCATTCTTGACAATCTAATTTGATTCAGGCTCTTCACAAAAGTCAGCCCACAGATAAATATGCACATATAAAGTTAGTCCAAAACTACTGAGAAGTGTTTAACCAGTGTAATCATGCATTCAGGCTGGACATTTTCTCATCCAGGGAAAATAATAATGTCTTCATCCTAACATTATTGGGCACCACATTATGCAGTACCACACATAACCCTTTCCCTCCCGCCATCTGCTCTTAGCTAGATTTCAAATAAGCCTGGCCCACTTTTCTTCACCTGCCAACTGATTTGCTGTTTCACAGGAATGTACTAAGATTCTAAAAACTGGTTAATAAGGGTGGAAAATGATAACGATTTTTTTTTTTTTAAGGAGAGAGGGTTTAGCTGCCTTCAGCTCCTCGACAGCCCACTGCAGTTGTTTCTGACTTCCATGACAAAACACAGCAGCCAAGGGGAGGCTGTGGCTGCTGATTCCTTTCTTCCTTGCTGAATTAGGAAGCCAGAAGAAATTAGTGCCTTAAACACAACCATCTGTTCTCTTCTGCACAGCCCTTTCTTCTGGACTTCAACAAGGGGGTGATGTGTTGATTCTAAGTCACATTTCAATCCAATTCCTGGCATTTCTAATCCTACTCCTCTCTGCTGAGAGGGAATGTACAAAATTGGGCCAAAGTGAGAAAAGAAATTGACTAATGTTTGAGTCCTATTAATATTCGTAGCTTTTTTTTAAACTAGATTAAACCAATTCTACCAAAAAAAAGAAAAACAAACTACACTATATTTCAGATATGAGAAAAGTTGAATGGTCCTGAATTATAGAACATAAATAGTACACAGAAGTACATGACATTCATTCATTCATTCATTCTTCAAACCTCTGATGCCTACCATATACAGACAAAGGTCAAAATATACCAGCTTAAATAATCTGGAATGTGAAGTATTTTGGTTGAGTTATTGCTACCAAAACAAAGAACAGCCAGCATGCACATTCTGGTTATTCTCTTGTGAAATCTCAGCATCTCCTTCTGTGAACATCCATTCATTTACCATCCTCATTCAGTCCTTGTGCCTCCCAACTTGCTGGTCAGAATTCACACAGCCACTTTCTTCAGTGTGACATCTTCTTTTGGCTTAGTATGTCTAATGAAATTACCCTTCCTCAAGAATTCTGGACCCCAGGATAGATGGGAACAAACAGGCTGTGCTAACGGAAGAAAACTGGGATTGCATTTCACTGAAGGCTGTTCTAGATCCACAAAGAGTAACTAGTATGTAATTTTGGATTCAGTTAACAAGATTAAAACAGAACAGACAGAGTCTGTCTCTGAATATAAAGATAGGTAACATTCCAAAACTGGTTTCACAAGAGAAGTTTTTTCAATAAACACCAAGAGTGGTACATAAATTAATTGTAAAACGCTGAGTAATATGTATCCTTAACTATAAAATGTAAAGGTAGAACATGAGAATTTCAAACGTCCGGATCAATTTTAACACTCCGTATTCATTATATGGAGACTTTGAAATGCCATCCCAAATTTATAGCACTAAATGCTTATAATAGAAAAGAAGAAAGATCTGAAATCAATGACCTCAACCTCACCTTATAAAACTAGAAAAAGAACAGTATGGCAATCTTCTTTTATAGAATAGGTTCCAAGACCTATAGTGGGTGCCTGAAACCACAGATAGCGCCAATCCTGATCGCTGTCAATCAGAACATGTTTCCGTCCATGTCATCCATCAATAAACTTAATGCCTTTCCATCTTAGCTAAGCACTTATCACACACTGTGGTCATAACTTTTGCAGTTTGAAATGCAACAGCAAAAGTAATACAAATTTTTTTTTCTTCACAATTTCATGGATGGAAGATTTATTCTTACTGTAAATCTTAGCAACCTCAGCATACTTTTTTTTCCTTATTAAGTTGAGAACTTTCATGTTTTCACTTAAAGGAAACACTTTACAGCTTGTCTTTGGCATATTTGAGTTGCCAGCAGCACTACTTTTGTGCTTTGGAGCCATTATTAAGTCAAGTAAGGGTGACTGGGACACAAACATGGTGATGCCTCATCGGTGGATCTGACAGATCAGTGGATCTGACAACCTGTGAGGTCCACAGGTGTAACTCACAGGAAGGGAGCACCCACAGTGTAGAGACACTGGGCAAAGGGCGGATTCACAGCCAGGGCAGGATGAAACTGGATGGTATGATGTTTCATGTGCTGCTCAAGACAGAATACAACTTAAACCTCAGGAATTGTTCATTTCTGAAATTTTATATGTAATGTTTTCAGACCATGGTTGGCTGTGGTTAATTAACTGTGGAAAGCAAAACTATGGATAAAGAGGACTACTTTAAATTAATCCTCATGAAAGCAGAAGAAAGGAAGAAATATAAGTATTAGAGAGGAAATCAAGAAAACATAAATAGAAATACAACAGAGAAAATCAATGAAAGCAAAACCTGGTTCCCTGAGATCAGTAAAATTGATAAATCTCTAGTCAGACCACTGGAGAAACAAATAGAGAGAAGACACTAATCATGAATATCGGGAATGAGAGATAAAAAAACATGATTCCTTCTACATATATTAAAGTAATAATCAGGTAATATTATAAATGACTCTGCCAATTAATTGTACAACTTAGATGAAATGAGCAAATTGCTTGAAAAAACAAACTACCAAAGCTTACTTAAAAATAAATAGAAAACCTGAATAAACTATTTATTAAAGAAATTAAATTTGTGGTTAAAATCTTTTCACAAAGGAAACATCACACTTGGATGGTTTCACTAAGAAATTCTACCAAACATTAAAAAAAAAAAAAAAAAAAAAAAAAAACACCAACTGTACACCAATTCTTCCCAAAACTGAAAAAGAGGGAATACTTTCCAACTCATTCTGATGCCAGTATTATTCTGATATCAAAACCAAGGACATTACAAGGAAAAAAAAACACAAACAGATATTATTCATGAACATAGATATAAGAATTATTAACAAATTTTTAGCAAATCAAATCTAAGGACATATACAATGAATAATACATTTGTCCCAGGAATGCAAGGTAGATTTAACATTTAAAAATCAATTGATAGAATTTATCATAGCTACAGAGAGAGAGAGAGAGAAAGGGAGGGAGGAAGGGAGAGAACGAGTGGGGGAGGGAGAGAACGAGGGAGGGAGGGAAGGAAGGAAGAAGAATGGAAGGGAATGGAAGGAAAGGGAAGGAAAGGGAAGGGAAGGGAAGGGAAGAAGGGAAGGGAAGGGAGGGGAGGGAGGGAGGGAGGAGAGAGGGAAGGGAAAGAAGGGAGAAGTAAACTCACATCAACATTGCAACTGTGCAATAGATGCCAAAAAAAGTGTGTGAGAAAATCAAACATAAACTGATTTAAAAAAGAAAACTTTCAACAAACCAGGAATAGAAGGGAACTTCCTCACCCCTGTAAAAGGCACCTATGAAACCTATGAAAACCTATGGCTAGCATTGTACTTAATGGTGAAAGACTGAATATTTTTTCCAAGATGAATTAGGCAAAGATGTCTACTCTCACCCCTTCTATAAGCAATATTGTACTGGAAGTTCTAGCCAGCATGATAAGGCAAGAAAAAGAAACAGTACCTCCAGATTGCAAAATGAAAGACTGAAAATGCAAATGGACAATGGTTAGACCATATATAAAAACAGAAATTAGATAGCACAACAGCGTGACTAGAGTCAACAATAATTTATTATACATTTTAAAATAACCAAGAGAGTATAATTGAATTGTTTTCAACACAAAGAAAGGTCAAATGCCTGAGAGGATGAAGACCCCATTTACCCTGATGTAATTACTATACATTGTACACCTATATCAAAATATCTCATGTACCCCATAAATATATACACCTACTATGTACCCACAAAAAATTAACAGTTAAAAATAAACAGTACTCTGACCCACAAGCTATAGCAATCAGCCCAGGAAGCCAACCTACTATCTGCAATAATGAGTCCAGGAAGGCAACTGGGTAGCAAACAGCCCAGAAAGCCAAACAGTAACTCCTATATCAATCAGCACAAAACAGCCAGAATACAATTAATAATTGAAAGCTTTTCTCATATTGCTCCCACTTCCAACTTAGAACAAACTGGAAAAAAAGCCATATATTCACCACAAATCAGTCATGTACACTGCCCCACTTCTAGTCAACCCACCTAAAACTTCCCCATGCCAGTCACCTCCAGTCAAGGCATACGTGATTCCCTCCCTTTTCCACCAAGAAGCTTCCCCAGTCCCCTGCCTGCCTTTGAGTCTCTGTCAAACACAAATGATTGTGGTTGACTCTCTTGTTATAGCAAGCTCTGAAATACCCTTTGTTTGTTTTCATTGGGATGGTCTTCATTTATTTCCACAAAATAAAGAAAAAAAAAAACTGTTTCATTCACAAACAATATGACTGTAGCAGTAGAAAATATAGAATCTGTTTTAAAAGCTTCTAGATCTAATTCGTAGGTTAGCAATGTTTCAGGATACAAGATTAATATTCAAAAACCAATTGCATTGCTACATACTAGCAACACAAAATTAGAAATTGATATTTTTTAAAAGATGGGTTTCATTCTGTCACCCAGAATAAGTGCAATGGTGTGATCAGAGAGAATTTAAATTTTAAAGAATAATGTTTACAATTTAATTTTTTAAATAACATTTATAATACTATCAGAAATATGAAATACTTGGGTATAAATCTGACAAGATATGTGCAAGACCTATATGCTAAAAATACAAAACGTTGTTGAGAGAAATTGAAGACAAAAAAATTGAGAGATACATTAAGACTATGAATTAAAGACTCGATATTGTTAAGATGTCACTTATCTGACAAGTTACTTACAGATTCCATGCAATTCCAATTAAAACCTCTGTAGCCATTTTTTGTAGAATTTGACAAACAGATTCTACAATGCATTTGAACATGCAAAGCACTTAGAATTGCCAAAATGACTGTGAAAGCAAAGAACAGAGATAGAGGACTTACACTACCTGCTTCAAGATTATCAAAAAGCTATGGTAATCAAGAGAGTGTGGTCCTGCTATAAATATACACCAACAGATTAATGAAAACAGAACACAGTGGCCAGAAATAGACTCACATTTACATGGTCAGTTGATTTTGACAAAGAAGCAAAGGTAATTCAATGGAGAAAGGCTGCTCTTTCCAATAAAAGATGCTAAAGCAACTAGATATCCATAAGCAAAATAATTAACTTTATATCAGCACCATATTAAAAATTAACTCAAGATGGATTATAAATCCAACTGTGTAACCTAAAACAGTAAAACTTCTAGAAAACATATCCAGAACCCGCTGAGTGAACGCATGTACAGAAGGGAGGGGAGGAGCACAGGATGGCATCCAGAGAATGCAGGGGAGCACAGATGTGACCAGGTTCCAAAATCATGATGGAATAAGAGGTAACATGGAAGCTCGCCTAGGAGCTCCAAACTACTTAAGCCTGGGAAAGCCTGCTTCCAAAGCACAGGATTATAGTTTGAAAACAGATAACCACAGAAACTACACTGAGAGAGTAATGAACAATTTACAAAGTGATTTCATGTATGCTTAATGGCCCATCTCCTCTGATCCTCCAAAAACCCCAAGACTCAAAGAGGCTGAGCAACTGGCCAAGGTCACACAGGTCCTTTGCCCTGGCTCATGGCTGACTTGGGCCATCTTCTACTCGTATAGTTCCCCACACCCACATCCAACATTTTGCAATAGAAGTTTGTTGAGGGCAGGGACTAGTCTGAATTGCTCACTGCTAAATCTCCAGAACTCAGAACATATATTTTTTTTTAATAATAGTTATTTACAAACTACTGACTCTAAGACGAGCACACTTTTCACTATACTGAGCAGCATATTCTGCAATGTTTTGTCTTAGCCTGAGAAATCGAAGCTCTCCCTTTTAGCCCACAGACAAGGAAGCTATAGAAGGCCAGCCCTGTGCCCTGGTGTCCACTGGTTTGTCAATTAATTGGGTAGCCATGAGCACCAGCTAACTTCATCAGGAGGGTCGCTGCACAGCAGAGGAGCTACAGCTCCATGTCTGGGTGGGTGGCTTCAAAATCCACCAGTGTAGCTATTCACCCAAAGCATGCAATGAGTTCACCTCTTTCTGGAATTAAAAAGACTAAAACTAGCTATGGGGTTGAAACTATTCTGACTGGACTTTGAGGCAGAAAATACTTTTACATTAATTTTATATTTCTTTACCTACAAAAAAAATCCTATGTTTCACTTTCAATTTTCTACATTTCTGTATGTGAGCTATATACTGTGAGCATATGCTGTGTTGAACCATGTGAAACTACTATTTTTGTAGGTGAAAAATGATTAAATATTGGCAATTTCATATGGTTCAATCTTGTTTCTTTTATAAACTGACAAAAGTCTTGTTTTATTTTAAAAAAGGAGACTATAAATAAGTATATTTTCCCTGAATTGGCCACTTTCCTCTCTCAATTTCAGTAATACTAATATAATCATAAGATTAAAAATCTTGCCATTAGCAACCAAGATATCCTTCAATAGATGAGTGGATAAACCATGGCACATCAATACAATGAAGTAGTATTCAGAAAGGAAGGAAGGAAGGAAGGGGAGGGTAGGGTAGGGGAGAGGAAGGGAGGGGAGCGGAGGATAGAGGAGGGAAGGGAGGAAAGGAATTAAAGGAAGAAAGGGAGGGAGGGAGGGGAGGAGAGGAGATAGGAGGGAAGGGAAGAAAGGAATTAAAGGAAGGAAGGAAGGGAGGGAGGGAGGGAAGGAAGGAAGGAAGGAAGGAAGGAAAGAAGGGAGGGAAGAGGAGGGGAGGGGAGGGGAGGAGAGTGGAGGAAAAGAAAAGAATTAAGCTATTAGGCCATGAAAAGACATAAAGAAAACTTAAATGCATATTACTAAGTACAAGAAGTCAATCTGAAAAGGCTGCATCCTATATGATACTAACTATGTAATGCTCTAAAAAAATGGAAAACTATGGACAAGGCAAAAAGATCAGTGGTTGTCTGAGGGGTGTGGGGATGGTGAATAGGTGGAGAACATAGGATTTTTCAGCCGGGGAAACTGCTCTGTATGACACTGTGATGGTGGATACACATTATGTACTTGTCCTCACTCATCAAAGGTATAACACAAAGAGTGAGCCCTGAGCGCAACAGTGGGCTTTGGGTGATAATGATGTGTCCATGTGGGTTCATTAATTGCAGCAAATGTGCCACACTAATGCAAGATATTAATGACAGAAAGAAACTGGTGAGAGGGCGTACACGCGTACTTTCTGCTCAATTTTTTGTAAGCCGAAAACTGCGCACAAAAATAAGTCTGTAAATTTAAAAATACAGAAACAAAAAACAAACAAACGAACGAAACCCTACTTTGCCTTTCATTGCCAGGTAAGAAGGACTGAAGGACAGTTATGAGAAGGCACACAATAGGCTGTGTGCCCCTGGAGGGGGAATGCCATCTCTCGTTGTACATACAAGGAGCCAGACAAGTTCCAGAGCCACGCACCATCGATTTTCCAATCAGACAATGGCTGACCTTTCTTTCCTAATAGCATGACTTAACAACAGCCTTGAAATCCTTTTGCGAATTTGCTGCTTCCTTTCAAGCGTTACAAATTTTCCATTTGGGGGCGTTTCTAAAGCTCTCGTGACGTTTAATCTCATCTCCAAGTCATGCCGAAAAGTCCAACACTTGCAAACATTTCCAAGTAAAATGAATTGCTCGTGACAAATAATGTCCCCAATGTTTTCAAACCTGCTGGTCTGTGAGGACCAGAGCCACTCATTTATATCTATGTCGTTTCTCTAAGCCCTGAGGTTTCTCAAGGTTGAGGGGTCCTCTGAGATGTGACATCTGTAATTACAATCCATCTGAATTCCTCTTGTCACCTTCTTCAGGAAAAGCGTGACCAACTCGCCCCTCCTTGGGATCTCTTAGTAGAAGCACATATTTGTGTATTTTCTGCCCCAGATCTGTACACTCCTCAAGGACATATGCAAGCTCCCATCTGTGGAAAACAAAGCATGTTTCTTTCTCCCCACTCCCTGGTGTTCTCATTCAGTTAAGCAGAATGTCCACTTTCACCGAACAGAATTTCCCTTGCAATTAGTTATCTGCCAGCTGACTTAGGAGACATCAAAAGGCAATTTTTTTTTTTTTTTTACTTTTTTTGGAAATTCTTGAACTCAAACATAAATATCATTTAATTAAATGCACTGATGCATTAGTGTTGATGCATATTGTGGTGCAGAACCAGGATAACAAGTCTCACTTTCTTACAGGGTAGGATATTTTTAGGAAGAACTGACCTCATGCACATGGATGGGAAACAGTTTGTCTGCACCGTAGGCTACAGAGACTCCATGGGCATTTGGAGGCATCAGGATCTCCCCTGACTCAGACTTGGAGTTACCCAACACACCATGTAGCACTGTGTGTCTTGGTTCTGACTGCTCATTGAAACCTGGTGCACCCACAAAGAAAACACTACATTGCATTTCACAAAGTCTTTCTCCAGCCAGATGACCCCAGGCACTCTCTACAGAATAGCCCACAGTCCTGCTTCTCTATCAGCCTTCTTCTGGGGGAGTTTACTTGGGCTTGGTGTTGCCTCCCTGTCTTAGGGAAGGGGGAAAGACAACTAAAGAAGAAATGAAGCCCAACAGCAGAGCATGTGGCTTGGTGCAGGAAACCGCAGGACAGCGTGGTCTGGGTTTTAGCTCACTGATGCTGTGAGACACACACTGTCCCGCTGCCTCTCCAACTCTCCTTTCCCCTATGGGCACAGGTGTTCCCAGGTCAGGCATGTCCCTCCCCTGTGGATCAGTTTTCTCCTCTCTGGGTCTTTGTCTCAGCTAGGGACACAAACAGCCAGCTGTCATCATCAAGGTGTTGTGCTTTTGCATGACAATGACTGCGTTCATATGAGGACAAGGGCTTACAGGTGGGGTGGGGGCATTGGGCAAAAGTGGAAAATGGAATCTCATTCTCCTGACAGGAGAGGAGGACTAGATGGCCCTGGAAGCTCAGAAGAGGGAGGGTGACAGACGCAGAAACACTCTGTCTTAGCTTAGGAACCTAGGACGAAGCCTCAGAAGTCCTGTCTGCACCTTTACTTCTCCACTTACCAATGTCTCATCAGCAATGCTATTCTGTGATCCTGGCATCATGGTATAACTCCCCAGACCCTAGTCTAATCACACATCTACTCTGGAATTAGCCCTTACCTTGAAAGCCCTAACCTTGAGCCAGTGTTTATAGCCAAGCATCCGATCATTGCGGCTGGTCTGGGGGCAAACCTCCAAGAGCAGTCGTGGCCAGTGGTTTGCACACTCACGTGAAACACCCACGCAGAGGCCCTGGCACATTTGACTCCTAAAGACACAAATACAAACGAGGTCGTCCATCAGGTAGCCAAGGACACAAATTCAAAGTTGTAAGGGATCCTTATAGAAATACCATGATCACCAGACCATGAGACTGCTTTTTAGTGCAATTTCTGGCCAACATAGTTAACTCCAGAATTTACAGTTACAGACATTCGATTCAGAGCCTAGGCTGTCCCTAGGCTGAGGGGAGAATTTAGCATCACACCTGCTTCCTCCCTGGGGGCTCCTTTTATGTTTTGACTGGCTGGACTGATGCATCAGTTGGGAAACTGCTCTCATCAGTGGAGTGGGGTATTGATTTAAAGGACTGAGACTCTAGAACTCAGGATATAAACTCTCACTCCCCAGATTTATTTTATACAATCCATTGCATTAATGTTACATATAAAAATTTCCCCATACTTTATAATAAACATTTTCCGTTCTGCAAATTGCAAAACGATGGCATTCTTGAGCATCCAAAGGGATGCTTGATATTCCGTTCACCACCACCACCGGTATCGTAGCATTTAGCCAAGACACTGCCTAGACCGGTTTTGGTCCCTTCCTGTTACAAAATGAACCGAAAAGCAAAAGAAGTGCTTAAAATATATAATCGCAGCTTTTAATTTTCCACACTTTCTTCTTTGTTCTTCTTTCCTGCTTTCTTCTCACTCAGAGTCTTCAATAGCACCTCTGGTGTGTGAAGAGATAGAGGTTTACGCTGTGAAGCCCCTCCCCAGAACAAGCTAGCTCTCCCGCTCTGGCTGACTCTCAGGGGCTGGTGCAGCTACAAAGAAAGGGGATGTTTCCGCTCCATATTTAACCTGCCTTGAAAGCCTATATATCAACAGATCCCCAGTGTGCATCCAGAGCAGCCCGTGCACCTAACAGCAGGCTCCAAGAGGCTCTCCAGAGAGAGGAAACTGGCCCCACCGTTGTCTGTTCTGTTTAAACATGACACTCACCTCAAGGCATATCCCCTGCCATGCCACATTTTCCTTCCCAATAAATTACCACGCCGTGATTTACTCAGATCAGTACTGAAAAATGAAAACAAAAAACACTGATATTTCATGTCAGGGTGTTTCTTTTTGTGTATTTAGCACAGGAGGAGAAAAGCACTTGAGGAAGGGAGATAGCAAGTGCTGAAGTCAGCAACTCATCAAGTGGTTGTCTGCTAACCAGAACCCTTGAATCTCACCCAGCTCTTTATCACTGTCTCCGTGGTATTTGAAAAAAAGAAAGAAAGAAAGAAAAACTTTCAAAACTGCAGACCTACAGTTCTCCCTTAAATGCACTAGTTAGAATGGTATCTCATTGCCTCCCTGGCCCCGCCCCACACAGCTGCTGCAGAGACTGGAGAGGTGAAGGTGCCTGGAACTGCAAGCCTAAAGCATTTTTCACAGTATTCCCTTTTGCTTCTTCATCAAATCTAGTCTGGAATTCTTTCCCCTTTCAGTCAGAGGTCACCTTGTTTTCTCTCTTTCTTCTGGGTGTCAGGGAAACTGCATGAAGTCCCAGAACAGACAGCCACCTGCTGTGCTCGGAGATCTGATCTACTTCCCAGGACAGGATTCATGCAGCACAAGGCCTTCCAGCCCCACAACTGGCTAACTGTCCCCTCCTTAGTCACTTCACCTAGTCTTCACCTCCAGGGACCACAGGCAGGGAATCGGGCGTGTGCTCCAGCAAAGCTACACTGCACACCATTTCCCCACACTCGGAGCTCGGAGCTTCTGTGCCATCCCCCTGGAGTGTCCTCTTCCCCCGTCTAACCACCGAACCCTCACTCACTCTGCAGATCCCACCTCACAGTGTCTCTGTGAATCTGGGCCTAGCCACCACCCCACATCTTACCCCACTAGCCACTAACACCAAAAAAAAGCACCAGCACCTGTCTGAGCAGTGTGCCTCTGCTGGTGCACTTAGGGCCACCTGAGCAATATCATACTTGTGCCACACACATTAATCCGTGCCCTCAAGGAGCTCCATGCCATTACCAAACAGTGCCGACATTACTACCCACCCTGCGTGCTGGGCCCCAGGCTCAGTGCTTGCCACATTCTAAGAGCCCAATATACCCTTACTGAATTAAACAGACCGCAATTGAACTCAACTGCACTGCGTTGTCACCTGTCCTTTGACCTCGGACAGTGAAGGGGAGGGGAAGTGAGTGGCAAGACTAAGGACGGTGGTATTTGGAGAATTTGCAAAATAACAGGGCCCAGGTATTGTAGCTGTGTGCATTACAGGACTTCCACGAGCTACAATTTCCTCTAAGGAAGAGCATGCAAAATTGAGATATCTACCACATGAGAGGTCATCAGAAGAAATGACAGGATGCATAGAAAGATTGGTACAGCACTCAGTCCTCAATAAATGGAATTGTTGCCACCAGTAAGCTTATCAGGCAGGGTGTCTGTTGACAGGTCACAGCCTCCTCCCCTGCAGCATCCCCCATGTTGAGGTTGCTGTGTTGAACATTAGAACATGCACTGGAACAGGCAGGCTTCGGATATGGGGAAAGACCTTGGATTCCAAGTCAGAACCTTCTAAGGAGTTAGCCAGGCAATAGGCCAGGGCACTGAGGTGCTGGCAGGTAAAGCAAGGTCCTGGGGAGGCAGTATCAGGTGTCCATGCCCTTCACTCTTCTCCAGGGTCTTCACTGCTCCATCAGGCACAGCCCAGCTTCCTAGCAGGGGCAGCAAGAGGACACAGTATGATGCCAAAGAACGGGGGGCAAGGGGAACCTCTACTTTAGGCTATGGGGTCAGGCTCTTCACTGGCTTTTTCCTGCCCCTCCTTGTGATCTAGGAAAGTCTTCAAAGAACTGGAAATCCACACATAAACCAGAGCCGGTATGCTCGGGGACCTGATCTGCAAGTTAATGACCCACACATATCTCGGAAAGAACTTTCTGACGTTCTCTTCCTCCTCTCCTGGCAAACATTTATCAAGCTCCACAGTGGAATGTGTTCTTGCCGACTGGCATGGCTCTGCTCCAAGGTCCTAATGCTAGGCTCTTTAATGTATGACAACCCACAGCGGGCAGGACATCTTATTTTTCAAGTCCCGCTTGCAGGCTTTATGAGAAAAGACGTTGCTGAAATGCAGAAAAGCACACTTAGAAACCAATAAACACCTCTTACTCCCTGACTGATTCCACCGTGAAGAGCTGCCTTGAGTTTCCATATGCTGCATAAATCCACCCCACTTTAGAGCCACAGAGGTCCCTGCTGATGCTCCTGATAGTCTTGATCACTTCCAACTTCTGTTGGCTCTGACAGAAGAAAACTTCATTGACAAAGTGGATAATTCTTACCTGCTTTCCCAGAGCAGCACTTGGCTGAGATTAATTTCCCTTTGCCTTTATTGCTATTGCTACTATTTCTCAACATTACTTCCTAGGGCTTCGACCTAGGCCGACACAGTGTGCTATCAGTAAATAAAACAATGGTTAAACCTGAAGGCAGTTTTAGCAACATATAGACTTTCCTCTGCCCCTCTTCTCTACTCCAAGTTTTTTAACTGTTTCTAGCCATTGGCAGGGTTGTTTTTTTTTCAGGCTGGTCCCCTCAATCGGGACATGTTCCCAGCTGGCCTTACCTTTAGCATCCTGCCTAGCTTCTCTCTTGCTGTGTCTGTCTGTCTGACCATTTCCATCTTGATAAATAGATGGATGGATGGATGGATGGATGGATGGATGGATGGATGGATGGATAGAAGGATGGATGGGGAGGTGGATGGATGGATAGAAGGATGGATGGGGAGATGGATGGATGGATGGATGGATGGATGGATGGATGGATGGATGGATAGAAAGATAGATAAATAGATGTATGGATGGAGATGGAGATAGAGAGAGAGAGAGAGAGAGAGAGATACAAAACTATATTTAGATATCAATGATGTTTAGATAGTTAAAAAATGTTTCTGTTCCTGTCTGTCTCCCTCTCTTTCTCTCTCTTTCCCTTTCCTTTCTGATATGTGTAGACCAAGACAGACAGAAGCAAAAAGAGAAAAAGAAAGACTAAGGTTTTTGTCTTTATTCCAAATTTAAATATTTGTGCCTCTTTACCTTGGAGTTTTCTCCTGAGGGCTCTGAGGGCTCTCTGAAGGGTTTTCCATTTGAATGCACAAAATAAAGGCAGATATTTTAAAAATTTGAAACAATTTTTAAAATGTAAAAGGAAAATAATAAAGGTCAGAAACTCTGATCTGCATAGTCAGGAAGAGCACGGATGAGGGTTAAATAAAAGAATTTTTTTTCTAATTGATCTAACAGGTAACAGTTTGTTCAAAATAATAAAGCAACAATGTATTCAATTGTATAAGTATGTACAAGAGAAATGAATGAAAGCAATATAACAAGGGAAGGGAGAAAGGGATTAGGACTATTTTGATATTATGAGATACACCAACCATAAAGGGGTATAGTGCTATTTGAAAGTAGGCTTGGATTGGTTGTAAGTGAATATTACGAACTTTAGTCCAGGTAATAAAAAGAGTAAAAAATAAGAATAACTAATATGTTAATAAAGGAGAGAAAATGGAATCATATAAAATGCTCAATAAAAACCACAATATGTAGAAAAGAGTCCAAAATAAAAACAGACACAAAAAGCAAGGGCAACAGATAGAAAACAGTAACAAATATATTAGATATTAATCTAACTACAGTCATTTGCTGCATGACAGCATTTGAATCAACGACGAAACACACAGCCCAAGAAAAGTTATCAAGGATAAAAAGAGGTATTATGTAATGATAGAGGGTTAATTCTCCAAGAAGACATAACAATCCTTAAAGTGTATAGACCTAATGACAAGGTGTCAAAACTCATGAGGTAAAAACTGATAGAACTTCAAGGAGAAATAAACCAAACTGTTACTATACTTGGGCACTTCACCACATCTCTACCCAAAATGGACAAAGCCAAAAAGCAGAAACTAATAAGAACATAAACACAAAACCATTAATCAACTGAATATAATGAATATCTATAGACTATCTCATCCAACAACAGCAGAATACACATTCTCACACTTATTTAGGACATGCATCAAAATAAGCCACATTCTGGCTGTAAAACACACCTTAACACATTTGAAATAATAAAAATCATAATAGAAATAATAGAAATCAGTATCAGTTTTCAAACCACAGTGGAATTAACCTAAAAATCAATAACAGGAAGATAGCTTAAAAATCCCAAAATACTTGGAGATTAAACAATACACTTCTGAATAACACATGGGTCAAAAAAAATCTCGAGAAACTCTTTAAGATATTTTGAACCAAATGAGAATAAAAACACAAGTTAAAATTTGTGAGATGCAATAAAGCAGTGTTTAAAGCGAAATTCATAGCATTGAATGCATAAATTAGAAAAGAAGAAAAATTAAAATCAATTACCTAAGGTTTTAACTCAGAAAACTAGAAAAAGAAGAAAAAAATTAAATTCAAAACAAGCAGATGAAAATAAATAAAAATTAAAACAGAAATCAATAAAATTAGAAACAGAAAATTATAGAGAAAATTATCACAACCAAATGCTGGTTCTTTGAAAACACTGATGAAATCAATAAGCCTCAAGCAAAGCTAAGAACAAAAGAGAGAGGACACAAGTTACTAATAACAGAAATTAAAAGGGAACTTACTACAGGTCTCATGGACATTACGGCAATAATTTAACAACGCCATGAAAAATTCTATGTCCACAAATTTAATTACCTAGAAGAAATGGGACCAATTTTTTAAAAGACACAATCTGACAAAAGTCATACAAGAAGAAATAGATAATGTTAATAGGCCTATATATATTAGAGAAATTGAATTAATAATGGCCTTCCAAAACAGAAAGCACCAGACCTAAATGAGTTCACTAATGATTTCTACCAAACATTTTAGAAAAATTATACCAATTCTCTATGGTGTCTTTCGGATGATACTTTCTTTAAAACAAACAACAGCAACAACAACAACTCTTTCTCTCTCTCTCTCTCTCTCTCTATATATATATACACACACACACACACACACACACACACACAAAAATATATATATATATTCAGTGGGGCACGGTGGCTGACGCCTGTAATCACAGCACTCTGGGAGGCCGAGGCAGGCAGATCATCTGAGGTCAGGAGTTCTAGTCAAGCATGGCCAACATGGTGAAACCCCGTTTCTACTAAAAAGTACAAAAAATTAACTGGGCGAGGTGGTGCATGCCTGTAATCCCAGTTACTCAGGAAGCTGAGGCAGGAGAATCACTTGAATCCGGGAGGCAGAGGTGGCCATGGGCTGAGATCATGCCGTTGAACTCCAGCCTGGGCCACAAGAGCAAAATTCCGTCTTAAAAAAACTAATAATAATAATTTCAATAATTTCATTAGCAGCTTTTTAACTCATTCTGTAAGGCCAGCATTACTCTAGTACCAAAATCAGAAAACAGCATTATAAGAAAAAGAAAACTACAGACCAATATCTCCTATGAACATAGATGCAAAAATTTCCAACAAAATATTAGCAAATTCAGTCCAACAATGTACAAAATAAATGACACACCACAACCAAGTGAAATTTGAGGTATGTCAAACTGGTTCAACATTTAAAAATCAGTTAATGTAGTCCATTACATCAACAGGCTAAAGAGAAAAAAAATCATGTGATCCTATTAATAGACGCAGAAAAATCATTTGACAAAATCCAACACACATTCATGTTATGAACTTTCAGCAAAATAGGAATAGAGAAACATTTTCTCAATATTATAAAGGGCATCTACAAGAAACCTTCAGCTAACATCATACATAACAGTGAGGAATTCAAATCAAGATCAGAAAAAGACAAGAATGTCTGCTCTCACCACTGCTTTTCAGCATTGTACTGAAAATCCTAGCTAACGCAATAAGGAAAGAAAAGGAAATAAGAGGTATACCTTTGGGGAAGAAACAAATGAAACTATCCCTCTTCACAAATGACATGATTGTTTTTATAAAAGATCTCAAAGAATCAATAAAATGGCCCCTAGAGTTCATAGGTGATTAAAGCAAAGTCACAGAATGCAAGGCTAGTACATAAAAAGTCTATTATTTTTCTATAACCAACAGCAAGTGAAATTTGAAATCAAAATACAAAACTATTAATGTTAGCACACAAAAAATACTTATTTATAAATATAAGAAAATATGTATAAGATCTATATAAGAAAAACTATACGATTTTGATGAAGAAAATCAAAGATGAACTAAATAAATAGAGAGATATTCCATGTTAATGGATAGAAAGACTCAAGATTCTCACAGCATCAGTTCTTCCCAATTTATTCTATAGATTCAGTTCAATCCCAATCAAAATCTCAAAACGTTATTTTGTGGATAACTTTGAATCAATTTAGAAACTGATCCTAAAGTTTAGACGGAGAGGCAAAAAAACCCAAAATAGCCAACTTAATATTGAAAAAGAAGAACAGTCAGAGGACTGACACTATCTGACTTCAAGATCTGCTGCAAATCTACAGTAATAAAGACAGTTTGGTATTGGTGAAAGAATAGACAAATTGATCAATGGAACAAAATAGAAAACCCAGAAATAGGTCCACATAAATAGAATAAATTGATCTTTGACAAATGAGCAAAGGCAACACAATGAAGAAAAGAGTATGTTCAACAAATGGTGCTAGAACAACTAGACATCCACATATAAAACAAAAATGAATCTAAACAGAGACTTTACCTTATCCACAAAAAGGAACTCAAAATGAGCCACAGACCTAAATTTAAAATATACGACTATGAATTTTCTAGAAGATAATATAGGAAAATATCTAGATGACCTTGGGACCAGTGATAATTTTTTAGTTGCAACACCATAGGCACGATCTATAAAAGAAAAAATTGACAAGCTGGACTTTATTAAAATTAAAAATTTCTATTCTGTGAAAACCATTGTTGAGAAAATGAAAAGACAGCCACAGATTGAGAGAAAATATTTGCAAAATATTTCTGCTTCTGTCTTAATTCCCTACCCAAAAGATAAAGGATTGTTACCCAAAATATGCAAAGAACTCTTAAAACTCAACAAGAACACAACCCCACTAAAAACTGGACCAAAGACATTAAGAGACACCTCACCAAAGAAGGTATACAGATGGCAAATAAGCATAGGAAAAGATGCTCCATATCAGATGTCATCAGGGAACTACAAATTAAATAATGATAAAATGCCACTACATACCTATTAGAATGGCCAAAATCCAGAACACTCACAATACTATTGGATGTGGAGCATCAGGAGCTCTCATCATTGCTTGTAGAGATATAAAATGGTACAGCCACTTTGGAAGACAATCTGGCAGTTTCTTACAAAACTAACCATACTCTTTCCACATAATCCAGAAATCACACTGCTTGGTATATAGCCAAAGGAGTGAAAAACTTTTGCCCACAAAAAAAGCCTGCACATGAGTATTTATAGCAGCTTTACTCATAATTGCCAAAACTTGGAAGCAACCAAGAGGCCCTTCAGTAGATGAAGGTATAAACTGTGGGACATCCAAACAATGGAATATTATTCATCACTAAAAAGAAATGAACTATCAACCCATGAAAAGACATGAAGGAAACTTAAATGCAGCTTGCATTTACTAAATTTAAGAAGCTAATCGGAAAAGGTTGCATAATGTATAGTTCCAACTATATGACATTCTAGAAAAAGCAAAATTAAGGACATGGTAAAAAGATCGGTGGTTGCCAGGAATTAGTGGAGAGCAAGGGATGAACTGACAGAACACAAAGGATTCTTAGGGAAATACAATTACTCTGTATGATACTATAATCATAGATACAAATCATTACATATTTGTCCAAACCCATAGAATACATAACAGCAAAAGTGAACCCTGAGGTAAACGATGGACTCTGAGTGATAATGATGTAAGTCAATGTAGGTTCGTTACTTTTAACAATGCACCTCTATGGTGGGTGATATTGATAATGGGGGAGGCTGTGCATGTCTGGGACAGGGGATACATGAGAAATCTTTGTACCTTTCAGTTAATTTTGCTGTGAACTAAAACTGCCCTAAATAAAAGGAAGTCCATTTTGAAAACAGCAACCACAACATATCTGGGAAATGGATAAATCAGTCAATCTATCTATCTATCTAATGATCATCTTCAAAATCTAAACTGTTGGTTGACTTTGGAGATTATTGGCACAAAAGCAATTTTAAAATATTAAAACCAGGCTGGGCGCAGTGGCTCACTCCTGTAATCCCAGCACTTTGGGAGGCTGAGGCGGGCAGATCACCTGAGGTTGAGAGTTCAAGACCAGCCTGACCAACATGGAGAAACCCTGTCTCTACTAAAAATACAAAATTAGCCAGGTATGGTGGCGCAGGCCTGTAATCCTAGCTATTTGGGAGACTGAGGCAGGAGAAGCACTTGAACTCAGGAGGCGGAGGCTGCAGGGAGGCGGAGGCTGCAGGGAGTCGAAATCGGGCCATTGCACTCTAGCCTGGGCAACAAGGGTGAAATTCCACCTCAAAAAATAATAATAATAATAATAATAATAATAATGAAATATTAAAGCCAAAAAGGGGTAATTGAGTAGTAGGCTCAAATAAACCAATATTTCTCAAGTCTAAGAAAAAAAAAAAATCTCAAGTTTTCACAAGAACAAAACTCTCAAAGATCTGATGAACCTTGTCTGAGAAAAAATAATAATCTCATCTTGTTCTAGAAAAAAATATATCTTAATTGTTATCACGAAAAAGGGGAACATTTCATCTTCATACCTCGTAAAATATATGCATTAAGAATTATTTAAAAACCAAAACGTTAAAGGTCTAAAAGAATTTGCAGAATGTCAAAGTTATACCCAGTTTGAGAAACAGCATTCTCCACTTTTTGCATTGGGCAATTCGATCCACCGTGTGTGAATTCTCACTGGAGCACTTGGAGTTTCAAACGCCTAAACCTCTATGGAAGCAAACACTAAGCATCACAACAGAGTTTTCCTTTGTTTCTCTCTCTCTTTCTTTCTTTTGAATTCAGGCCATTAGCAATGACTTTATTTCTTAATGACATGGATGTGCAGCTCCTCACGATCACACATATGAAAAATATTCAAATACAGAAAAGCAATGCTTCTTAAAGTTTGGCTTTGGGCAGCCTTAATTCTCAGAGATGTGCTGCCATAAACAGAGCTTTACTCTGTATATGAAACAACCACATTTCCCCTTTGTAATTATTAAATATGTTATGTATACAGATCTACTCTACAAAAAAACACAGGCAGCTCTTTATGTTATTTTCACATTTCGTTAAATAGAGAATAAGTCAAGTTGCATTTTGTTTCTCACCAAGTCATCCTAAATCTCTGTGACGGATAGCACATACTTCCGCGTCTCTAATGCTACATACACCCTTCTCATTTGTATGGATGTCATTTCTGCTCCTGTCTTAATTCCCTACCCAAAATGAGTGCAAGATTTTTGATGTGTTTTTTTAAATCTAGAATCCCCATAGAAGAGAAAATAGAAGCTATTATGGTACATTTACACAGTGTAGATGTTCAAAAAATATGTTGGGATAATAAATGCAGGCACACATCACAGTTGTTTATCACCAGGCTCCAAACTTAGAAGAAAACGCTCAGAAATAGCTGCAAGTCACCCACCTTTAGGATCTTATTCTATTTGGCTGACCTAAATATAAGAACATTAACCAGTGTATCTTTCTGTGTACCACTGTCAGAAAAACAAGTAGAAGGAACTTGCAGTTTCCCAGAGTGAACATGTCCAGAGAGCAAGATAAGACTCGCTTGGGCAGGGGGAGGTAGTGGGGTGGAGACAAAATAAAAAAATAAATTAAAAAAATCAGCTGGGCACAGTGGCTCACGCCTGTTATCTCAGCATTTTGGGAGGCTGAGGCGGGTGGATCACCTGAGGTCAGGAGTTTGAAACCAACTTAGTCAACATGGCCAAACCTCGTCTCTGCTAAAAACACAAAAATTAGCTGGGCGTGGTGGTGGACGCCTGTAGTCCCAGCTACTCGGGAGGCTGAGGCAGGAGAATCTCTAAGAACCCCAGGAGGCGGAAGTTGCAGTGAACTGAGATTGTGCCACTGTACTCCAACCTGGGTGACACAGTGAGACTGTCTCACAAAACAAAAGTCCCTCTTGAATTCTGGTGTCAAGTCTAAGTGGCTAGGGATGATCTAAGTGTGTTCCATGTACTCAAAGATGAAAGAAATAACCCTGGACCTTACAAGCCGGCATGGCTCTTTATTTTTATGAAACAGAGTATGTGCCTCTCTGCCACATTCACATTTTAGCTACAGTATTGCTTCTCTGAGCAAACACATTTTGGTCTTTAAGGTGCTGATATAGTAAACATTATCTCATATTCCTTTACTCAGAAAACATTTCATGAAAAATTCTAAATGCCATAGAGACACAGTGACATCATTAATTTCAAAACTTTATTTCCTCCTCAACAGGATTAGAAAATTGATTAGTCCATAATTAGCATCACCAGTCCTTTTATCTCAGCCATCCCAAGGAATTCCAAAGACATTTAGATTCTTGAAATACTAGAGGCAAGGCATACTGTGCTTTTTTAGTGCCCTCAGCAAATTCAGCATTTGATTTTTATAATTATTTCTTCAAACATGATCTTGCCTTCCCAGTGCACAGTCTCAAAGAAAACTGACTTGATTAATTCTGTGCACAGCGACACAATCAGATTGAAACACTTTTTAAACTAAGAAAACTGCATTATCATATAGCTTATTATTATATGGATTTTGATAGGGTACAGGTCAAATTATGTCCCTGGATCATCATAATTATATAGATTGAAAAGCAGACATGAGGCAATAACAGCCCACAAGGCAGAGGTTAAACAGGTCACTAGCAAAATAAAAAAGATACACTATAATACTTCCCTTTCCCTTCATTTAAGAAAATATTTTTTTTTCTTTAGATCAAAGGAGACTACTATGGGAACACCTGAAACAATAAAGGTTTCAATAAAGAATGTTACAGCACTTTGCAAAGAAAATGTGGTAATGAAAATGCAGCTTAAGGTTGAAATTGGAAAAAAAAAGACAGCGTATTTTGGCTTTTTATTACAGGATATTTAAGAGACAGCTTGGCAATAAATGTTAACATCTTTCTAACGGTTGGCAATGCAGTAGTATAAAGCTGAAAACTCACCTTGACTTATTGACACAGCTAGTTTTAAGTTACATTGCTCATTCCCAGAGGAACTGCACCACACTGCAAAAAAAAAAAAAGTGCTGAGCTTCACTCAATAAACGGAGGTAGGTGTGAGCTCCCGTTACATGGTCACATTAGACATCTTCACTCAGGGGAGGCAATAAGAAAGAGAGGGAAGGAGCAGGCAAATCAATGAAGAGGAAGAAAAAAGATAGAAATGTGAAGAAGGAAAAAGAGGAGGTCAGAGAAAACCTCCAATAAGATGCCAACTATCCTGGATGCCAACTAATTTTAAAAACTTGCCACCAATAAGATGCTTATCCTGGATGCCAACTAATTAAAAAAAAAAACTTTCTGAACTCTTTCTATGTTGAGACACAGAAAGGATAAAAAGTAATTCAAGGCATTTGGTAGAACGATTTACTTTCCTTTGGGTATATACCCAGTACTAGGACTGCTGGGTCAATTATTCTACCAAAAAGACACATGTACTTGTATGTTCATTGCAGCGCTGTTTACAAAAAAGCAAAGACATGGAATCAGTCTAAGTACCCATCAACTGGATTGATGCATTGGATAAAGGAAGTGTTGTACACACACATCACGGAAAGCCATAAAAAAGAAAAAATTATGCCCTTTGCAGAAACATGAATGTTGCTGAAGGCCAAAATCTTAAACAAATTAATGCAGGAACAGAAAACCAAGTACTTCATGTTCTCACTTATAAGTGGGAGCTAAACATTGAGTACACATGGACATAAAGATGGGACCGGCAGACACTGCTGACTACTGGAGAAGGGAGGGAGAGGAGCATGGGTTGAAAACCTACCTATTGGGTTCTATGCTCACTACCTGAGTGATGAGATCCATACCCGAGCCACAGTATCATGCAATGTACTCATGTAACAAACCTGCACATGTATCCTCAGAATCTCAAATACATCCTGATATTATTTTTTTAAAAAGAAAAGAAATTAAAGACATGGCCTTTGTTCTCAACATGATTACAATTTAGTTAAAAGATTAATGATTAAACCTTGACAAAATAATGGAAAGAAGAAAATATAGTATTAAGAATCAAATCACACAATAATTATGTGTGTTCTCATGGTTTATATGTTTATTAAGCTACCTTTCTCTGAAATTTTAATATAGAAATTGGTTTAAAATTGGATAGATAGATACCCCTGCTTTAAGATAAGATGACTTGATACTATAAAAATATTGTTGTTAGGCGCAGTGGCTCATACCTGTAATCCCAGCACTTTGAGAGGACGAGGTGGGCAGATCATTTGAGGTCAGGAGTTCAAGACCAGCCTGGCCAACATGGTGAAACCCCATCTCTACTAAAAATATAAAAATTAGCTGAGTGTGGTGCGGGCACCTGCAATTCCAGCTACTTGGGAGACTGAGGCACAAGAATCTCTTGAACCAGGAGGCAGAGGTTGCAGTGAGCCAAGACCACACCACTGCACTCCAGACTGGTTGACAAGAGCTAAACTCCGTCTTAAAAAATATATATATATATATAAACACACACACACACACACACGTGTGTATATGTGTGTATATAATATATATACGTGTGTGTGTGTGTATTCATTGTCTTTAAATTAATTCTTAAACTTGAAGAAGTTCCAATCAAGATTTCCACTAGATTTGCAGACTTCTTCAAGTATTCACATGGATTCAAAAGCACACACTAAACAAATAGCTAAGTCAACTCTACAATACAAGAAGATAGATATGTGATTTGTCCCTCTCAGATATTAAAGCACAGTAACTAAATACAGTAAAGACTGGCTAAGATCAAGCAAATTAAATACACAGAGCAGAAGAAAAGGATCTAATTCAGATTCATGCACATGTGGAAATTAACACATGTCAAAGTGACACCCCAAATTCCAGGGAAAGAATGAACTGTAAATGGTGGTAGGAAAACTGGCTCACCATATGGAAGAAAATCAAAGTGGCTTCCTACGTTACACAGTATTTAAAGGTAAGCTCCAAATAAAGTTAAACATATGAATATGAAAAATGGAAGTGTCAGATTAATTAAAGACAGTATGCTTAATATTTTTTGATCTATTAGTGGAAAGGGCTTCTTAAACAAACTGTAGGGCAAAATGTTTACTAAACTGATTACATAAAATGGACAAGCTTAAAACTAACAAAGGGCACCATGAACAGATATAACAGGAAGATGACAGAATGGGAGAAGATAGTTACAATATCTAAATTCAACAAGGAACATAGGAGGAAATAAAAAGAATACAAGTACACCAACAAAAACTGGACAAATGATATGAATAGAAACCATTTAAAAAAGAAAACAAAAGGGCTAATAAGTATATTTAGAAGTTGTTCAAACTTTGTAATAATTAAGGAAATACAATTTAAAACACAGTAATATATATCAAATATCTACTAGATTAGGAAAAAATGTGAAAGCTGAATAAAGTCAATGATTGGCAGGGATGTAGAGATCTGGGAACCCTCATGTACAACTGGTTGGAGAGTAGAGCAAGGCTGAGTTCAATTCAGTAATAACATACCTTACGATGGTTATACATTCATCTGTTCCATGAAAAGGTCGTAAGTACAAAGTGGCCTCCAAATGCTGAAGGAGCCAAAAAAGAACAGGGGAGACAAATTCAGTTTGGCAGTGAAGTGTGTTTTACTGGGGGCACTTACAGACAGAAGCGTGGTCTTCGGCGGTTGCAAGACAGGTAGAGCTTCACACCTGCAACACCCCAGACCCAGGGCTGGGTATATTTCCATAGGGAAAGGGGATACATGATTTGTGCAAGACAATTAAGGCACCCTCCAGAAAAGGCAAGTGTCACAGCCTGTAATGTGTGCCATAACATCAAAGTTGACTGCATTATAAACAGGAGATAAAATAGCAATCAGGAGGCATTCACAAGACTGGGGTAATCGGAAGTCAACATGGTAGATTAGCATCCAAGGTGGAGTCACTTTTGTCTCCACACTATCTCAGAAAAATTCCCCAAGGTTCCTTAGGGAATCTGTTAAGATGTTTGTCACAGCATTGCTTGTGTTAGTAGGGCATTGGTGGCAAACTAACTATCCATCCCTGAAGGAATGGAAAAGACAAAAGGTAATGGATGCTCATTATGGAGTATTAGACAGCAGTTAGAAGCCATGGACTACACGTAAATGCAGGAACATGGATGGCTTTTGGAAACACACTGCCAAATGAATAGCAAGATAAGAATGAGATTCACACCACAATGTCATATAATAGCGTGTTAAAAATACATGCCGGGCCAGGCATGGTGGCTCACACCTATAATCCCAGCACTTTGGGATGCTGAGGTGGGCGGATCACCTGAGGTCAGGAGTTCGAGACCAGCTTGGTCAACATGGTGAAACTCCGTCTCTACTAAAAATACAAAAATTAGCCAGGCATGGTGGTATGCAGCTGTGATCTCAGCTACTCAAGAGGCTGAGGCAGGAGAATTGCTTGAACTCGGGTGGTGGAGGTTGCATTGAGTCGAGATTATGCCACTGCATTCCAGCCTGGGTGACAGAGTGAGACTCCACCTCAAAAAATAAAATAAAATAAAAATACATGCCTACATACACTGTGCCTGATGATATACTCCCAAAGAGTACACAATGGAAAGAGAAGGACTGGAGTGACTCTGAAGTGGAGAAACCTGACGGTCACTCCCTCAGTCAGGTTATCAAGGTCAGCACCAATACTGATAAGTCATGTTGACAGCAGGTACCCTGGATGTGACATAACGAGAAGGAGACTTTAACCTCTGCGGTCTTACTCTCCAAGGACACATAACTCCAGTCGCATTATAAGCTAAACATCAAACATACCTCAGCTGAGGGCCATCCTACCAAATACCTGACCAGTAATCTTCAAAATTGTCAAGGTCATCCAAAACAAGGAAAACCTGAGAAACTGTTACAGTCTAGAGGAGCCTGTGGAGACATGATGCTAAATATAACATGGAATCCTGGGTGGGACCCTGGGACAGAAAAAGACATGACAGAGAAACTAAGGAAATCTGAACAAAGATTGGACTTGACACTTTAAAATATAGGTTATAGGCTGGGCGTGGTGGCTCACACCTGTAATCCCAACACTTTGGGAGGCCGAGGCAGGCAGATCACCTGAGATCAGGAGTTTGAGATCAGCCTGCCCAACATAGTGAAACTCTGTCTCTATTAAAAATACAAAAAATTAGCTGGGCATGGTGGCAGATGCCTGTAATCCTAGCTACTTGGGAGGTTGCGGCAGGAGAATCACTTGGAACCCAGGAGGCGAAGGTTGCAGTGAGCTGATATTGTGCCACTGCACTCCAGCCTGGGTGACAAGAGTGAAACTTCATCTCAAGAAAAAAAAAATATATATATATATATGTGTGTGTGTTATATAATAGTAATAATGTATTAATACTGGTTCATTAGCTGTGACAAATGTATC
The DNA here is from genome assembly GCF_000951045.1 of Mandrillus leucophaeus. Taxonomy (NCBI): domain Eukaryota; kingdom Metazoa; phylum Chordata; class Mammalia; order Primates; family Cercopithecidae; genus Mandrillus; species Mandrillus leucophaeus. Next base: position 665,941 of record NW_012108964.1, on the reverse strand, counting down.
ATAACAATGTAAGACATTAACAGTAGGGGAAACAAGGTATGTCTGGGTACACAAAAATATTCCGTACTTTATAACCCTCCTGTAAATCTGAAACTATTCTAAAATTTAAAAATTACATATAAAAGAAAGAATCCATGCCCACAAAGGCAAACACATTTTAAAGAACATATACAAATAAAAGTAATATTGAACCTCATAAATTAGTTGCCCATGAGGGTATAGGGAGGGGATGGGCATGAGGAAAGGGGTTAAAAACAAAGAAGATCCCCAACCTTCTTGTTTACAGAAGAAGAAACTAAAATCAGGAAGGGTAAAGTGATTTAGCTAAGACTGTTCCAACAACACGGGCCTTCTGACCTTGGGTACACCAAAAGCTGTTTTCATAGCTAAGACCTGCTCTGCCTGCTCTGAGGATAAACTAAAAGTAAATTCACTTCAGGGGTAGAAGAAGGAAAATTCAGTAGATGAATCCAAAGGAAGCATGAAACTTTCCATGAAGTGGGAAAGGAAAATGTGGCTTTGGGTCTTTAAATCAAGTGACAGCATCCCAAAGGGCTCCCCATAAGGTTATACACAGGAGCTGGCTTTAGGGCCGGAGACCTGGTGAGTCATAAAGGGTATTATCTACGGCCAAACCTGGAGAAGCTAGATTTCCAGAAGATGTATTGACAAGTTGATAGGTCCATGGAATTAATGAAAAACATCAATGGGGAGGATTTCTTGGACCAGAAGGCAGGGAGACTTCCCAAATCAGAACAAAGCTAGGGAATGGCATAGCCAGGACTGCAGAGAGGGTCAGAAGAGGAATATTTGGCAGAGATAGAAAGAGTTTTGTTCTCTTTTTCCTATTTTCTTAATAAAACCTAAAAACTTTAAAAGGACTCTAAGAGCCTTTCCTGCAATTGGCATAGTGATAGCAAAGGCAATCCCAGAGGTCGGGAGGAGGGGGCTGGGGAAGGGGTGGAGAGGAGGCATGGGAGCAGAGATGCGAACATGGCCTGGGTACCTCCTGAACAGGTGCAATTATGCATTCATAGGATCCTCTGAGAAAGTGACAGCATTTGAAGTTAGAAAAGTTCCACTGGAAATTAAATCATCTTAGTATAGAAGCCTGAGGAAACTAATTAAATTCTCGAATCACAGAAAACAAGGAAAGCACACTGTTCTCAACACCCGCAAGTATCAGAAGAGATTTAGGCAAAGACACATGGTTTTGCGCCACACTCAAGCCCACCTACTTTGGGGATTCCCCATCCTGCTAATATCTTTTTGAAACAATAAACAATCCCAGATGGCGGAATTACTTGGGGGTCAGGAATGCATATGTTTTCAAGTGAATACTGGGAATAGAAAAGCTGGAATAAAAATTGTCACAGTCAGTAACCAATCAGTATGGGTCGAGATCTGAAAAGCAACTGATACGTGCATTGCTACAGGAGTATTCACAAGGAAAAAGTCTTTTTCCTACCAGAGTTTTATCAAGGCTACTAAGGAGTTATCAGTCCATTCAACAAGTGCTTTACAAATTATGATACAATCATAAAATGAAAATCTATTAAGACAAACGAAACTAAGATTATAGCATGTTACCATTTCTGAAAAATATATAAAAGGAAAAATTAAGTTGCATCTATATGCATAGAATATTTCAAAGCAAATTGGAAAGACTGGTTTCATCTGAGAATTAGGTAGCTAAGAAATAGGAATAGGTGGGAGACTTTTCACATACTATGCCCTTTCATAGTTTTTGAATTTTGAATTGTGAATTTACTGCCTCTTCAAAAAAATGAATGAATAAAATGTTAAAATAACAAATATTTACATATTTATACTCCACCATTTTGCTCAAAGACTTCAAGAACAAATACATATATATACACACACACACACACACACACATATATATATATACACACACACACACACATCTAATTCAAGTAGATAAAATAAATGAGTGATACATATTTAAAATAAAACAGGAGAGGCTGGGCTCGGCAGCTCACACTTGCAACCCCAGCACTTTGGGAGGCCAAGGCAGGCAGATCACCTGAGGTCAGGAGTTCAAAGCCGACATGGTGGAACCCCGTCGCTATCAAAAATACAAAAGTTAGCCAGGTGTGGTGGCGCGTGCCTGTAATCCCAGCTATTCAGGTGGCTGAGGCAGGAGAATCTCCTGAGTCCAGAAGATGGAGGTTTCAGTGAGCTGAGATTGTGCCAATGCACTCCAGTGTGGGCAACAGGGCAAGATTCCATCCAAAAATAAAAATAAAATAAAATAAAACAGGGGAAATAAAATAACAATCAGAGGTAAGTCAAGCACAAGAAACGTGTACACGGCATCCTGTTTGGTTGCTGGATGTGGCCATGAATTTGGTGTCAAAAGTAAATCAAAAAACAGAGTCAAGTGTCTACATTGAGCTGCCACTCAAAAAGGGAATGGCTTTTCTTGTAGAGGAGAGCAAAGGAAAATTTCTCTCAAACATCCATCTAAATAAGATCCTGGGATACCACAGGCAGTATCCTCAACAACAGGGCACAGCTGAGGAGACCCTCAGGAGGGTCCTGTCCTTCCATCTCCACATAGAAGGTGGGATGGTTCAGACTATTTAGCAGTGGGGCACAGAGCTCAGGACCTAGGAGACAGCTGGCCCCAAAAGGTAGGGACAAGAGAAATGCTAGAGGGCAGACATGCCACTTGGCACACGGGCTCCAAGTTCCAACCGGAAAACCTCTTGCGCTTGATCAGCTAAGTCAGGGGAAGTGGAGAGAAAAGTCTAAGTCAATAGCATGTTATTCTTTTGTCTTTTAGACAAACAGCACATTGTTTGCTTCCATTTCCTCCCCGGCACTGTAAGAAAACGGGAAAATGGGCATCAGGTTCACCGCAGCTCCCAAACACTCAGTTTCCACAGTTGTTTCATTCATTTGCCAGAACCACTTCCTTTGGGAATCACAGTCTTTCCTCTCCTTCTCTTTCTTCTTCACCCCAGCATCCCCAATGCGGGTCTTAATCACCACATTTCCTCCAGCGTCACACATACACAGTGCACAGAGGCAATGCTATGTGTTCACCAAACCAGTTTCATTTCCCTCCTGGGCACCCAGCAAAGTGACATGCCCCAGCCTCTCTACAGTAAGAAGAAAACACACGATTGAGTTCTGGTCCGTGGAACCTGGGAGATATGATGTTGCCACTTCCAGAGTTGTCCCCTAAAATGTCCTGTGCAGTCACCCATAGTTCCCATCAGTTTCCCAGATACCAGTTGGATTTTGATACTCAGGGCAATGTCAGAAGCCTTTGCCAGCCTGAGTTCTAAATAATTTTGTGACCCCAAATCTCCCTCCACTGACCTATAATGGCTATAATGTAAGGAAGAAAGAATTTATTTCTAAGATGCTGAAAGTGTTTGTTGCCAGAATTAGGCTGCCTTGTCTGACATAGATATTGGGGTTATCCTGAAACAAAAAAAAAAAAAAAAAAAAAAAACCCTAAAAATATGGCATTGGTGTGGCAGTTTGGTAGTAAATGCGGAAGTTTCGGGTATTATAGATCTAGGTTATATGGTAGCAAAATACTGTCAAAACTTGCCTGCAATAATTTGGAAGGCACACTACCTGCCTACTGAGCTAATGGTTGTAGAACCAGAGGGTTCTATTCTAGGACTTTTAGGACACGGATAGAGTTCTAGAAGAATTAATAGAGGATGAAGAATACTTTGAGATATGTTATTTTGTTACTACATTCATTACTAATTGTCTATATTGGTGTTTGGTCAAGTTTTTCAAGAAAAAAAAGTAAGAATACGACTGACCCATTAGCAGATAGAAGTCATATGTAAGAGAGATAATTCATAAATTTGGGACATAGAGAGTTTGAAAGGCCATTTGCCAATGGCTTCTAGACATCCAACCATGAGAGATGGCATTTTAAAACACATCGAGGGTTGGAGACACAGGGAAACTTCTCAGTTGAGCATGTGACTCAGGCCTTTGGCAAAAATCTAATGAAGGGCATGGCCTTTCCACCTGCTTTTTTTAGATAAACTCAAGATACCCACCATTAAATTGAAAAAAAAAAAAAAGAGAGACAATGCTTCCTCACAGGGTTAAGGAAGCATTAAAATAAACAAGCAGTCTTGAAATTGTATCTAGGAGAGAATCGTTTTGTTACTGATACATGGAACTTTCTAAAAAAATAAATTGGAAGCCTTTTTACATTATTGAAAGAATAATATTACTAAAGACATTATGACACTAAATTAGAAACACTTTTAATATTCTGCAAGTCTTAAATCAGTCTCAGGAAGGAAGTAGGCTATGAATGCTGGCAGTCCCCTAGGAGAAGAGAAGACTGATGATCCATTTCTGATGTGGCCAGGAGAATAATGGACAGGAAAGAACTCCAGGGGTCAGTGCCAGGGGTCACTGGGAAAAATGAAAAAGAAAGTCCCTCCCGCAGAGGAAGATCAGATTCTATTCTGGGAACTTGCCCCACTTTATGGAAAGGGAAAAGTTACAGTGTCGTCCTACAGGATGCTAGCTTTGCTATGGACCAGCGATTTCTCTTTGTCTTCATTCTTCTTTTTTTCTGGGTGGGGAATGTTACTGCTATCATGACCACTGAAAAGTCTAGAGGAAAGCAGTAATATTTCTCTTTTGCTCATAGGTCACCGAACCAAGGGGAGCCACATTCCCACTCAACAGGGAGGCCCACTCCTGGAGATCCTGAAATTTGAGCTGAATACAGTGATTGGGAAGAACTTGAGGTCACTCCTATTAAGAGGGGATGTGTGTGTTCCATGTTAGAGGAAGAATGAGATGGATAGTTGGTGGTCAGAAGGGTAGACCATGATAGAGATGATGCTACGTGTTTGTTAAATCCATTTCCTTTTACCCACACATTCAAACTGCATTTTCCAACTTCTCCTGCAGGTAGGTGGGCTATGTGACTGAGTGCTAACCAATGGGTGATGGTCTGACTCCTAAAATCCACTCAGTGACATCAACTGCTCTCTGCAAATGAGAACTCAGGCTACAAAGCATACCCAACCCATGTTCTCTTAAGCAATGAGCACGAAGCACATCATCTGACAGCTGCTCTTAGCCATGTGCATATTGCCCTGAGTTGAGTATGCTCTTCAGCCTATTGTTGTCTACTTCGTTATAGCCTCTTACCAGCAATTCATTTTGTGTTCCAGTGAACTATTTTGACTAATAATGGCTGATAAAAGGTAAGAGGCCCATGCTGGCTTTGCTAGAATAAAACAAAAGGAAAATTAAAAAGTAGTTAGAAATCTTGCAAAAGATTAAGAGTCTTAAATAAAATGGACAATGAAACAGAAGTTGAACATTAACAGGCAATCAGGGATAAGCCACCACACACTAATCATCCAAAAAGATCTTCCATATGGAATAATTTTATTTATCATATCAAAAGTATTATCTGTGTCAGTAAGTCCTAAGATATTATGAAGATATTACCCCGGACAAATGTACCAATAACTGTACTAACATCATCTGGGAGAAATTAAGCAGTCATGATGCCAAGACATTCAAAAATACTGAAACAGTGATTCTTAATGTGTAATGCAAAGAAGGCATCCTTCCAGGCATCCTGCCATAAAGACTTTTCCTAGTCTTTACCCAGTTAGCACTTGCATCTCCTTGAGCACTTCACCTGCAATACCCAGGGTAGGTGTGGGCCTGGCAGGCCCTGACAGTACTCAAGTCCAGTTGGTGCAGTGCTGAGTGGGGCTGACAGGCTACAGTCACACAGCCTGATCTAAAACTCACAACTCTCACGCATCAGAAGAAAGTTGTTTAGCCCGCATGCTTACTTCGGGCTATTAGAAAAAAGAAAAAGGAAAGGTAACAAGAAGGTATGAGAGTCTATGGGAGAAAAGGCAGCAAAGGCATTAGTAGCTCTGGAAAGTCATGAAACTTTAATCAGCACATTTTAAGAATCTTAATTTTCACCTTTTTCTCACTACCCACCGGACACTTACACCTGATCTCCAACCTGACTTACAGAAGCTAGAAAATGCCCTTCCAGCTGTTCCCCTGGATTAAATAGAAGCCAGCCAAGGCCAAAGTTCTGTTGGAAGGCAATCAGAACAGGAGAAACAGAAAAAATATATATGTTTTGGCATGTCTCTGTAGGCCCAATATGCCTGCTGCTACCATGATGAGTGAACAATACTAGATTCTGCCATTCCCGGGTGGGCTAAAGGGGCTCTTTCACCAGTACTGATATTACATCAAGATTCAGAGATGTTTGAAAACTTTCCCACTGGCTTGAAGAAACCCCTTTGCCATAACTATAAAACTGTCACCCATAACTCATGTCTTGACATCGGGGTCTCAAATAGACTAATGCTTAATGTATTAATACATCATTCCCTCTTCTGGTGCAGACATCTAGGCCTTCATCAAAATTGTCCCACCCCTCCCCTCCTGCAGTCCACCCCACCTCCAGCCCCCCAGCCTGTGCATCCCCTGGCAGTGTCAGTAAATGACAGCCAGGAGCAAAGCTGTACAGTGGGGAGCAGGGGAAGTATGGCAAGAATGCACAAAAATATTCAGCGCATGCCTCCCAGCTGCCCTCAGGAAGCTCGCAGTCCTCTTGGGAGGGACGAGGATGCCTAACCACTGATTTCATGAGACATGTGGCACAGCAACACAAGGCTTATTAGGGTTCAGAGGAACGGACAAGCAACTAGGCTGGTGCATGTATGGCTGGCTTGATGGGATCTGCCCAGCAAGAGTTCTTCCCACTCTCCTAGGTCTGCTCAGTACCTTCTTCCTTTGGCTGTGTGTGTGTGTGTGTGTGTATGAATTCCTTTATTAATATATATGTATGTATTCTAAATATATATTATAATATATAGAGAGAATATATAGAGAATATATATGTTTTTATATGTTCTCATATATATATATATATGGAGAGAGAAAGTCCTTACTTAACATCATCCATAGGTTCTTGGAAACTGAACCTTTAAGTGAAACCAGGTCTAGCAGGTCCTCAAGTAACATCATTTCATTCAATGTAATTTCAGTATAACATTGATGAGGAAAAAAATTGGTTCCATTATATGGCATTTCACTTAATGTCACAGTTTACAAAAACCCATGCACAACATTATGGACTTCCCATGTGTGTGTGTGTGTGTATGCGAATGTATGTGTGTATGTGTGTGGGTGGGTGGATGTATATGTGTATATATGTGTGTATGTGTGCGTTTGTGTATGGGTGTGTATGTGTGTGCATTTATGTGAGTATTGGCGTGTATCTGTGGATGTGCATTTAAGTGGGTATGCCTGTGCGGGTGTGGATGTTTACATGTGTATATGGGTATGTGTGTATGTGTGTGTTTGTGTGTGTATGTGTGTGGGTGTGTGGGGTGTTTGTGTGTATGTCTGTGAGAGTGTGTGTATAGTGTGTGCTTATGTATGTGTGTGTGTGGTGTCTGGGGATGTATGTGTGTTTATGTGTATGTGTGTACATGTGTGTACATGTGTGTATGTGCATGCGTTTATGTGTGCATTTGTGTGTGTATGTGTGTACGTGTGTGAGTGTGTGTTTTGGTGTTTATGTGTGTATCTGTATGTGGGAGTGCGTGTATGTGTGTGTGTGTGTGTATGTGTGTGTATGTGTGTGGGGGAGTGTCTGCAGTGTGTGTGTATGTGTATGCGTGTATGTGTGTGTGTATGTGTCTGTGTGTGTCTATGTGTATGTTTAGGTGTGTATGGGTGTGTGTGTGTATGTCCGAGTATATGTTTATGTGTGCATTTGTGCATATGTATGTATGTGTGTTTATGTATGTGTATATGCATGGAGAGTGTCAGGGGGTGTGTGTATGTGTGTATATGTGTATGTATGTGTATATGTGTATGCGTGGGTGTGGGTGTGTTGCAGTGGGTGTATTTACGTGTGCATATATGTGTGTGTTTATGTGTGTGTATGTGTCGGGGTGTGTTTATATGTGTATGTGGTGTTTTTGTGTATATGTATATGTGGGTGTTTATGTGTGTATGTGTGTGAGTTTAAGTGTGTGTGTTTGTGTGTGGATGTGTGGATGTGGGTATGTGTGTGGGTGTTTATGTATGTCTTTATGTGGGTGTATGTGTGTGTGTTTATGTGTGCATTTGTGTGTGTGTGGGTGTGTGTGTGTATATGTGTTTATGTGTGAGGTGTGTATCTGTGTGTGTTTATGTGTGTATGTGTGGGGGTTGGGGTGTATATGTGTTTATGTGTATGTGTGTGTGTATGTGTATGTGTGAGTGTGTGTGTTGGGGTGTGTGTATGTGTGTGTATAAACACACGTGTATGTGTGTGTTTATGTGTGTGTGTTTATGTGTGGAGGTGTGTTTGTGTGTTTGTGTGTGTATGTGTGGGTGTGTGTATATGTGTGCATATGTGTTTTGTTCTGAGATGGAGTCTCACTCTGTCACCCAGGCTGGAGTGCAGTGGCACCATCTCGGCTCACTGCAAGCTCCACCTCCTGGGTTCACACCATTCTCCTGCCTCAGCCTCCCGAGCAGCTGGGACTACAGACACCCACCACCAGGCCTGGCTAATTTTTTGTATTTTTAGTAGAGACAGAGTTTCATCGTGTTAGCCAGGATGGTCTTGATCTTCTGACCTCATGATCTGCCCACCTTGGCCTCCCAAAGTGCTAGGAATACAGGCGTGAGCCACCACGCCCAGCCGTGTGTGTATGTTTATGTGTGTGTTTATGTGTGTATTTGTGGATGTGGGCATGTGTGGGTGTTTATGTATGTCTTTATGTGGGTGCATCTATGTGTGCTTATGTTTGCATTTGTGTGTATGTAGGTGTGTGTGTGTGTGTATGTGGGGGGACTCTGTGTGTATGTAGGTGTGTGTGTATGTGTGTATGTGTGGGGGGTGGGGTGTATGTGTGTTTATGTGTATATGTGTGTATATGTGCATGTGTATGTGTGTATGTGTGGGTGTGTGTGTTGAGCGGGTGGGTGTGTGTTTGTGTGTGTGTATAAACACGTGTATGTGTATGTTTATGTGTGTGTGTTTCTGTGTGGGGATGTGTTTGTGTGTTTATGTGTGTATATGTGTATTTGTGTATATGGGTGTGTTTATGTGTGTATGGGTGGGTGTCTATGTGTGTGTGTGTATAAACACGTGTGTATGTGTGTGTTTAATGTGTGGGTGTGGGTGTGTTTATTTGTGTGTATGTTTATGGGTGTGTTTGTGTGTGTATATGTGTATGTTTATGTGGATGTTTGTGTGTGGGTGTTTATATGTGCATTTGTGTTTATGTGTGTGTTTGTGTGTATGAGTGTGTGTTTATGTGTGTAGGTGTGTGTAGGAAGTGGGGGCATATATGTATGTGTCTATGTGTATGTGTGTGTATGTGTGGGTGTGGGTGTGGGTGTGTGTTGCGGGTGGGTGTATGTTTGTATGTGTGTGGAGGGAGTATGTGTGTATGTGTATGTGT
>NW_012108964.1:651521-652280 GCF_000951045.1 Mandrillus leucophaeus | reverse complement strand
AAGAAAGAAAGAAAGAAAGAAAGAAAGAAAGAAAGAAAGAAAGAAAGAAAGAAAGAAAGAAAGAAAGAAAGAAAGAAAGAGAGAAAGAGAAAGAGAAAGAGAGAGAAAGAGAGAAAGAAAGAAAGGAGGGAGGGAGGGAAAGAATGAAAGGAAGAATGAAAGAGAAAGAACGAAAGAAAGAACGAAAGAACGAAAGAAAGAAAGAGAAAGATTCATGTTCCTACTGGTATATGTTCTCTTGAAAACAGAACATTCCCTAGCAGCGCTCAGCCTCTTGGGATCCCCCAGTTCTCTTTACTCCATCCACAGCACCTCATTCCCTCCTCATCCTCAGACACAGGCCAAACTCTCTGCTCTCATCCTCTGCTCCCAATAGAGGATTAAAAAGCGGTCTTTTGCTCCTCCATCCTAAAGAGCCAGTGCCACTAATGTATGACTTTGGAGAGTATTTGCACTTTAAAACTTGGTTATAACTCTGCAGGAGGCATTTTAATCGTGATAAGCATATGTTGGGTATTGGCCATCAGGTGGAGCAATTTTCGGGGAGGAAGTGGCCAACGGCTGCTTCATCGCTTGTTGCAATTTTCGGGGAGGAAGTGGCCAACGGCTGCTTCATCGCTTGTTGCAATTTTCGGGGAGGAAGTGGCCAACGGCTGCTTCATCGCTTGTTGCTGTCTTTCCTACAGTGGTTAACAAATGTCTTCTGAGCTTATCTTTGGGGTCATAGGCGGAGACAGAAACTGGCACAATGCATTCCAC
>NW_012108964.1:646414-650072 GCF_000951045.1 Mandrillus leucophaeus | reverse complement strand
GGGAAGAGTGTGTATGTGTGTGTGTATGTGTATGTATGTGTGGGTGTGTGTGTTGGAGGTTGGGGGTGGGTGTGTGTATATGTGTGTGGAGGGAGTATGTGTGTATGTGTGTGTATGTGTATGTGTGGGTGTGGGTGTGTGTTGGGGGGTTGGGGGTGGGTGTATGTGTATGTGGGGGCAAGTATGTGTGTATGTGTGTGTATATGTATGTGTGGGTGTGGGCGTGTGTGTGTTGGGGGTTGGGGGTGGGTGTGTGTTTATGTGTGTGGAGGGGAGTGTGTATGTGTGTATACACACATATATCATCTTTCTGCCCTGTACTTTTCTCTTCTTTCCACATTGCAGAAAGTCACTCCTTCACTCATACAAGAACTCTTTCCCTTTGCAGGAAATTATTCTTTAGCCACTTGAAACTGCAGCAAACCACACAAATGGCCTCCCTGGGAAACTGTTTTTTACCCCTGTAACACTTAGGCCCTTTCCTCTGAAAGTTTTGTCTTCCTTCTGTGTCTGTGTCTATTGACTCAGACTATTCGTCCAGTGAATAGAGACATCTAATTATATTTCCTACTGAAACGTTAATGTGTTCTTAACGCTTAGCAAGTAAGAAAAATAATAATGCCTCTCTGTTCCCCATTTTTTTCCACCTGAGGACTTCATATGCAAAAAGAGATTTTTAAAGCATAGCATGTAAAGGTTTGGTTGACTAGACATATATTAGGTTTTTCTGTCCTCTTGTGCGAAGGTTCAGCCTTTTAAATGGGGTGTGCAACTATTAGGCATTAACCCATCTGTTTTGTTTTGCTCTCCTACTTTGGAAGACTAACACATAGTCTCACAGCAAAAGTCATACCAAAAGCCATTCTTTTCCCCAACAATACGCCCTGACCACCACCAACTATCTGTCATTTAGAAATACTCAGTTAAAGCGTTATGCTGCCAAATGCTTAAGAGCCTCACAGACTCCAAACTCTTCTTTCCTTGATATCCTGACCCCATCCTTTCCTAACACAATCCTGCCAGAGTAGCCCCCTCAATATTACTTAAATATTGATACCAAGATTTTTCTCATTCCACTCACCCCTAAACTTAACCCATTTGTGGAGGCATGGATAAATCATGACATTCTCCAACAAGTCTTTCTTGGTCATAGTAGCTCTAAGTGATGCCTCCCTCTTTTAAATTGTAATATGCAAATATCTACAAAGTTAACAGCACATTGTAGCATACAACAGGACGCCAAGTCGGCAAAATAACTAACACTTTCTTTGTATCAGATTCCACCAGCAGCTGCTTAAAAGCAGACAGCAGAATTCTACAGATCATGTGCTTGGAATCACACAGGCATTTTTGCCACACTGAACTATCTGTGACTTTTTCTCTCAATGACGTTTATGAGCTTCTCAGGGACAAGGATCATTTCTCATATAGGTCCAGAATCCCCTGCAATAACTAACACTGATATTGCTGGATATACGGAAAATACACAGTGGATTCTCACTGATTTGCCCCACAGGGAAGCTGAGAAAATTATCAGGTTGAACTGAAAAATGAAATCATACTAAAACAATAAATCAGTAATAGGGCATGGAGACTAAATGTGACAACAGTTTCAATGAATTGAATGGAATTTTGATCTCCTAGAGACCCATTCCATAAGTCACTTCGGCAGGGAAGGTGTCTCTGGAGGGAAGGGGCAGATTGATAGAATCAGAATATCAGTTTTCAAATGGCCTTAGAGATCGTCTGACGCACGCTATCTTCTTCGAGAGAAAGAAGTGGTGCTGGAGAAGCCTCAACCAAAGCTGAAGAGACCGGAGATTGATATAAGGTATCCTCCGTCCTGACTGTGTCCTTTTCACATGCTCAGCAGCCTTGTGGCAAGAATGCACAGCTATTTCTCACTGTAGGAAGGGCCTTACCTTTGCCTGGAGGAAGGGAGGGAAATATCATTCAGAGTTCCCATCCACATTTAATGGGAATGCATTTAATGTTATCTCGATGATGTGTAACACTGTTAATTGCAGATCTATTGTAATTGCTTTATTTTCTCCGTCATCTAGCTACATTCAACAAACACTAACACATTCTCTAAACAATTAGATTGTGCAACAGCGAGGGTACAGTATGTTAACAGGAAAACGTGCAAAATGTGCGATCAAATAACTAAACACTTAATTGAGCAGCTGAAATTTTTCTTTCTTTAAACAATTTTTCATTGTTTTCAATTGTTCTGACATTACTTTTCTAATCAGGCAATGTGGGGCAGGGTCACCAGTACAGTTTTGTAACACACCCACCCCCTCCACGAACGCTCACTGAACACCTGTCATGGGCAGGCACTATTCCAGCAATTATGAAAGATCAAATGAATAAAACTCTGTTCCTGTCCTCATGAATCTAGTAAGATGATTACAAATGAACACAAAAAGTCTAATAAAGGAAGAACATAAAGTACTAATAGGAGGCTATGGAATTTCAGAGCAGGGACAAATTCCCCCGTTTCCTTAACTAGGGAAAACATACTAATAAAACCATATGGCTGGGCATGGTGGCTCATGCCTTTAACCTCAGCACTTTGGGAGTCCAAGGTGAGCAGATCACGAGGTCAGGAGATTGAGTTCATCCTGGCTAACAGAGTAAAACCCCGTCTCTACTAAAAATACAAAAAAATTAGCCAGGTGTGGTGTCATGCACCTGTAGTCCCAACTACTGGAGAGGCTGAGGCAGGAGAATGACTTGAACCCCCGAGGAAGAGGTTGCAGTGAGCTGAGATCGTGCCACTGCACTCTAGTCTGGGCAACAGAGTGAGACTCCATCACACACAAATATGCATACATATACACACACACACACATACACATATATATATATGTATGTGTGTGTGTGTGTTTATGAAGCCATAGTCACAGAAATTAGGAAGTCCTTACTTTCAAACGATGGACTTTTTTAGATAATTCTTTTGACTGCTAACACTTGGTTGCCTTTTAACAATGACTATATGAATTTTTTCACAGATGCTGATTTTAAAATTTTCATCAAACATTTGCTTTCATCAAAACATTGCTGCAAAGAGGTTAATGATGAATAAGCATATAACTTTGCATGTTTGGTAGACCTTACAACTTCCAAAGCATTTTCACAGGCGCAATTTCGATAGATCTCATTTGGTCACCACAAAATCCTGAGGAGTACGCAGGGCCCGTTGATTGTCTTTCTGGGTGCATATGTGTGTGTGCTATTATAATTATTTTCATTGTGCACAGAGGAATCTGAGGCCCACCAGAGTTTGCGTAATGATAGTGACAACTGGCATTTGTCAGACTTGTCAGACAAGAAGAAAATTGCTGGCTAAGCTTTCCAATCTAAAATTACTTACAAGTTCTTACACTTGAAAACTCATGTTCTTAGCGAGACCCAGTCTCTACTAAAAATAAAAGTAAAAAATTGGCTGAGTGCAGTGGCATGTGCCTGTAGTCCCCGCTGCTCAGGAGGCCAAGGTGGGAGGATTGCTTGAGCCCAGGAGGTGGAGGTTGCAGTGAGTTATGCTTGTGCCACAGCCCTCCAGCCTGGGTGACTGAGTGAGACCCTGTCTCAAAAAAAAGAAAGAAAAAGAAAGAAAGAGGAAAGAAACAAAGAAGAAAGAAAGAAAGAAAGA
>NW_012108964.1:617611-645544 GCF_000951045.1 Mandrillus leucophaeus | reverse complement strand
CTTGTTGCTGTCTTTCCTACAGTGGTTAACAAATGTCTTCTGAGCTTATCTTTGGGGTCATAGGCGGAGACAGAAACTGGCACAATGCATTCCACCCCGGATCCCTGAAAGGAACTTTGTGGATGCACAGAAACAGATTTAACAAGTAGAGAAAGCCCAAGCAGAGTCTCCAGGGGCTGAGATACAAATTTTAAAAAAGGATCTGGGAAGCAACCAGCGTCTGACAATGACATCCCCAACCCTCACTCCCAACCCCACACATATACACTTGTCCTGGCCTTGACCTCAGACTGTACAGGTTCAAGTCCTGTGGTTCTTCAAATCATCCCCAAGTCCAGAGGGAGGATCCTGGAGTCCTACAACAATGACCGGGGCTGCTCTCTTCTGCATTTGCAAACAGAGTGGGAAACGCTGTCCTTACCTCGTAGTGGGCCACACGCTGCGATTCGGAGATCAGTTGTGCACTGCACACCTTGCAGTAACTGTCTGTAAATAAATCCTGATCGATATCGGAGGACTTCATCAGGCTACAGGAGAATCAACAGAAAAGAAAAATGAGTCCACTGCTTTGATGTTTTTTTTCTTTCTTTTTTTTTTTTGAGACGGAATCTCGCTGTCTCCCAGGCTGGAGTGCAGTGGCCTGATCTCGGCTCACTGCAAGCTCCGCCTCCCGGGTTCACGCCATTCTCCTGCCTCAGCCTCCGGAGTAGCTGGGACTACAGGCGTCCGCCGGCATGCCCAGCTAATTTTTTGTATTTTTAGTAGAAACGGGGTTTCACTGTGTTAGCCAGGATAGTCTCGATCTCCTGACCTTGTGATCCACCCGCCTCGGCCTCCCAAAGTGCTGGGATTACAGGCGTGAGCCACCGCGCCTGGCCTGCTTTGATGTTTATGCAGGATATTAACCGTGTGAAAAGCCAGGATCACAGTAACAGGTCTGACAGTAGTGACAGAGGGATGGGTCTCCCTACACTCTTGACGTTACCATATCGATTAACTATAATACTTGCCTAGGTTATAATTTTCTCACAAATGCCCAACAGAGTGGCTATACCCTAAAAAATAGAAATCCCGCTATAGTTTTTCTGTTGGAACATACCAGACTTACATCTAATGCCTTGTCAAGAGTTTATGTGAGAGCGGGGCACCATAGCTCACGCCTGTAGTCACAGTGCTTTGGGAGGCCGAGGTGGGAGCATGGCTTGAGACCAAGAGTTTGAGGCCAGCATGGGCAACATAGATTCTGTCTCTACAAAAATAAAAATTCTAAATAAGAATTTATGTGAGATATTTTTACGTGTTATATATATTAACAAAATGTTGTAAGCACCTAATACATCCAACAATAGAAAGTGGGTTAAATGAACTTTGATACATCATCACGCTAGAAAATTATGTGGCTTCCAAATCTAAATTCAGATAAATTATTCTTTAAGGGAATATTAGGAAAAGGTTTACTATTAACAAAAGAGATCTATAAGTATGTATAGTATTACACTAAATTTGTTTTAAAATATGTATATTGCATTAAAAACATTCCAGGAAATTATAACATAATTTTAAGAGCACTTATCTTTGGGAAATGACAGAAAATTGCTTTTGCAATTGTCTTCATTTTTAAATTTTTCTTCAACAATCACATTTTACTTTTGTAGTCAAGGAAGAAGTTAGCTTTGTCTAGAGCCTTTAAGCACTATAAAATCTAGCTTAGAGTTAAATAGTTACACTTAGAAAATTAAAAAATAGAATCAGACTAAACTATAACTTTCCTTGCAACCCCATACTTTGTAACACGGGGAGACCTCACTATTCAAGCTGACTCTTCTCCATTTAGGGTTGTTGAATTCATAAAGGCCACCTCCACCACCGCACGCCCCAACTGAACCAACAAAGTAAATAAACATATTCTCAAATTCCAAACCCGGAATCAAAATGCAGCCAAGGATCTCAAGCTTCTGAAAGCGATCTATTGGGAACGGATCTTATGGCAGCTGAAGGATCTCATGTTACCGCCCTGGAAACACACCCCAGCGCATCCTATTGCTTCACCCAACCCACAAACTCCACTTGTTTCACCTCCCACCTGCCAAGCAAGAAGTAAAGACCACAGTAGATAGCATGCTATATGGAGAGGCAGGAGAATCTCAGACAACAGCAATATGGTAGACACTTTGGACTTTATCTTATTCCACCACCATCATCTTACCTATAAGACTGCCCAAAGTTACATTGCTAGTCATTTGCATAGCCAAAAATACTGCCTCGCTTGCATGATTCCAATTTCCACAGGCTAGATCCATCCCAGGTCTGATGCTACCACGTGGCATTGGGTGAGTCACTCAATGTTCCATGCCTCAGTTTCCCCATATAAAAATTGAGATAATAATATTTGCCATGCCTTCTTAGAAAGTGATAGTGAAGATCACAGGGAGAAATATATGAGAAAGTGCTATATCAACCATAAAACTCTCTGCATTTGAAAGGGATCAGTAGTATATTTTTAATAACATGCTGATGTTGGCAAGATGTTGGCCAAGTCCTGAGCAATGCAACAAAATGAAGGACTGTGGTTCACTTTAGGTGATTTTTGAAATGATCTAAATAACCAGGCCACATTCATAAAGTATCTGCCTGAAATAAAAGAATATCTGCCTCAACAACTCCAATCTCATGTTCTGTCCTTGGCCCTGGCTCTAGTGGCTCATTCAGGGCATTTGTATTCAGCAATTCAAAAGGATTCACAGTTTCTGCTCCTAAGAGACAATAATGCCTGTGGTTTTTCAATGCCCCCAGCAAGCAATAGTTATGCCAGGTACCACTGTGTCTCACAGTTGATGTAGGCCTGTTATTTCAAGAAGGACCACACCTGGCAGGTGGCCCAGTTGGCCTGGAGTCTAGCACCTGCTGTGCCTGCAGCTTCACCTCCTCCCCCACAAGGCAACCTGTTCCAGAGAGGCCAGAAGCTCTAGTTGTTAAGTTTTTCTTAGGTTCAATTAAAATCTGTCCCACAGTAGTTTTTGTTCAGTGATTCTATCATTAGGTACAACATGGGACCACACCAGTCTCCATTTTTTCATGAGATATCCTCCCTAGAGTGTTTATGTGAGGGCGGGGCACCGTGGCTCACACCTGTAGTCCCAGTGCATTGGGAGGCTGAGGTGGGAGCATGACTTGAGGCTGAGAGTTTGAGACCAGTATGGGCAACATAGAGAGATTCTGTCTCTACAAAAATAAAAATTATAAAAAGGAATTTATGTGAGATATTTTCACGTGTTATATATATTAACAAAACATTGTAAGCACCTAATATATCCAACAATAGAAAGTGAGTTAAATGAACTTTGATACATCATCACGCTAGAAAATTATGTGGCTTCCAAATCTAAATTCAGATAAATTATTCTTTAAGGGAACATTAGGAAAAGTGAAGATAACACTCTTCTACTTCCTACCCAGCCTTACTATCTTGTCCTGAGTCTATTTCATTATAGTCCATCTTCAAAAGCAAGACCAAGAACAGAATGGGGGCACTCCAGAGATGGTCTACCTGAGGCAGAGGATTGCCAATTCCAGTGCCAACCCACAATATCGTAGTCATTTGTAATGGTCTCTATTCACGTCCCAGAATGTAAATGAAGAAGAGACGTTTTGATGATGAGAAACTGTAGTACAACATTTTGAAATGCCAAATGGGAAAAGAAAACTTACTAAGGTATATTTTTTAAGCCAAGCTCCTATAAGTGGTTGTGTTTAAATATTATCGTGTTCCCTGCTATTTCTAATAAAGAAGCACACGAAAATAGATTCACGGGTGACCTCGTTAATAGGAATCTCCAAATTCACTGCACACTCCTTCCTCATTATACAACCAACTGCAAAAATCAAACACTGTGAAAGAATATTCAAGGTATGTGTCGGACCAAGCAGGCCCGTAGGAGTCTGAGTCTCGGTAAAGCAGCTGTGCAACAGAAATAGCTTTAAAGGCAGAATATAAAATGTGTATACTAAAAAAAATTCAAGGGAAGAGAAAATATCATGGCTTTTTCCACTGTTTTATATAAGAATATTGGTTCGAACAAGTCCGTATGCAATTTTTAAAAAGGCAATAAGAACCCCTCTGAAATCGATGACACCTGAGTGGAATACCTGAACAAGTTACATTCCAGTGGGAGGCAATTAGTGGACAAGTGTCAACCTGGTTTTTACATGAGGGCTTTCCTCCAGAAAGAGAGAGCTCTGTCCATGTAGCTCACTTTAGACAACCAGAGGGTCTGATTTATGATGCAAAGACTGGAATTTCCAAGAAGGGAGGATGTCACTTGCTCCTCTCCCCCGGTTTGTTTAGAAGAGGATTTTAGCTTTACTAGCCTTCACTGTCTTCACCAAGACAGCTGGTAAGAAAAAGGAAGAAAAAAAAAAAAACAAGATTTCCAGTTTTTTTAGCCTTGTCCATGGTCCTGACGAGCCCATGCTCTACTCCAGCAGCTGGAGTAGAGACAGAGTCACTGATCACTTACTGGTCAGTCCAATCTGTCCCACCAGATCCAGTGTCTAGTGACCTCCCCCCTGGAAACATTTGTATCGTGCTGTGCCATGAGCCCCTGGGAGATTCTGAGGAGGGATAGAAGAGTAGAGGAAGAGAGGAATTTGATTTCCTGGGTCTGAAACAGAAAGCACCATCTGTACTCCCAGGCCCAGCACATTGCAAAGGCACATTGCAAAGCCAGGCACATTGCCAGGCAACCACTGGAGGATCTGAATGACCTCTCATCACTCTGAAGTACTCACAGAGGATGGCACTATCCCCAATGGAGGTAAGAGGCCTCCACCTGAGGTGGACGCAGTACTAGAGCAGGGAGTCTGGTCACATTCTCACGTGCTGTCCTGGGGGTCTGAGTTTCTACAGATCCATGTGTATAGCAGTGACAGTGTGAAGCTCAGAGGCGCATCTAGGTATCAGAAATAAAGGGAGCATCAAGGAGGAGTGCTTTTATTGATTCTATAATGGTCTGGGGAAATCTACTATGAGTGAGGCTCAGGGATAACAGAGGCACAGTCCCTGTCTTCCAAATCTTTCTGAGCTACTGAGTAAGAAGAGACATACACACACCAACACCTAAGGCACAGGCAACTAATTCCAGCAGAATTTGGCTGATGGAAAGTGATATAGGATTTGAGAAGACAGAAAGCATTATCAAGAATCTCTTCAAGAAAGTTCTACTAGGGTTGAAAATTTGAGGATGGATAGGATTAGAGTGGAGAGAAATGAGTTCCAACTCCGAAGCTAATTCTTTTCCCTGGCACAGAGAAAAATCTTACTACCACTAGGCATGAGAAGATATATAGGAGGGGCATTGGTGGGGCTAATTTGGAATAATTTAACATAAGGAGGAAGGCAGAAAAATGCAAGGAAGAGAATCTCAAAACCTAGATGGAAGAAAAAGAGGCTGGGGGAGAACAGCCAGGTCCAGAAATGTTTCTTGAGGTGCAAGAAATGGCCTTTTTCAGGATCCTCAGATGCAGATATGAAACCTTCCTTTCTGCTTCTTTCTGCTTCTCAAGAACAGATTGAAGGAATGAATGCAGGCTAAAACTCCAGAGAGATCTGGGGCTTCATGGAAAAGAGTCATATTCTTTTTAAATTTTTATTTTAGGTTCAGGGGGTGCAGGTGCCTGTTTGTTACATATGTATATTACATAATGATGGGGAGAGCACACCTATCCTTCAAATATTAAACACTGTGCCTGCTAGGTAATGGTGTAACCCTCACTACCTCTTCCACTCCTCCCCACTTTTGGAGTCCCCACTGTCCTTCTCTCCATCTTTATGTCTACGTGTACCCTTTGTTCAGCTCTCACTTATAGGTGAGAGCATGCAATATTTGATTTTCTGCTTCTGAGTTAGTTCACTTAAAGTGATGTCCTCTACCTCCATTCCTATTGCTGCAAAGGACACTATTTCATTCTTTTTATGGCTGTGTGGTATTCCATGGTATATATGCACCAGATTTTCTTTATCCAATCAACCGTTGGTGGACATTTAGGTTATTTGCATGACTTTGCTATTGTAAATAGTGCCGCAATGAACATATAAGCACAGGTGTCTTTTGGGGTATCTGTGCAGAGGAAACAAAAGCATTATTTTAAAAAGATTAATATTCTTCATTCCATTCCATTTCTGATGGTACTGAAATAACTTCTGACTCAGAAAGCCCAAAACCCATGCAGGGCTCTTCAGAGGGAAAGACATTGGTTCAAATCCAGGCGTGGTTGCTTGCCAACTAGGTTGTTCAGCAACTTACACAGCCTCACTGAGCCCTGATTTCCTTAGTTGTAAAATGGGAGGAAAATTCTCACAGGGTTATTGTGAGGATTAGAAATAATGTGGATAAACCATCTAGCACAGACTGTGGCATAGCAGAGACACGCAAAAAGGGGATATTACCATCATTATCATTAATATTATTAATTTTGTATTATCATTATTCTTATTTTCAGAGGAATGCTGTAAATATTTAAGAAGAAAAATAAATAGAACCACACGAAAGGCTAAGAGGGAAGATAACACAGTCGGTGTACTGAAATCATAGCTTTTATTGCTATTATAGTCTTTCTCTTTTGTGTCAACAATGCCATCCACAAAGATGGCTCGTTTCCACTGAAATGCAGCTGCCCACTCCTCCTGCCAGCTGAAACTCGGGCCTGTGAAGACCCCTTACTGCATAAACGTTTAAAAATCTATTTTTGTTGTCACAAGGTGCTGACCCTGATAGATGGAGAAGTTTGATGAGAACTTTGTCTCACCCTCTCATCCTCCCATGGGTGCTCACCTCCCATGACCTGCTTCCCAAGGGGATGCAAAGGGAGAAGTATGTCAATCAAAGTATGGCAGAGGCCCAGGCACTCCAGCAAACAGAACCCACAGCACTCACTATGGCAGACCCCAGGCGGCCGCAGCCATCAGGGCCCCAGGGTGGCATCTCCTCCAGCCCAATCCCTTGGGGAGAGAAGACCTTGGCTTGGTGTTCCCCACCAGGTGGGCATCCTTCTGTTACAATTTGGGCTATTTCCTTATAAAGCTTCTCTAGAAGATCTAATAACCTACTTTCCCCCCATACCATACTTCACTGGCCCTTTAAAGATACAATTTAAGACTCACGGGCACTTCAACTAAAGAGCAGCTCTTGCCTTTAGGGTAGGATTTCTGAATTTCCAAACTGCCACTCCGTGTGACTGTGCAAGCTCTCCAGTATCAGGGATTGCGGCTCCTCTAATGATGATCCCAACAGGACCTGGCCCCCTGTGAGAGCTCATGACCCAGAAGGAATAAAGATTTCACTGAAGTGCTTCCCCTGAGCCAGGCCCTGTGCTGAGGACTTTATATAAATCAACCAATTTAATTCCCTCAAAGAGCTGTGTAGACTTGCCTAAATGAGAAGACTCAAGGTTAGCAATTAAGTAACTCATCAAGAGGTCACTCAGCTCCTAAGTGGTGCTCAGTTTTCCAAGCCAGGGCTGAGCCCTGTGCCCACAGCCTTTACCCCTACCCTGGGCATCTGTCCTCAGCACTGGGCATGCCCTTCGGTTTGTCCCTTGCCACCTCCAGCTAGGGACCACCATAAAAATTCATAAAGGAAAGCCAAGGATAGACACACGGTGCAGAATTAAT
The DNA here is from genome assembly GCF_000951045.1 of Mandrillus leucophaeus. Lineage (NCBI taxonomy): Eukaryota > Metazoa > Chordata > Mammalia > Primates > Cercopithecidae > Mandrillus > Mandrillus leucophaeus. The sequence goes on along the minus strand of NW_012108964.1, from coordinate 637,875 downwards.
ATGCTGGGGCCTGAGGAGCCTCGACTGTCCAGGTAGAGCCTTGGAAGCTGTTTCTGACCTCAGTGCTCAGACTCTCTTTTCTGCATTTGCCTGAACTGAGCTGAGACACGTTAACAACGGCCTGGACATTCTAGTTCTGCTTCTGCCTGCACAACCACGATTCTGCACCTCTGCAGCCTTACTCACCCTCGGTAGATCCATGACCTATTGCTGCCCTCCAATGCGGCCTGACACCTCAAAAAGCCACGGTGCCCTCTGCCCAGTCCTGCTGGACCTTTTCCACTCAGTCTGGGACCTCCCACCAGAGGATGCCCCCTGCCCACCCACGCCACCACCAAACAGCCTGGCTCTGAGCCCAGCTGCCTTTGGCAGTGCTGGCCAGCTCACTGGCTCCCAGAACCGAAGGCAGAGAGACTGAACTTTTCTCTCCTTCAGTTTTGACAAACTCCACAGCAGACTAAAAATGCTACTAATTAAGATGAACTATGACCTGATTATGAATGTGAAACAGACAGGAGGACTTCCACTGCTGTTTAAACTCAGCCCAATTTAAAAATCATTCATCTCAAAAAAAGCAATTGAACTTGTTTCTACTTTGATTTATTAAAACAAAGAAGAGGGGATAAGACTCTGCTCAGAAGGGAGGGGAATACAGAAGGGAGGGGAGTACAGGAGCGAGGGCAGACTTGTTTCCAGACTTGGTTTGCCCTTTTATTATCATTTCAAGTTTTTATTCCCTGAACCTTAAACCCGTATTTGGTGCTTTGGTGGCTGTTGCCTGATGTTTGCTCCCTTCCCCCTGCCACTGTCCTTCTGAGGAAAGAAAAAACTCCTTGCTCTATAGGCTGTCTACCAACAACAGGAAAAAGATTCGGGAGGCAAGCGAGTGGTTTTCGCAAACATCTCTGCCAGGCCTGCCCGTGCAGGAGCCTCAGAGAATGGGCTGGAAGCAGGGTCTGTCCTGTTCTTGTCACACCTCCCTCCACGTGAAGGTGGGTAATGCAGGGCTGGTTGCCGTGGCAGCAGACAAAGCAGACTTAGGGGGGAAAAAAACAGAAACAAGAAAAGTACTCTAGAAATAAAATCATCTGGCTGGGAGTGGTGGCTCACGCCTCTAATCCCAGCACTATGAGAGGCCAAGGTGGGCAGATCATGAGGTCAGGAGTTCAAGACCAGCCTGACCTACATGGAGACACCCCATCTCTACTAAAAATACAAAAATTAGCCTGGAGTGGTTGCGTGCGCCTATAATCCCAGCTACTCCAGAGGCTAAGGCAGGAGAATCACTTGAATCTGGGAGGCAGAGGTTGCAGTGAGCTGAAATTGTACCACTGCACTCCGGGGAAAAAAAAAAATGAAATGAAATCATCTTGGTCTTCCACAAAATCATGCCAGAGAAAGGGAACAGCAGGCAGCTGGGGTGCAGCACAGGGGAAAATGTCTGACCCTCACTCCCGGGGCCACCAGCTCTAGCACACACTTTTCTTTCATTCACACACCACCTGGGCTGACAGGCAGGGGAATCCCCCATGCAGCACCTGCGAGCAGGGTGAAGGTCAAGTACACAGCCAGTTTGAGGGACATTTTCAATTCCCTGTTCCTCAGGATGAGGACCTTTCTTCTGGTCTGAGGCTGTCTTCCCCATTCCTGATGTTGCTCAGATAAAGGAATCTGGCAGTCTAGGTAGCTCACCATACATCACCCAGATGCAGGTGCAAGCTCTCTTTCCAGCCTGAGCTTTGTTTAAAAAGAGAGAGAGGGAGAGGGAGAGGGAGAGAAAAATGCCCACACCACTGCCTTCTCCTGCCTGGCGTTGCCAGGAGCTGCATCGCTGACTCACACCACTTGAATAATTGCCTTTTAATGGCACCATTTTCTTCACTTATAAAACCAGGCTGTTTGATTCCTGACTCAGAGGCAGCGGCCACTGCTGGGCACATGTGCCTCACCCCAGCCCCGGGCCGTGGAACCATAGCTGTCAGTCTCACATGGCACAGGCTGGCCTGATGACATCTGGGAAGCAGAGCAGCGAAGGCAGCCCCAGTCTGCAGGGTGGTTCTCTGGTCCAACCTCCAAGGGCAGGCCCATGCAGCTGATTCCTTGCCACCTCTCCCCTCTCTGATCCCTTGTCCTTTGTCTGCGTGGACAAGTCTGAATTGTAGACTCCAGGGGGCATGAGCAGAGCAGGTGCTGACCAGCCCAGCTCCAGGCTTCAGATTTTCACTGTAAATTATATGAAAATCCCACAGATTTTCTATGTAACTCACCAAATGGCCTCTGCTTAAGTCCTGGATGTACAACATCACTTGGATTCTGTCTTTATTCATGAAACGAATTTTTATTGAGCATTTACTACATGACTGGTGCTGCTCTAAGCACTCAGTCTGCAGCAGGGAACAAGATTCTGATCTCATGGGAAAGGTTCACATTCTGGGCTCCAGCACACGCCACCCTCCATAAACACAGACAGACTTCCCACCTGCTTCAACACATAAATAGAATATTCACGCCAGCTGGAAGACAATGGCTTTGGCAGGTCCACGTGTCATGCTTCTGGAACATCTCCTTACCCTGTAGGTCCTTGCTAAGGCTTCAGTACTGTACCTTTGCCTCCACCTAAGAAGACCAGGGACCTGAGTACCAGAGGCAGGTGGGGACTAGCAGAGACTCTGCAAGGCAAAAGCTATTCTGTCTGGCTTTCCAAAGGCACGCTGCCACGGCAGCTTTGAGGAGAGCCCAAGGTGTCAGACGGGGACACGCAGCAAGCCCGAATGCGCCCAGCTGATGGGTCCGGGCAGCACGATGGAACACGGTTGTCAGGGAAAGCGCTGGTGCTTTTGTAGGACACTAATGGATAAACTCCAGCACCTTCTCCAGTCACAGCGGGCCCAAAGCATCTGCTTTCTCTTTCTGCACTTTCAGAGGGAAGAAAGTGAGTGATGTGTGGAGAGCTTGGATTTTCAACTAGTTTGCCACTTCAAGTCAGACCAAAAACAGAGCCCATATCATGGGGGAAAGCAGAGGCAGAGAGAAACAGAAAAGATCACTAGCCTGCAGAGAGAAGGGAGGAGAGGAGGAGCAAATATGAGGGAATAAAACATGCTCCTTATGTTTCCCGTCGCTCATTCCATCACACCAAAGGGCTGTGCACACAGGCAGAAAAGCCACTTACATTTTAAAGAATAGGTTCCTACCCTCCCCCACTCAATGGAGAAAAGCCCACGTGGATTCCCCCACTTTACTATGCATTGACTACCTGAGTGAAGCAAGTACCTGCTCCAGACAGGTGGATTTTCTTAACAAGCTGAACGACTACAGGACCCTTCCTTTCAACGTGGATACATGCCTTCAAAAATACAGTTTCTAAATAAGTACTCCATACTGTAACTTGTTTACATGATTTATCTTCACAAGACTGCCCCTATGAAACCAGACAGATTGAGGGCAGGTTTAAATGCCGCAATGGCATTCAGGGCCTGGGGAAGCATAGTTCCGCACCTGTATTCAACTGCAGAGAAAGGCACCGACCAGACAGACCAAGCTGCTGCAGGGAAAACTATTATTTTTATTTGAATCCATACTCCGAGGTTGCTGCAAGTGCTGTCAGTCAGCCAGCAGACATTCTAGCTCCCTTCTCCTCTATCGCATATTAACTTGACTGGGCTTCTCTGAGGAATTCTAACTGCTTTGTGCTGATTTGTCTCCTGACCTTCCCAAAATCAGTGAAAATGTAGAGTTCATGTAAAAGTATCTAGAGTGGCCAAGACAGGAAGATACAGGAATTTAAATGTTGCAAAGGCAGAGGAAGGGACTCACTATCCAGTCACTCCCTACAAATGTCTACACAGCAGCCTACCCCATCAGTCCCATCAGTGAAATCTTTGCATTAGAACTTCCTTTCAGATTTCAGAGCTGGTTTGAGATCCTGTGATACCCCCTACTTTGGGATGCAGTAAGAAATTGGGAAAATAATGATTGCTTTGGGAATTCAGCCACTATGGGAAATTAACCATCGAAAGGTTATTGCATGTGTATTAGGATCATCAATAAACAATGGGGAGATTGATGAAACTTAACATATTTGGCCACATCAAGAGTTGGAGAAGGTTCCTGTATACATTTTCAAGTTCCTGTATACATTTTCACAGGAGGATAAGCTGAAAGTTAAGCATCATCTCATCAAGTTGAGCAACACAGCAACTGCACTCCTAATTTCAGGCAAGAAAAAGTCTTGCTCACGTACGACACAAGGCATGTAAGAGATGATGATAGTAGCATTGTTCAAACAGCAAAGCCTGTAATCAGCCCAAAAGCACACCTACAGAAGAGTGGATGAAAAAAACTGAGGTACAGTCACAGCATGAATGGAGCATAGCAACAAACCAGAATATAGAGGAATCATAGCAATCTAATATTTATGTGAAACATTTGAATCCAAAGGTCACATCTACAAGATCCTTTTTATAATGTCAAAAACAACTGAAATGAAAATATCGACATCTTGGGCATACATGTAGAAAAGATACAACTCTAAAAATGTTTGGCAAAGAAATGAGGACAAGATTCAGGATGACGATTGCCTTAGGTGGGGAAGACAGAAGGGATGAGAGAGAAACACATGGACAGATGTAAGCGGTTGCCAGATCTCAGCTTTGCTTTAGAAGATGTTGTACGGGTGCTCATTCTGTTATTAACGATGGTAACTGATGTTAGTGATAGTGAGATGATGATGATAGATAGAAAAATAGATAGAAACATAGGTAGAGAGAAACTAGATAGATGATGGATTGATTGACAGAAACATAGATACATACACACACAAATAATGGCTGGATAGATAGCATGTAGACAACAATGATGAGAGATTATTTTCTAGAAATGAATCTTCCACACCCTCTGCAATAGAGACCTTGTTTTTTATCCTTTCTCCTGGCCGCAAAAGATCAGACTGGATTTCTCAGCCTCCTTTGCAGTTAGTGCACTATGTAATTGAGTTCTGGCTGATGAAATGTGCACAAAAGTGATGGACACGCTTCCAGGCCTTGCCCTTAAAAACCTGCTGTCTGATCTAACCTCCTCTCCTTCTGCAGGCTGGACGTTGCTGCCCTGGTCAACTTCGGAAGCCACATGGTAAAGAAGGCAGGGTCTCTGAAAACCTTGGCTCCTGGATGACTGTGGAGCAGAACTCCATTTCCCCAACCCCTGGTGCCCACTGGACTTTTGTGTCAATGGGAACTAAACTTCTAAAGCACTAAGCCACTACTATTCCAGGATTTATCCAGCATGACCTTAACTAACTCTACTTAAACCTGAGTAACTTGGCATGGCTGGGGAAAAAAAAAACACGAAGTGCCTTTTTACCCAGTGAAACCTCTTATGTGCTTTGTAGGGGAGCATTGGAAAAAGCCAGAGATGTTCAAGGGTCTGAGAGTCCAGAAACTGAACCTGGTCTCGTCTCTCCAACTCAGCTCTCTGGGTCATGGCACTAAACAGTGCAGACCTCACTGAGAATGCTCATTCAGGTCAGTACTACTCGATTTCTCATTTGAACAGTGTGGCTTCTGGGGGCTAAAATCAAGCAACTCATGGGAAAGCAGAGTATCATCACAGGACAAGGTGTGTGTCCTGGCACACAGACCGGCAGCATCTTTACAGGTGCACGGACCAGGAGGAGGCTCTCAGGTACCAGTGGTACCTGCCAAGAAGTCTGCTCTGTTTCTCTCTGGTTTGGAACAGACCCATGCTCCTCACCCCTGGCATATTGGTGTTGGTGCCTTACGGAATCTGCTTCGCCGTCTTGTGAGGGGCAAACAGAGCAGACGGCCCTGACCACTGGGATGCCAGGTAATGAGCAAGTGCCACACATTGAAGTCGCAGGGTCTTGTCACCTTGCCAGAGATGACAGCTGGGCCATCTGGCAACAGCCCTGATGCTGGGGAGGAGCCACACATTTCATCACTCCACCTCTTAATGTAGTTACACTGTCAAATTCTTCCCCCAAATCCATTCTTCGCACCTTTTAGCTGAGGTGAGCAGCAGTTGACCAGTTTCCAGGAAATGAGACTGTATTGATATAGATTTTGATATAGATTCATTCCCTGGCTGGGAAGTTCCCGGCTTTGGGGACAGCACGGAAGCATCACTGTGAGCTGGTGGTGCCCTTCTTTTGTTTATTTTTTTATTTCTTGAGACAGAGTCTTGCTCTTTTACCCAGTCTGGAGTGCAGTAGCATATCACGGCTCACTCTAGCCTCAACCTCCTGGGGTCAAGCAATCCTCCTGCCTCAGCCTCCAGAGTAGCTTGGGCTACAGGTGTGTGCCACCATGCCCAGCTAACTTTTTGATTTTTTTAAAGATGGGGGTCTCACTATGTTGCCCAGGCTGGGATGATACACTTCTAATGCACTCCTCACTCTCCTCGTCAGCTCTCCTTAAGCCTGGCAGTGAACTATCGGTGTCTTCAACCATCCTGCCCAGCTCATGGCCAGACTGACTCTCAGTCAATGCCGCCAGTCCTGCACCTCCTAACACCCTCTCACACTTGCCAGGTGGGGGAAAGGTGGGGCTGCTCCATGGGGGAAAAGACCAGCATCAGGGAAGAGCTGGGAGGAAACAGAAGACATGAACACTTAGGTGGGCAGTGAAGGAAGGATTTGGAAGGGGAAGAGGTCAAAATGAAGGGGTGGGACATGAAGGCAATTGGAAGTGAGTGGCATAGAGAGAATGAGGTCACGTTAATGATGGAGATAAGAATGAAAACATCACAGCACCAGAAAGGGCCTTAGGGACCATCTAACCTAACCCTTTCACATTCCCAAAGATACAGAAAAGACACCCTGGAAATTGATGAAACTTATCCAAATGTACCCTGTACATAAAAGGCAAAATGGAGATCCCTACCTCCTGAAATAACATTCTTTCCCTGCAGCTCATGCCTCACCCAGAATATTTACTACCTTCCTTTGAAGAATCACCTTGGGCAGGGAGAAACCAAAAGCACCCTTTTAAGCTTTGGAGAAACAGGCCCTCTATGGCTCTGACCAGCAGAAGCAGTGGTGCAGAGATGCCTAAAAAGACCAGCTTCCAGGTCAGATCCCCAGAGGCTGGCGAGAGGGAAACAAGGGGCAGCGACAGGCAGCTGTGCTCAGGTGTGCCTTGCCTCTTGTGGCACCCTCCAGAAACTTACAGGTAAGCATTTTGTCTAGAATGGCAAAGCCCAGAGATCTGTGACACGTGAAGATGTTAGGGTCAAATTGGAAAGTACATTTAAGTAGAGATTCCACCTCAAACTGAGCGCTAGCTACAATCCCACCACTAGGTATCTACCCAAAGGAAAAGAAATCCATATTAAAAAAAGATACCAGCACTTGTATGTTAATTACAGCACTAGTCACGATAGTGAATCAGCCTAAATGTCCATCAATGAATGAATTGATAAAGAAAATGTGGTTTACCATAGAATACTATGCAGTCATAAAAAGAATGAAGTCACGTCTTTTGCAGCAACATGGATGGATTGGAGGCTATTATCTTAAGTGAAACATGCCAGGCACAGAAATTCAAAAGCCAGGCGCGTTCTCACTCATAAGTAGGTGCTAAAAAATGTATAACACATGGACATAGTGTGGAATGAAAGACAATAAAGTCTTGGAAGAGTGAGGGTGTGGATGATGAGAAATTAGTTAATGAATGATGGCTAACCTAAAAACTCTGATGTTACCACTATGCATTCTATGCATGTAACAAAATTGCACATGTACCCCATATATTTGTATGAATTTTTAAAAGCAGTTCCTATTATAAAAAGTAATTTCTATTTCCCACCAAACAAAACTAAGTGGTGATCCTCTCAAGTGAGTGGGCTGTGAGTTGCTTACTGATGGAGTGGCCTGGACTCACATTAAAATAAGTACTTGGAAATCTTGTGGTGGACAAGGGAGATGCATGGCTGAGGTGCCCTTTCAAAGAAGAAATGCTTGCCTTGATTTGCTGAGAATATGGTTGGCACTCAGCCTTCAGCAACCTGTCCCTTCAGGAACGGCTTGCTTCAGAGGGCCATGCCCTCAACGTCACACTCCTCCAGGACACCCACAGCTACTAACTGACAGCTGCAAAGGTGAAAAAGCCCAGTCACTGCAACACAACATGAACCAACCCTGACCGGCCTTTTCAGCTCCACGACTCCTCATGCAGTTGACTGAGGCTACTGTACCTGCACCAAAGCCCAATTTCTCCCTCTTCCCAATCCTGCTTCTGCTCCTGCCTTCCATTGGGTATCCCTCCCAAGAGCCATCTGGTAGGCACCCTAAGCACTAAACTCTGCGAAGTCTGTTCCCTGGCAAACCCTGACTGTGGCGTTTCTTCTCACTCGCCTCCCCATGAAGCAGAGCTCACACAGCCCTACTGTGGACCCCACCGCATTAGACATTGGCAAAGTGCTACATCCTTTAGTCAGAGAGCAGATCCATTCCCAAAGATTCAGAACTCCTCCAGGCGTCCAGAAATGCATTGTCTGAGTAGCATGTATGCAATACTAGGCAGGGCATTGTTTCTGGTGACGCTGTATTCCGAGATAGGTTCAACACTATTTAATCATATGCAAAAGCTAGTGCTGAATTCTAGTTCCCATTCTTTTGATCTCAGTCCCCCATGTGGTTACAGTTACTATAGTACCATCTGACTTGAACCGATGATTCTAAGTTCCATAATGTCAAATAAGTCATATTTCAATAACACTTCCTACCCACTGCTAAAAATATTGTTTCTTCCCACACAGCTATTCCTAATGAGATATTACAAGCCACCTGGCACCCGGGGGAGTTCCTCGGCTAATTTTCTATTGAGCCCCACATAATGGAAACTGTGTATAATAGAACCCTGTTGGATGCTGGCATCAGGGGCAAAAAGAAGAGCAACATCACAGGCTATTTAGTCCTATAGGAACAATGGTCCTTGGCAACGTCATTCGATCTGCAGCTCGACTCTGGGGTGAAACGTACTACAGTCTAAAGTGTTTTGCGGTGAGCTCACCAAATGAGGAGCTGGCCCCAATAGCGGTTGCGCTCTCCCCAGGACCTCAGTTACCCCTCAGTTTCTGATAAGAGCCAGTTTGAAACCTGAATAACTGCTAACTCCTGCTGGATGTAAATGCATCTGGGACCAGGCAAGGCCTCGGGCGCAGCTGCACAACCAACCAATCCCAGCCACTTCAGAGGCCCACGCCGCTTCCACCAACAATGTGCCTGCTCCCTGTCCCCTTCACGTCTTGTTCAATGCTAGACTGTGTTCTCTCCTCTGCATCAGCCACGTGCTAAGCATCACCTCTCTGAGACATCCCTCTACTCCTCTTACCCAAGCTGGGTCAGTGCCTCCTCCCCAGGCTCCCAGGCTCCCTGTGCACCCCCGTAGGTGTGCGCCCCACAGGTGTCGTACACCCCTGCAATGCTGTGCTTGGCTGCCTGCTTCCCCTCTAGACTGTGAGCCCCTTCGAGGCAAAAAGTGTCTCTCTTCTCTGTACTCAGTACCCAGCACCATTCTAAGCACTTTAGCCAACAATAATAAACTGATAAAATAACAAGATAAAATGCACTGGGAGTGGAGTGATGAAAGTAAAATGCACTAGTGTAATCTATTGTGTCTCAATAGAACTTCCTGTTTCTATTTTGAGTCCTACCCTGAACATTGTTAAGAAGAGTCCAGAGGGTGGTCCTAAAGAGAGCGCCTGCAGGATGCACCTCTGCACTCTCCTGGCACAGAGCGGTCTCCAGGCAGAGCCTGGCAGCACGTGCCCACTGGTGTAGACATTCCAGTGTCTAGAGTCAAGGGAGGAGCTCCACTCCTGCTTAGAAAATGATGCCTCTGTGATCAGAAACAGGTCTCAGTAGAAAGTATTAGGTCTTCCCTCTCCCCACCCCAACAAGGCCCCCCTGTAGGTGAGGCATCTGAACCTATAGGTGACCCTAAGAAAAAGAAGCAAGTGTGACTCCTAGGGCCAGCAATGGCAGTCCCCCAAGGGACTGAGCAAGCAAGTGCCCACCAAGTGCGCCTCTATTCTGAGCTCTACCCTCCCATGGCCTCATCCACTATTCAGACCACAGTGAACTTGCAGAAACAAGGCAGGGATTCAAACCCACGTGTCCGGATTCCAAATCCGGGGGTCTTTCCAGAACTTTTAAATCAAACTATTGGTTTAGAATTTGCTTTGAGGGTCTTATAATCTTTATTAAAGCATTTCAGTTATCTTCCAGTTAGCTTTCTTTCTTTTCAATAGCTGAAAGGAGAAATAATTTGTGGCTCTGACAAAATTCTAGATCTCGTGGTCAGAAAAGGCAAAGCCAATTGCAGGCTGCTGTCCACCCATCCTTGCACAGTGCCTGCCTGCACTCCTTCACTTGATTTGGGGGTCAAGAGAAAGCAGTGATTTACAAGTCATCCTCACCTGCCAGTGACACAGAGTGTCCATGAACAATAGGCACTTCTCATCACTTAATTCCACTTTAAATTTCTGCAAGAAGAAGGAAACAATGATGGAGCTCTGACCTGGCTGGTCCTTGTCTGATCTTTAGTCAACCAGAGTCCTACAGGATATTATAAAATACATTTATTTTTTGAGATAGAGTTTCACTCTTGTTACCAGGGCTGGAGTGCAATGGTGCGATCTCTGCTCACTGCAACCTCAGCCTCCTGAGTAGCTGGGATTACAGGTGCCCACCACCACGCCTGGCTAATTTTTAGTATTTTTAGTAGAGATGGGGTTTCACCATGTTGACCAGGCTGGTCTCGAACTCCAGACCTCAGGTGATCCACCCACCTCAGCCTCCCAAAGTGCTGGGATTATAGGCATAAGCTACCACGCCCAGCCTAAAATACATTTTTAAATGACTTCTCCAAAGCAACTGTTGCCCTGAAATGCGAGCTCCTGGCAGAAAGGCAAGGCCAGGAAGTAATTTGCGTTTGTCTTCTACCCCTCCCTTCTAAATGCAGCAAAACTATGTCAAAGTCTCTCATTACTAGGACTTTGTTTATAAATATGAACCAAATCCTTCATTGTAACACATTTCATGTGGGCAACCTCTCCAGTCACTGCTCGACCCCACGGCCCCATGACAAAGGTCAAAGGCCACAGATGTACAACTGACCAAGTGCTGGCTGGATCAGAGACCCAGCAGGAGTTCATGGGGTCCTGTGTCCAGTTCACTCCAAGGTGGTGTTTGTATGTTGCAAGATGGGTCAGAACTAGAAGGGAACTGAGGAAGATACCCATGAGATCCTGCTTTTCCAAGGCACAGAAGGCTTCCCAGGAGAGTAGACACTTCCTCTTCCCGCTGGACTAAAATCTCTTCTCTGGTCTTTCGAAAGCAGCAGCAGCAAACCCTAATATTTTGGACTTTTATCTCCAGGCTCTTAGCACTTTTTCAGCCTTCAACACTCACAGTCGTTACTCCACAGAAGTGCAATATTGACTCAACAGTTGCCAGCTCTAGGATCTCAAGGAGACTCAAGAATCACACCTGAGACTGCTCCTTGTCTACTTTCTGCAGAATGTGTGCATGCAAGTCATCATTACATCATGGTAGCATGAGACGGTAGAAGCTATCAGAGAAACGAAAATCAGTTGAGTGGGTTTGATGCCAGCCTTGAGTTTTGGCAGATTGGGCAATTGGGGCATGACTGGAAAATAAATCCAGCAAGAAAGTGCACACATTTTTAAGATTAAGATCAGTCCCTTCTGTCTTTCCCCTCCATTTTATAGGCTATGTACACAGTGCACCCAGAAAACCGAGACTCATATAACTGGAAATGGAACAATTCAGCAAAAGTCCAACTAATAGACCCTGGGCTTCTTCTTTAGCCCAGTCTGGAGCACTCTGGAAAGTGCCCAGGGATTCCACCAGCCGACCTAACCACTGAAGAGTGACAGGAGAAGAGAATATTGTTTTTTCTAAAGAAAGGAGGTAAATGAAATAATAATTTACCTCATGTGGCAGGTAATTTTATGTGTCAACTTGACTGGACTAAGGGATGCCCAGAGAGCTGGTAAAACAATATTTCTGGGTATGTTGACAATGGTGTTCCCAGAAGAGATTAGTGTTTGAATTGCATAGACTGAGCAAAGATCACCCCCACCAATGAGGATGGACATCACCCAGTTGTTGAGGGCTAGAATGGGACAAAAAGCCAGAGAAGGGTGAGTTTGCTCTTTCTCTCCTTGAGCTGAGACATCCATCTTCTCTGGCCCCTGGGATATGGGTGTTCCTGGTTGTCAGGCCTTCAGATTCAAGTTGAATTATATGACTAGCTTTCTTGGTTCTCCATCTTGCAAATGTCAGATTGCAGTCCTTCCCTTGGCCTCCATTACCATGTGAGCTGATTCCTAAAGTAAATCTAATATACGCATATTTACTTTTTCTCTGTCCTCTCTCTCTCTCTGCTTGCTCTCTCTCACTGTGTGTGTGTGTGTGTGTGTGTGTGTGTGTGTGTTCTGTTTTTCTGGAGATCCCTGGCTAATACACCTTGCATTAGCAATAAACTTTCCAGCATTCCAAAGTGATCCCATATCTGTCACATTTTAAACTCACTTGGGGTAGTAAAAGTATCTTTCTTATATCTGGCAGATGAAGAAACTGAGGCCTTTATAATGTCACATGGCCTATGGCAGAATCAGGGTAAGAACTCAGGCACCTATTGATTGCATTGGTGTGATCTCAAATAATAAGATTCTTCCAGTAAGGACGGTCCATTGGGTGACCTCATGACCATAAACTGCACATACTCATGCACCAGAAAGACAAAAGCAAGACACTGAATTCCCTGGTCCACCAGGAGATTCAGTCCCAGTTAACAGGACTACAGGTGCTGAGTGAGTCTCTGAGTAGAACATCAATTACCAATAAATATCACATCTACAGCTCTTACAACTTCACCTTTCAGTGAGCTCAGTTCCTCCATTTTTGTGCAACTTGGATCTCCTCCTGAACGAAGTGCGTGGATGCCCTGGGTCTGTTCCCAGATCAATATGGCCAAACAGCTCCAAAAAGAAAAAAACTTTAGGCATCTTCATTACTATTTTCAAAAGCTTTGCTTCTCTAGAGAAAATGCTCTTACTTCAAGATTTGACAGTCGTTGATTGCCCGCAGAAGAGGATAAAAAGTTAAAAGTTATTAATGAGTATCTCCAGGCAATTAAAAACAAGCTGCCCTCAGGTTTTGGTCTCTCCCAGACGCTGTGTGCCAGTTGACAATTTTTCTGCATCTGAAAAATAATGTGGCTTTTGCTGAAGTTGGTAAAATGGTCTATCAATACGCAGATTATAGCAGCCTTCTGAAAAAAAATAGCAGTGTCCTGTAATCTAACTACAGGTAAGACAGGTGCTTATGTTCAGGCAAGATAGTCCTGACACAGTGAGAACCCCAAGAGACGACTGGGAAGACACAGTGAAAACCTGTGTTCACCGTCCCAAGGAATTGCAAAAAAAAAAAAAAGTTTAAAAAGCCTGCTATGAAATGTTTCAACCTCACAAGTTCAATATACTTGGTAGTTAAAAAAAAATAAAATTAAAAAAAATAAAAGACTAAGGGTGGAGGGGGAAGTGAGGGTGAAAAATGTACTTAACCATGACAGAGCCAAGCATCAATTACAATCGGCCCCAAACGACACCGAGATGTCAAGAGGAGAACCAGCCAACTAACAGATGGCCCTCCAGCAGGGAGGAAGCAGGACTTCTCCTAATCTGTGAATCCTGGAATTTGAAGGTTTAGACTTCAGCCTCTTTCAAACTCCAGAGACAGCACTTCTACCACAGCCTTCCTGAGGCATTAGGAAAGAAGACAGCTGGATCTGCCAAACTTTCACTAAACAGTCTGTAGACCAGCCAGCCCCAGCTGAGACAGGGAGATAGCAACTATTTGTACACCTTCTTCCAAACGCACCCCCCCAACAAAAAAAAAATACACTTGCAGTGTTCCTTTTCTTATATATAACCTTTTACATCTCTCTTTCTCTCCCTGATCCATGGTTCATTCCACCTTGGCCCCTGTCATCCCACTCAACCCAATCCCTAGCCCACGAGGAAGCCAGATTCTCCCATTTCCATAAATTCTTCTGGGACATACAGGCAGAGCAAAGGCGCAGAGCTCAGGGGCTGGGACAGCAGAGCTCTGGTCCGCAGAGGGAGAGGGTGTCCTGGACAAGGCTGAAGCTGCCGCGGAGCTGCCTGGCTCTGGATTTCATAATTAAAGTCACTGGGTGTTTGATCACCTCCTCGATGCAGAGTAATTAAACTCATTGCACTGTTTGTTTTTCATTTCCTTTGATAAATGGTGAAAACTGCTAACGAGCCACGGCAGCGTCGTTCCACCTCACTCCCCCTTGGCATCCCCATTTCCAGGAGCATTCTGCATCTTTCCAGGTTGGGACTGACTCAGGAACTGCAGGAGTAGGGCTGGGCATCGCCAAAGAGTGGGGACTTGGCAGGGCAGACCTGTACGGCTGTTGCAAACCTGTATGAGACTCACCTCTCAGAGAGATCTGCTACCGTCGGTTCCAATGTTTAATGGCAGGAGGAGTTTAGGTAGGTCATCATTTTATAGGGAACACTAAAAGCATAAGCTCAGGCTGTTCTGCTTGGCTTTTAAACACACACACTTTTCCCAATCCCTTATGAAAAAGAAGTGGGGAACGCCAGGAACAGTGGCTCATGCTTGTAATCCTAGCACTTTGGGAGGCCAAGGCAGGCAGATCATTTGACGTTAGGAGTTCGAGACCAGCCTAGCCAACATGGTGAAACCCCATCTCTACCATAAATAGAAAAATTAGCCGGTCATGGTGGTGTGTTCCTGTAATCCCAGCTACTCAGGAGACTGAGGCAGGAGAATCGCTTGAACCGGGAAGGCACAGGTTGCAGTGAGCCAAGATTGTGCCACTGCACTCCAGCCTGAGCAACAAAGGAAGAATTTTTTCAAAAAAAAAAAAAAAAAAAAAAAGAAACCTGGGGGAAATCCACTCACCTCGGAGAAAATAGCCCCTGTAAGTTTCAGCCTCTCCCTCTAAAAAATGGGTAGAGTCATATTTGCTGTTGATTACACCAAGGTGTTAATGAGAATTAAACAACATGTTACCCAGGAAAGTGCTCCTCAAACCACAATGTCCTACATGATATCAGGAAGTTGCTGGCATTGTTCTTGCCTCCTTGCAACTCAGAGTGGAGAAGCAGAGAGCTTGGCTCTTTCCCAAAGCAACTTAGCCTCCCTAGTTAAAGCCAGGTGCGCTAAGGAAGAACAAGGAAGGGGAGGACGTGGGAAGGCAATGGGCGTTCCTGGGAAATTTCCACTTCTTCCTCTGCAGCATGTCAGGTACGCTCTGAGACCTCACTATCATGCCCCTTAGGCTTGAGGCAGCCAGCAGAGCTTGCAGATCACAGACTGCTTTCCCAAGGAACTCCTTTGCTCCTAACTTTCACGTTCCCTATAGTTGGGCTGTGAGTGAAATGAAGTCACCTGCAGAGGTGACTTCTGTCCCAGGAGTCTCCCCTGGCATCCCCTCTATGTGGCAGCTGAAGTCCGTCCACCAGGTACAAGCTAGCCCTGCTTAATCAAACTGACGCCTGCAGGACTCCAACAGAAAACCCTGAGGTCAGCCCTTCTTTGCCTCCAGGGAGTGCTAACCTACCCACAGATTATTTGAAATCATTTTGAAAGCACACATGATGTGGCCTCTAATTTTACGTTCCAGGCTTTTCTCAGAGCCACAGGGACCAGGCTGCCTTCCGGCAGTGGGCAACATTGTAAATAAGGAATGGTTTATCCGCCGGAATGCTAGATTTTGTCTCCCCTTCTGTCTACCTCCTCATGTCATCCGCTGTCCTGGGAAAAAGATGTTAATAACCCAAGCAAAGGAAAACGAAACCCAGCAGCCTAGAGAAACAAAAGGAGAGGGCTAACAATGGTGGAAAATAATAACTCTTGAAGGGAAATGATTGTCCTAAAGCAACGCCAGCCCATAAGAAAGAATACAAGCCTATGGGTGACACGTCTACCCTCGATGCGGAAGTCAGACTTTCCACTCTGGGACTCCACCCTTTGTCCATCACATCTGATTTTTAGTGTGATGATTCCCAGGAACACAATACAATGTTTGAATTAAGGATTCTACCAACACCATCACTGAAAAAACATAGTTATTTTCATCTGTTATTTGGAAGGACCTGAATCTCATGGAGAAAAGTGGGAGGTGGCCTGGGCATGAGTCAGGCAGCCATACATTGAGGAGGAAAAAGCACAGGCTTTGGGGACACAGGCAGCAAGCTGTGAATGCCGACCTCACCATTCGCTAGTCATATAACTTTGGGGAAATCATTTAATCTTCAAGCCTCAGTTGACTCATCTGTAAAACAGGGATAATAATAACCACATCATAACATTGTTAACAAGGAGAAAAAAATATATATAAAGTACTCAGTGGTTCTTGGTGCATAGTAGGAATTAAATAAATGGTCGCTAATATTATCTTTATTACTACCAGTACTATTACTCTTGGTAATACCAGTACTATTACTCTTGGTAATACCAGTACTATTACTCAGGAATTGGGGGTGGTTGTATAATTCTTTATTCATTTCCTTCCTTAATTCAAAAATCCCTACATTGTGGTTCCTGGTTCCACAAAAACAAAGTCAGCACCTACATCATTCCAGCCACCCCCAAATGACCTGCTTTCGAAACGACTCCAGACTCAGCAGCAAGGAGCACTCCAAGGTCCCCTGCAGGTCATCGTGCTGTGTCCTGACAGATGGCGAACCACGCAGGAGGACAAGCTGCTGTCAGACTGGAGGTGCCATCCCATCCCATGGGATCCCATGCCATCCCCTGCCATCCCATCCCATGCTGGCACTGAAAGTCCCCAGGTCAAGCCTGCACAGCTGCCTAGAGACAGCCAGGAACCCAGTCTGCAAATCTAGGAACAAAGTTGGGGGCTAAGAGGTGTGGGAGGGAGCCACAAAGCCTGTTAGCCTCTTCACTGGTTCTGCACTGGCCTCAGGCCACTCTCAACAATTGCTCTGTTTTCATCATCTTTAAGCCAAACAAACACAGCCAACTCCACAGAAAAACAGTTTTCCCTTCTGCCTTTCTGAATCTTTTCATTATTTACTCGTAACATATTTATAAGTAATGACATTTCCCCACCCACCTCTCTCCCACAGATCCAGGAAGAAGGAGTAACATAAAATGCTTGAAGCCTCCCAAGACAAAGAGATAAAAGATGTTCTATTTAAATCTCTTGGGTCCCAAAAACTTGCAAAATGATTCCCCAGGGATGCCACCTGTCCCTTGAAGAACACACACCTGCCTGGATTCTCAGATGTTCTCTTGTACCTCAGTCACCCACAACATAGCCCCAAAAAAGGGTGGGGAGAGAAGACAACTTACCAGATGGCACCACTCACTCTTTCCTTTCCATGTCCACAGCACCGAGACAGGAGAGAGGGATCAACACGATCTTTTATTATGTGTGTGTGTCTGTCTCATTCATGAGGATCTCCTTCCATGTCTAGATCAGTGGTTGGCACAGAGTAGGTACGTGACCAATATCTCCTCAATTACATAGCAGTTTATGTGCCTCGATATCTAAAGTGACTGAAACCTAACTTGAGCCCAAAGAGTTCAACCAAATGCCATCAGCAAGTGTGCTGCCCCACAGGCTTCCCCACCTAGTACATGGCACAACCATTCACCCAGCTGCTCAGAATGGAAACCTGGGATCCCTCCTCATCCACTCCCTTTTCTTCCCATCCATCCAATCCACGAGCAGGACATGTTGCTTCGACCTCTGCAGTCAACGCTGAATCAGACAGTATGTTACCGTTCTCAGGCAGCACACCCGGGTCTTAAATTGCCACTGTCTCTCACCTGGAGGACACCTGCCCTCCCTGCCTTCATCCAGACATCTCACAATCCATTCTTCACAAGATCGATCAGATCCCGGCCCTCCCTTGCTTCAAGCCTGGAAATGCTAACCAGGCAATGAAAGTAAACTCCACAGCCCTCGGCTAGACTGTGATCCCCACCCAATCTGCACCCTCCTGGCCTCCCCTGCCACTCACAGCCCTCCTTACACACTAGCCTTCCCCTCATCGACTGTGGAGCAAGCACCGATGTGGAATGTCTGTCCCTGCAGCGAGCCCCCATCTGCACGGCCCAGGCCTCCCCTGCCAACATCACTCTACTCTCCTTTCTCTGCTTCACAGGGCGGATCACTGCAGACAGTCATGGAAAGCCTCTGTTTATGTGTTTTTGTCTAACTTCCACCCTGCAAAATGTAAGCTTTGTGGGGTAGAGATCCCTTCTGTCTTATGGATAGCTGTATCCCCACTGCCAGGCACACAGTAGACACTTAGAAAACATTTGTGGGCTGGCTAGATGAAGTTCTTCATCTAGTGCTGTCTCCAATCCCCGACTTCTTTCTCACTAAATTTATTTGTTTACAGATCACATGGGGTACGATTAAACTCCCCAGAGACACTACATAACCCTCACTTTATACCTCTCCTTACAGTCCAGCAGTTACACAGGTAAACATTCTCCTCATACAGAATATTCTAGGTCAGCAGTTCTCAAATTTTTTATTCTCAGAACGCTTTATGCACTTAAAAATCATTGTGATTTCAAAAGGGCTTTTGTCTATGTGTGGCATATCTATCATTATTTACTGTGTTCAAAGTTAAAACTGAGAAAATTTTTAAATCTTTATTAACTAATTTTAAAATAAAAATAAACCATTACATGTTAACATATATAATATAGTTCTATGAAGTTAACTATATTTTGGCCAGGCGTGGTGGCTTACATCTGCAATTCCAGAACTTTGGGAGGCCGAGGTGGGCAGATCACATGAGGTCAGGAGTTCGAGACCAGCCTGGTCAACATAGCAAAACCCTGTCTCTACTAAAAATACAAAAATTAGCAGGGTGTGGTGGCGGGCACCTGTAATCCCAGCTACTAGGGAGGCTAAGGCTGGAGAATCGCTTGAACCCAGGAGGCGGAGGTTGCAGTGAGCTGAGATTGTGCCATTGTACTCCAGCCTGGGTGATAAGAGTGAAACTCCATCTCAAAAAAAAAACTTAACTATATTTTAAATGCAATGTAGTATCCTAGGTTGGATCCTGGAACACATAAAGGATACATAATAGAAAAACTAATTCAAATAAAATCTACTATCTAGTTAATAGTTATGTACTAATGTCAATTTCCTAGTTTTCACAAGTGTATCATAGTCAGGTAAGATGTTAACATTGGGGAAAACTGAGTGAAGGGTTTACAGATACTCTTTGAACTATGCTTGCAACATTTTATTTTTAATTTTTTAATTGACATATAATAATTGCACATATGTATGGAGTACATAGTGACACTGTGATACATATGATGTACAGTGACCAGATCAGGGCAATTACCATACATACATATCTCAAACATTTACCATTTCTTTGTGTTGGGAACATTCAGTGTCCTCCCTTCTAGCTGTTTGAAGCTATGCAATATATTATTGCTAACTACAGTCTTCCTATAGTAGTAGGATGTTAAATCAACAGAACTTCCTATAGAACACCAGAACTTGTTCCTCCTATCTAGCTGCAGTTTTTTATTTATTTTATTTTATTTTTTGAGATGGGGTCTCACTCTGTTACCCAGGCTGGACTGTAGTGGCACAATCTTGGCTCACTGCAGCCTCCACCTCCAGGGTTCAAGTGATTCTCGTGCCTCAGCCCCCCAAGTAGCTTGGACTACAGGTGCCTGACTAATTTTTGTATTTTTTGGTAGAGACGTGGTTTCATTGTGTTGGCCAGGCTGGTCTTGAACTCCTGACCTCAAGTAATCCACTTGCCTTGGCCTTCCAAAATGCTAGGATTACAGGCCTAGCTGTAATTTTGTGTCCTTTAACAAATCTCTCCCTATCCACCAGCCCTCCTGCCCTCCCAGCCTCTAGTACCCTCTGTTCTGCTTTATATTTCTATGATATCAACTTTTGTTTAGCTTCCTGCAACTTTACTTTAAATATAAAATTATTTTAAAATAAAAGTTTCATTTTAAAAAGCTATATTCTTAGAAAAACTGTGAGAGGAGGGACATGGTTTTTACATTTTTGCAAATCCCTTGTATGTCTGCCTTACTAGATGATAGCTGGATTTTCTTATCTGCATCTGTATTCAATCTGTTGTGATATACTGTCTTAGTTGAAGTGTGTGAAGAAAATCCAGCTTCACACAGATAT
>NW_012108964.1:614261-616511 GCF_000951045.1 Mandrillus leucophaeus | reverse complement strand
AAATAATTTCTACCACTTCAGCAAGGACATTCCTAAGTAAAACTGGCAGTCTTTGTTTGTTTTTGGTTTCTTTTCTCTGTGGGTGTGAGGCAGTTGCACTGATTTTCAGTGATTTGGTGCCACTGCCTTGATTTGGATGAAGGCACCCACAGTTTCACCCATCTTTGCTTTTACCTCATCCGTCTAAGCTTCAACAGAGTGAAAAAGGCAAATAATGTTTTAACATCATTAAGCAAGTAGTTTTGACCTCAGAGAACCCGTGAAAGTGTCTGTATTTGTCTGTATGATGCTATAAAGGAATACCTGCGGCTGAGTAATTTATAAAGAAAAGAGGTTGATTTGGCTCATGTTTCTGCAGGCTGTACAGGAAGCATGGTGCCAGAATCTGCTTCTAGTGAGGCTTCAGGACACTTTTACTCACGGAAGAAGGTGAAGGGGGAGCAGTGTGTCATATGACCAGAGAAGGAGCAAGAGAGAGAGGAGGAGGAGCCAGTCTCTTTTCAACAAACAGATTTCATATTAACTTATTACCATGAAGAGGGCACCAAGCCATTCATGAGGAATCTGCCCCCATGACCCAAACACTTCCCACCAGGCCCCACCTGCAATACTGGAGATCATATTTCAACACAAGATTTCAAGGCGACACATATCCAAACTATCTCAGAGTCTTAGGAAACCTCAGTGGCCTATGGACCTTGTGTTCTGAACCACCATTCTGGATGACTTGCCAATGAGATACTCCAAAATGAAAACATGTATTGAGCACTGACTTTATGTAGACACAATTGGAAATTCCTATAGAGAGTGAAGCTAGCACAAAGGGAATGAAGACCAAGACACTTTCCTTTAAAATATAGTTATGCAAATAGCAGATGGGTAAAACAACTCTTAGGAATGTAAGATAACCTCAGTGATGACAAATGGAGGTTGTGGTAAGAATTCTAAGTGCTGAAAGGATGCAGACTGTGGACCTCAGGGAGTCCGATGCATCAGGCAGAAGGGATTCCAGGAGTCCAGTCCTTTGGCAGAGTTAGATCAGGCTTCTGGGTTTCTTCTTCCATCTCACTCCTGAGAATGGACTTCTGACCTATGAGGATCCCAAACACCAAGGCCTCAGTCCACAACCTGCAGGTGGAGCAGGCATGGACAAGGCAAAAGGATGGTAGGCAGGACACATGCACACAACTCCTGGCAGTTAAAACAGTACAGAAAGGAAAGGCAAAAGCCCCTGCCTAGGGACCAGTGGTGGTCAATTCCTGCATTTGGAAAAGAAAGGAGGAGAAATACTGCAAGATAACCTAAAGGGCTAATTATAAAAGGGCTAATTATTTTTTAAAGGACTCAATTTTTGAAGGGCTAATTATTGTTTTCACATGCACACACGCAGAAAAAAACAAAAATTGATTTAATGAAAGATCAAAATCCAAGGACAGGTAGGGCACTTTTGAGATGAAGTTTATGCCAAATGCATACTGTACACCAGCAATATCTGAAACTCCCACAGCTAATTTGAACACAGTGGCATTCACGGGTTTTTGCAGTCCCCCACTGTTTGTGTTCATTTCAAACAACACTAGACTTCAAAAACTGGCCACCTGCCCACTTAACTTAGGCTCTTTGTAAGTGGTGTGTCCAGACCAGGAGCCATTGGAGCCTGTATTATTTTTCTGACAAGCTGTGGTTTTACCCTGCATACCTAGAACATCCTGCATCCTAATGGAGCCCACTGGAGCCCATCAGAGGTGGTTATGGGCTTTTCTGCTGCCTGCTTTTGGCCCTAGTGCCAAATGACTCAAAACCCCTCTGGCTCTCTGTTGCTAGGCTCAGATGATTCCAAGCAGAGGGCCCAAGACACTTTTAACAAAGATAAATACTGTCTCCCGCCCCAAAACTCCACAGGCTGTGTAGGAGTAGAGAACCAAAGTGTTCCACTAGGTAGCCAATGTCCCTGGATCAAATCCAAACCAGGTCTCATGGAAGTTGGGGCATTTTCCCAACCAGAATTGACTAGTGACAAATCTTGGTGACAGTAAAACTTATCCTTCAGTCCCACTCTAGATCTACAGGTGGAACCTACTCTCTTCCACCAGCACACCAGCATTTGGTGCTGTCATTCTGTTCACCAAAACTATTTTTTTTGTTTGTTTGTTTCAGACAGGGTCTTGCTCTGTTACCCAGGCTGGAGTGCAGGAGTGCGATCACGGCTCACTGCAGCCTCAACTTCCTGGGCTCAAGCAATCCTCCCAC
>NW_012108964.1:607495-609371 GCF_000951045.1 Mandrillus leucophaeus | reverse complement strand
TAGTTGGAAAAGGGAAGCTTTAATAGCCTTATCAGGTAGTTATGAATGTTTTTATTTGTTTTTTCACCAAAATTTGAAAGGGGTAGCTCCTTAAAGGTTACTTGCAATAGGCAATATGAAATCATACCAATGAACTTTTTATACTCCATTATAAAACTTATTTTGGTGCATCTTGCACTTCAGAGGGATCCTTTACCCACCCATGATTGTGTAACATCATGCCTTGGTAAAACTGTTCACTGACTTATGTAGATCTTCCAAATTTTGATACATTTCATTATATAATACCCAAAAGGAACACTCATTAATATCAACCATTTCATCAGAAAAGCATTTAAGATTTGGGAAGCTGTCAAGTTCATCATGATGGAATTTTCCAAACTTTAACACAATTCTAATTTTTGTTTGAATGCTTGAATTTTATCACTGGCAAAAAATAAAATAAAATAAAATAAATATGGTCACTTATGTTCCTTGAAATGGCAGGCTCATTTCATGCCATTTTAAGAAAATGTCTCCCAAATATTTAAGTGTGAATAGCCATGATTTGTCTACCAGTCATTTTTTTTTTTTTTTCAGGTAAAAATGACATTCCATGAAAATGGCTCTAGGTCATTTCACAACTCAATTGCATTAAGCGTTTTCCTCAAGACAATCTTTGTACTTTGGTAGGAGGCAGAAGTCCTTTACGTATGCTTCTCATTTTGCAACTCAGAATGTTAAAAAGATGTGTATTCAAGGTTGACATTTAATAATTTGTGGGCTGGGCACAGTGGCCCAAGACTGTAATCCCAGCACTTTGGGAGGCTGAGGCGGGCGAATCACGAGGTCAGGAGTTCGAGACCAGCCTGACCAACATGGTGAAACCCCATCTCTACTAAAAATATAAATAACTTAGCTGGGTGTGGTGGCAGGCGCCTGTAATACCAGCCACTCAGGAGGCTGAGGCAAGAGAATCGCTTCAACACAGGAGACGGAGGTTGCAGTGAGCCGATATTTTGCCACTGCACTCCAGCCCTAGTGACAGTGCAAGACTCCGTCTCAAAAAAACAAAAAAAAAAATAATTTCTACCACTTCAGCAAGGACATTCCTAAGTAAAACTGGCAGTCTTTGTTTGTTTTTGGTTTCTTTTCTCTGTGGGTGTGAGGCAGTTGCACTGATTTTCAGTGATTTGGTGCCACTGCCTTGATTTGGATGAAGGCACCCACAGTTTCACCCATCTTTGCTTTTACCTCATCCGTCTAAGCTTCAACAGAGTGAAAAAGGCAAATAATGTTTTAACATCATTAAGCAAGTAGTTTTGACCTCAGAGAACCCGTGAAAGTGTCTGTATTTGTCTGTATGATGCTATAAAGGAATACCTGCGGCTGAGTAATTTATAAAGAAAAGAGGTTGATTTGGCTCATGTTTCTGCAGGCTGTACAGGAAGCATGGTGCCAGAATCTGCTTCTAGTGAGGCTTCAGGACACTTTTACTCACGGAAGAAGGTGAAGGGGGAGCAGTGTGTCATATGACCAGAGAAGGAGCAAGAGAGAGAGGAGGAGGAGCCAGTCTCTTTTCAACAAACAGATTTCATATTAACTTATTACCATGAAGAGGGCACCAAGCCATTCATGAGGAATCTGCCCCCATGACCCAAACACTTCCCACCAGGCCCCACCTGCAATACTGGAGATCATATTTCAACACAAGATTTCAAGGCGACACATATCCAAACTATCTCAGAGTCTTAGGAAACCTCAGTGGCCTATGGACCTTGTGTTCTGAACCACCATTCTGGATGACTTGCCAATGAGATACTCCAAAATGAAAACATGTATTGAGCACTGACTTTATGTAGACACAATTGGAAATTCCTATAGAGAGTGAAGCTAG
>NW_012108964.1:603660-606177 GCF_000951045.1 Mandrillus leucophaeus | reverse complement strand
GAACCTACTCTCTTCCACCAGCACACCAGCATTTGGTGCTGTCATTCTGTTCACCAAAACTATTTTTTTTGTTTGTTTCAGACAGGGTCTTGCTCTGTTACCCAGGCTGGAGTGCAGGAGTGCGATCACGGCTCACTGCAGCCTCAACTTCCTGGGCTCAAGCAATCCTCCCACCTCAGCCTCCTGAGTAGCTGGGACTACAGATGCATGCCACCATCCCTAGCTAATATTTGTATTTTTTTTTATTTTTTTTTTTGTAGAGATGAGGTCTCGCTATGTTGCTCAGGCTGGTCTCCAACTCCTGAGCTCAAGAGATCCAACCACCTCGACCTCCCAAAGTGCTGGGATTACAGGCATGAGAAACCACACCCAGCCACCACCACAACTTTTTAAAGCAGGATCCAATTTAGTTACCCCTCCCACAAGACCCCCCACCATAAGGAATAGTACATGGGCCCCAGTAAATCTTGGTTCACACAGGCCCACAGGACAAGCAGAGGGGATGTACAATGAAGTCTAAATCATGCGGCTACTGATCTCTGCATTTGTGTTTTTCTTAACTCTCTAAATAGATGAGCTTCTTTAATGGGGAGCCATTAGGAAAGATGTGAGCGCCAAAGGAATTTAGAGATACTAAGTAGAGGAGAAACATTGAGGCACTGCTAGATTGGGTGTCCTGAGAAGGTTTCATGGAGGAAGTAGAATTCAGGGGCCAGTGCAAAGCTGGGAAGGGTTAGAAAAAGAAAGCAAAAGGAAGAGAGAACTCCAGGTAAGGGAGGACAACATGGGCAAAGGTGTGGAAAGAGAAGTTTGCACAGGATGGTCTGTATACCACTTGGCAGGAGTACAGGTTAAAGCATGGAGATAAGTGGAGCTAATGTAAGAAAAGTAGGTTGAGGCCATAATATAAAGGAAATTGAATGTCAGACTTCTGGGCATTGCAGAATCAAAGGTGATTATGACTACAGGCAGGTGATAGCACAAAGCCAGGAGACATCAACCCTGAAGACCTCCTGAAGGATGAATGCTGCAGCATCTTGTCATAAAGGATGTCATATTTCCCCAGGTGACACTGGGAGATGAGCAGGCATCCCTTTCCAGTGACAGGGAAGAGCATTTTGCATTCAGGGGCTGGAAGAGAAGGTTAAGGAGATGTGGGATGCTCTACACATGGCAGGTACCGGGTCAGGGAGATCTGGTCAGTAGGCGATTTCCAGCATAGACTCCAAAGAGCGCAGGAGTCCCACTGATGAACCCCAGAGTCTGCCACTGGAAAGGGATTGCAAATGGGGATAGGGAAGAAGCTGGCCTCAGCCCTTTTTTAACCAGGCCAGCTCTGCTCTGAAGGAAGTGTTCTCCATTAAAGTCATAAAGAATTAAAGGTTTGAAAATCCTGATGTTGGTGTTAGTTATTAAAGGTTTTCAGCAGCAAAGGATTGAGATGATCAGGAAGCTACCTGGGCAATATCAGGAGCGAGCCTGGTTGCCTAGAGGGAGGCAGACAAGTGACGAGACCACTGCCTAGTTCAGACAAATTGATTAAGACTGGGTTACAACTATAGGCAAAAAAAAAGGAAAGAAAAAGATGGATCTACAGTCCCAGCTACTCAGGAGACTGAGGCAGGAGGATCGTTTGAGTCAGGAGGTGAAGGCTGCAGTGAGCTATGGTCATGCCTGTAAATAGCCACTGCACTCCAGCCCAGGCAACATAGCAAGACCCTGTCTCTTAAAAAAAGCAAAAACAAACAAACAGAAAAGATGGGTCTAAGAGACAATGTCAAGAAATGATTCTCTGGAACTTGATGGTTACTTCTATATGAAGGACCACAGTGGAATTCCACTACACATTCATTGGAATGATTGCAATTTAAAAGGCTGACAACACATAGTGCTGGGGAGGAGGTAGAGTCCCTTGAGCTCTCATGCACTGTAGGTAAAACGAAAACATGGTTCATCCACTTTGGAAACTTTCTGCTAATATGAAATACATATCTACCCTACCACTCAACGATTTCACTTCTAGATATTTGTCCAAGAGAAATAAAAACATATGTCCCCAAAAAGAATCATATAAGAATATACATTGAAACTATGCAAAAAACTGGAAATATTCCATGTGCACATCAACAGAACATGAATAAGCACACTTGGGTATATTTACACACTGGAACAATTAAAAAATCAGCAATACGAGGAATGAACTACAAATATAATGGGCAATCTCAAAAGACATTATGTGAAGTGAAAGAAACCAGACATTAAAGTGTGCATACTGTATGATCCATTTATATGAAGTTGAAGTGCAGACGAGGCCACCCTATGGGAGAGAAATAAGAACAATGATTGCCTCTGGAGAAGGGGAGTTATTGACCAGAAAGGGGTGACGGAAAGGTTGTATATTTTTATTTGGGTGGGGGGAACACAATGTAAACATTTGTCGAAGCTCACTGAGCTCTACACTTAAGATCTATGCGTTTTATCGTATGCTTTAAAATAGACCTCAATACGGCCGGGCGC
>NW_012108964.1:588603-603197 GCF_000951045.1 Mandrillus leucophaeus | reverse complement strand
TGTGTGTGTGTGTGTGTGTGTGTGTATATAAATTTATATATATATTATATATATCTCAATACTTTTTTCACATGAGAAGACTAGAAAACGGGAATGTCAAAGTGACTCAAGAGCTCCAACAGACAGACCAGAAGAAATTTGCCACTAATGAAACAGGGGAATCAATGGGGGTGAGATGGTGCTCATTTTCAGCTTTTATGAAACACTGTTTGCACTTTGCAACATTGCTTTTGTCTTTTGCTTCCTATTAGACCACAGGCTCCCTGAAGTCCCCTTAGTACAAGGCTGTGTGCAAAACAGGTCTTCAGTAACTGGAAGCTGGCTTGGAATTGAGATCAGGTGTTAAATTTTCCTCTTCCCTCTGGATCCTAAGATTGACAGGTTTAATAAGCAAGTATATGGATGCATTAATGAATAATGACAGGTTAAAGTGCTACTCTGGTTGAGAAGATGGCTTCATTTTTGGGGTCTTAAAGAGATTCAATGCCTGACCCAGAGGAATGACTAACTGAAAAATTTTAGGCTCTATGGAAGATCAGTCACAGAGCTAGGGTGAAAACAGTTTCCCATATCGCTCGGTTCACAGGGCTCATTCCGCCAATGAAGAGCCCACCTCAGTCTTCAAGGTACTAGCAAAGTTCTCTCATTAGAGATTTCTTCTCCCTAATCCTCTCCTCTTCTCCACCATGCTCATCTTCCTGCCCTTTGTCCTCCATATCAGCACAATCAAATACAGGAAATCTGTCCATGCTCATTTGTACATGGGTCTTTGCTATTCACCTGCCCTGGGAGACAAAAGGGGACCCTGCGGAACAGCCACATTTACGATCCATGGTGAAGCATGTCCTGTCATCCTCTCAACATTAGGATGCACTTTGTTTGCACCTAACTAAATTGAGGAGATGCCAGAAATCCAAGGAAAGCCTCTGCCATTGCCCTTGAGGAGCAAATAAACACTACGTAAATACTGTTTCCTCCCTAGCTGGACCAGGGCTGCTGGCATCTGCCTTTCCGGTCCTGACCTCAGCAACTTCAGAAGGATTGTGTGTTCCTGGGAAATTAGATTTATGCAAAATACCCAGTGAAGTCCAGTGCCTTCAAGGTGCCCTGATTCCCCCTGCCTCAGAAGCTGCTGAGGAGCCATGCCAGGTAGCTCTCCCTTGCAGGAATGCTGTCCCCACCCTCCTCAGCAGGTGAAGAGGCTGCTTAGGTGACACAAATTCACAGAATGAAAGGCGATGCTCCTTCCTTTGCTTCTGCCCTTTTTCCACCCTCCTCCCCCAACAGGAGTGCATGTATGGAAACCCAAATCTTCAGTCCCTCAAAATCCCTGCCAGTGACACTAGAAGTGTCTATCAACACACACACACACACACACACACACACACACACACACACACACCCCTTAAGGATTTATTAAGAACAGAAGTTCCAGGTAAGAGGCAGTTTCTCCTCTAAGAGTCTATACGTGTCCCATCAAATATCAAAGCAAATGCTGTGTGTGCACGTGAGAGATGCACTAATTACCAATGGGTGGTGAAAAATGTAAATTACCCTGCATTATAACCAAGCCTCTAGAAGAGCCATTGATGACTATGAGCAGCCAAGTTAGGTCATGAGAGGTGTGTGGAAAAAAAAAGGCAGGAGAGATCACAAAAGTTCCTGTTTTGGTGTAATGAGATCACAAGAGCAATTTCTGCAGCACCTCCCGGATCTACTTTCCAGTCTTACTACCTAAGCAGCTTTAAAATAGAGAGAAAGACGTCGAGGTTAGGCTGAAGGAAGAGATTGTTAACTCTATTGAATGAGAAGTAACAAACTTGTATGTAATATGGTCTAGAAAAGGATTCCATGTGGCCAGACCCATTAAGGACTAATCCCAGCTCTGAGAGCTGTGCCTGGAGCAAGACACAGATGTTTTCAGCCTCAGTTTCCACATCTGAAAATATGGAGAATAATATTTACTTATATAGAGTCAGTGTTCAGTAATGACACCTGCCACAAAAGGCTGTTTTGTAGAAATCTCCCAATTCAAAAGAAAATGATGATGATTGTCATGGCTTTCACAGCCTGAGGGGAAGTAGTGACCATGAGATGAGCAGAGGCCAAGCTGGACCCAGATAGGATCCAGTATTTATCAGGGTTATTGCCACACCCTGTCTCCAGGATTTACAGGCATAATTAATGTATTGATTAAAACAGACAATTTTTCACTTTATTTATCCAGTATCACCTTAGGTCCTTCAGAGGATATAATATTCCTTTTCACCATGACATTGTTACATTGGACAACAGCAATATTCCTTCCTAAGAGCTTCCAGGCCCACACATGAGGCTCTGTGAAGAGCCACAGGGTGAGAATTGCACCCAGCCGTAGATCTGTGTGTTTGCTGCCTTGGACATTAGGATAACAGCTCCCAAATCTTTTCAGTCTATGGAGAATTTTGGCAGAGAACAGAGACTGCATACTACATGTCTCTCACTTGACTGGGAAGAGCTTCCGGTTTTACCCAAAGTGGTCCACAGGTGTTCATGAGCAACCCCTTGTGTGTTTGAAATAGGAGAAGCATCAAGCATCTCCTCCACCTGGAGTCTGCAGCCTGGAGGTGGAGAGCTAAGTGCAGTGCAATCGGACCAATGACCTACCAGCGGGAGTACCTGGCCCTATGTGAGCCCTTAGGAGGCCGTTGGACCCACCATTGGGAAGTCCAAGAAAAGCTTCCCGGGAGAAGTGGTGGGAGACAGACCCAAAAGGGGAGCAGATCTCAAGGTCAGCGTCACTTCTTCAAGGAAGCCCTTCCTGACCACCCCTCCCAATCTAAATTCAGGGCTTCTGACACTCTCTTATGGTCCCTGTTCTTTCTCTTACTGATCATTATCGGTATTTACGTATTCATAGTTCATGATTCCTCCTCGATTAGTCCAAAACTCTACTAGGGCCAGGGGAGGACTCTGTCTCTTTTGTTTAGCAGCACTTGGTCCAGTACCTGGCACATGCTAAGTGCTCAGTAGGTATGAATTAGATGAATCATGACTGATGACTCTCCTAGGCTGAAAGAACAGCCTGTGCAAAGCACTGAGGGTTGGAAGCAGGTGATGCAGCCAGTGCAAAGAAAAATCCATTCTGGTGAAGTAGAGGTCATTTGAGGGTGAGGAGAGTGGCGAGACCCGAGACTGGAAAAGCAAGCAGTGAGCAAGCCACGCAGCACCATGGAAGATCTTGCCAGCCTGAGCGACAGAGCCAGACTCCGTCTCAAAAAAAAAAAAAAAAAGAAAGGGTCTGGGTGTGATCCCAAGGATGGCACGGACCTCAGAAGAGCTTTAAATAGGGGAGTGAGGTGATCCGATTTGTATTACTCTTGCTCCAATATGGAAAATGTTCAGAAAGGAGAGAGAAAAAAAACTGGTTAACAGCATGTGGATTAAATCATGTGAAGAATTATGGAGGGCTGTTCCAGAAATGGAGGAGAATTTGGAGAAAGCAGAGGTACAAAGGAAATCAGTATGAAGTGGAATCTGCATGTCTTAGGCATCCTTTGATGAGGTGGCTGAAGGGAGAAGGAGTCAAGAACTACCCTCTGGCATGTGGCGTGAATGGTGGTGCCTTTCACTGGGGCAGAGAAGAACCCAGGAGGAGGTGTAAGTGGAGGCTGTGAGAAGAGCTGTTGATGATGGGCTCAGTTCACAACCAGCTAAGTTGAAAGCTCCTATGCAGCTTCCAGTAGAAATGTCCAGTAGTAATTGCATGGACCACAGCAAAGCAGCTCACAGAAAGATCTAGACTAGGGGTAGAGAGTTTTAAAAATCCATATAATGACAGTCATTGATGAGAGGAATACACAAAATTACCCTCAAAATTAATTAGAATAGTTTACTTTCATGAGATACCAATTATGGAAGACCCTGTAAAAATCATTATGCCAGAAACCAAAGTAAAGCTATCTATCACCAATACTCCTGCTCTACTATTCATATTTTATACACACAAATTTATTATAACACTTACCTATATCAAAATAATTATCACACATTATTTCAATTAGATCCTAAATTCCTAGAAAATGGGAATGTATTTTTGTCCATATTTATCTCTGTATCTCCTGTGCCTCACATGTTGTCCAACATAGGGAAGGTACTCAGTCACTGTGTGCACCGCATGGAATCTGATTACCAGATTAAATGATTTTCTTAATTCTTTTCCCAATTAATGAATGCACCTGACCTGTGCTTGGATGGACATGAGCCAGAGGTGGGTATTCCTGGGCTCAGGAAATCTGGCCCATTTCATCTCGGAGCAGAAAGAAAGGCCCATCTGCCTGAGCCACAAAAATCAGCAAGAAATGACCTCGTCTGGGATTCTTCTTTCCTTGAGAGTTTCCTTTTCTCCTCTTACTATGCTGGATGTATGTCCTCAGATCTGATATTAATATGTCACTAGAACCTTGCATAAATGAAAGCATTTGTATTTTAAAAGCAGTTGGAGAGAAGTTGAGAAAAGTGGGTCTCTAACACCGGGGTGTCACGCAAGACGGTCCTAGGATGGCAGGTGACCAGGATGGCACACCTCAGGTCCTCCCTATGTAGGTGGGAAAAGGTGATTCTGGCAGCTAAGGCAATGTGGTAGCAGGGACAAAAAAGTCAGGCATCACGCATACCCTGTGTGGCCTGGGTACTCACCCTAGTTTGTGGCAGTGATGAACTGGTGATGACATCATGACCCCAGGTTATAAAGGTGCCACAGGATCTCCATTTTAAATTCTTAGTCTCAGTGATGTCAGTTGGGTCCTGGCCTACCCCAGTGTCTGATATTTTTATGCACTGTGACGGTATAACTTTAAGTTCAGCAAAAACATAGAGACAGCCTCTAGCATGTGAGGAGATGGCTGTAAAAAGTCTACCAAATTATATTTCCCAAAACCTGAACTATATGTCATAACATATCAAAAATTGAAAATGCACTGAAGCTGATTTGGATATAAAATTCCAATATTTATGAGGTACCAAGTTCCTAAAAATATAAAAGTTCAGAAAGCTTTTATTGAAATGCTTACTGAAATTCTTCCTCTATTTAGGAAGTCAGCTCTTTAAATAAGAGAGTGACATTGCACACAGCACAGAACTTTACTCAATGAATTCTGTGCAAGGTCAAGCAAAAATGTGAAAGTAAATCATATTGGCAAACTTTGATGCAAGATTCCCTTTAAACTTATGCTTTTTGCATGGGCATATCTCAGCAAAAGCGAGGGCTGAAAGAATCGACCTTTTGCTGCATTCACACGTTCTCAACGACTCGTAGCAAGAGTGACAAATGCCACTTATTCTCTTGCTTCTGAGTGTCATACAATGTTTTGCCTTACAAAGTTCAAGACAAAAAGGAAGACATGAAAGCAAAATACAAGGTGCAAATACAAGCCATGACTGATAACCCTCCGAAAATGTCACCTTCCAGAAAAAAGAAATCTTCCCTCAATTCTGCCTGCATCACCACTGCAGCCTGTGCTGGGCCATGCAGGTGGGGGCCATGGAGAGGAGTTAGAAATGACCAATGGCAGAGGGACCTTCCAGGCAGGATATGGCTTCAGCCTCCAGGAAACTCTATAAGTGAGCGCAGGCCTCTCTGCTCCCGAGCCCTCAGAGGATGGACAATGACCATCAACATCCATTTGGCATCTGTGCCATGCTGCACACCCAGCTAGAGGATTGAAATACACAGTTCTGCTCTCCCCAGAAACTGTGGTGGGAGGGATTACGTCCTTTGTATTCTGCTGGCACTCAGAAGAAAAACTGGAATTTAGAATGTTGGTTACCTGCAATCACACAGCCTCAGTTTCTAAAGCTGGGACTCAAACTCAGACTTTTAGACTCCATCTTTTGCTGTTCACTGTACTACAGAGAATGTAGAGAAGTCTGGGCCCTAAGAGACATTCTTTCTTCCCCCTGCCATTTGCTAAACAGCAATCGGGTCGTCCCAACCAATTTTTAGATTTTAGAAGGCCAAACCAACTAGCTTTCCAGCTGCTCAAAAGGAGAGAGAGCTACGATGCAAGCGAATGGGTTTGATAAAGCCTCAGCCCCAGGAGTGCCCTCTGTGTGCCAAGTACCAAACAAGCTTAGTGCTTCTGAATGTCTCCTGGCTGAAAGCAGGGATCAACAATTCTGTTAAACAGCCTCCCTAGAACAAGGCACTCCGAAAATACACTATCACCAACCTTGACCTTCAAGGGCTCCTAGAAAGAAAGTGATTCTGTAAAGTTCTTTTCTCTTGAATTTGCATCTATCGCTAAACCGGGGATAGTGGTTGCAGCTGCACTCCTTTGCTTTAGTTCTCTATCTTGTCTTCCTGGTTTGAAGAATTGGTGGTCACCAGAGGACTTAGCACTATGGGCACAAGGGTCCTGCACACAATGCTGGTGCCCCAGGGCTGGCACTGGGATGCCCCAAATGCCCCATTGTGAGCAGAAACATTTCCGCTAATAGCTGGTGGATGTGCGTTCTGAGCCCACTGGCACCCCAGGCACGTTTCCAACAAACAATGTGGCACACATAGGAATTCATCCGAACCAAGCAAAAATCACTTAGCTTAATAACGCTGCCCTGATTTAATTTTAACTTTTCATAAAGCATGAAAGATGAGTGGGGTGTGCTTGGTGTTTTATAGATTACTGATGAGACTGGGCTCACATCTGGCTGCTTTATCTTTTTTTTCCCCTAAGTTCCTAAAAGAAGAGGGTTAGGAAAGGAAGTTGATGAATAATTAAGAGGAGGGCAACACCTGCAAAATGTGCAACCAAATGCAAGAGGGAGTTTTTGCTTCTCTCTGGTGTGTAAGTAGCTGGCAAGCGCCCGGGGAGTCCTCGAGTAAGAAATTCAGTACTGTGTATGTGGATATCCAACAGGACACACATATAAACATGCATACACACACATGCATACGCATGCATGCAACATGTGAACATATTTAAACACATACATATGGCATACAAATCCCCCTAATCTGCATTTTTACAACACTCGGATGGCACAGTGAGCTCAATGGCTACCCACAGAATGACTAAGATGTGCAAGAGCTAGACTGGTGTAGATGCTCTAACAAAGTCATCCTTAACTCTTCTCTTTCTTCTTCTCTAACTTCAAAATGTATCCATTTCTTTTTACCATCTTCTCACCATCTCTACAGCCTCCACCATTGGAAGGCAACATCGCCTCTGGTCAGTGTTATTACAGTGGATTTCTCCCTGGACCTTCTGCACCTGCATCTTACCCCTTAGGCAAGGGTGTGCAATCTTTTGGCTTTCTTGGGTCACATTGGAAGAATTGTCTTGGGCCACACATAAAATACACTAACACTAATGATAGCTGATGAACTAAAAGAAAAAATATATATATATATATATATATACACACACACACATCATAATATTCTAAGACAGTTTACGAATTTGTGTTGGGCCACATTCTAAGCCCTCCTGGACGATGTGCAGCTGGTGGGTTAAGGTTGGACAAGCTTGCCAGAGAGTCTGTTTTCAAAGTGATCCTGGTGAATATAAGTCAGATTATGATTCCTTTGCTCAGGCCTCCCCAGTGACTTTTCAGTTCTCTCAGAGTAAAAGCCAAAATCCTTGGAGTAGCTGCAGTGTCCTACATGATCTGCACCCTCCACCCTCTGCCTCTTTGCCCAAACCATTAACTCTCTGTCCTCATTCCTCCACTCCAGCCATACCAGCCTCCTTGCTGCCTCTCATATACAGCAGGCACACTCTGCCTCGAGGTCACTGGATTTGCCATTTCCCATCTCCTCAGATGTCCACACAGCTCCATCTCTTTCACTTCCTTTGAGTCTTTGTTCAGTTACCACCTAACCACCATCTATAGAATTCCATTCCTCTCCTGCAAACCTTTCCCCAGACTTCCCAATCCCTCTTCTTACCCTGTTATTTTCCCACCCTGCATTTATTATCTTACAAAATACTACAGAATGCAGTAAACCACCATGGCACACATTTACCTGTGTGACAAACCTGCATGCCCTCACATGTATCCTGGAACCTAAAATAAAATAAAATACAAAAAAAAAAAAAAAACAACATTTAAAGAATTTGCCTAATTATTTTTCTGGTTGTCTCCACCTAGCGGACTGTAAGTTCCATGAGGGCAAAGATTTCTGTCCTTAGCTATACCCCAGAGGCAAGAATACTGTCTGGCACAAATATATTAACAAATACATTATGGACATATATATGACACACAACACATATCCATAATGTATTTGTTGAGTGCAGAATGAACAAATGTTTTGCTCTGGTTTGCAAGTGTATTTACATGGGGAAAAAAAAATCCCATTTAGGTTTGCATTTATAAATCTCCTGTATTCAACATAATAAAATTAGACATAATCAAGAGGACCACAGGATATCAGGAGACAGAGTGCTGTGTGGGCCACAGCAGCTTGGAAACCTATATTACATAAGGAAAACAAGCCATTCTCCTCTGTGCCTGCAGTTCCTTGCAGCTCCGGGACTCTGCCTGCAGGAGCAGCTAAACCCTGCTACAGAACCACAGGGGAGGAAGTAAACCTGGCACTCACCCTATGTCTGCACTGTCTGAGGGCTTACCCCTGCAGTTTCTCAGGACACAACATCTCCCTACCCTAGGACCAGGGTCAAGAAAATCCACCCACCACAGACTGCACTTGGGCACCAAGGAAGGCTCAGTGGCAGCCAATACAAGAAAACAATAATAAAGAAAATGAGTGGGTTGGAATTATTAAGGCAGAAGAGGGTCCAAGGTCACCTGACCTGTCTACTTCCTTCTCCCATCTTCAAGCAAAGAGTATCACAAATCCCCCCTGTTCCTAAAGCTGACTAGGTGAGCTCTAATGCTGCATTCTTGCCTTAACAGGCTTTTGAGAAGTGCCTGCCCATGACTCTCCACTGCATGGCTGCCACCAAAGGCAGGTACACCAGCCAGCCTCCCTGACTTCAGCTCCGCTTGTCTAGTTCATTCTGCACACCCCCGCCAGAGTCACAATCTTTAAACACCATCACTTTATGTGGTGTCCCTATTTTAAAATCTCCAATATTGCCCATTATACTAAACTGCAGTGCCCCTTTCTGACCTCACAGTCCTGCAAGGATGGGCTGCACTTCTCTACCTGTCCAACCCTGTTTGCTATGACTCCCCTAACCTGAGCCCACTGGTTTAGACACTGTTCTTCATCCCCTCACATTTCCCATGTCTGGGCTTGTTTTCCCCTCTACTCACTCATGTTTGTATTACTCCCTTTACATGGAAAGCCCACCCTTTAGTCATATAAATATGAACCATGCTTCTAGAAGATCCAGACAACCTTCATATTCATCAAGAAAGTCTACTCATCTTATGAAACTTTATACCACCTTGAGTTTGCATAACACCACTGTCTTACAGAATGTTATTAGTTCAGAGCCCCAGTGAACATTTACCAATTGGCTGCTGTCTATTTCCCTTACACTGATATCTCAGGGGATTTTTGTTTTGTTTTGTTTTTGTTTTTTGCCCACAAGAAAGGAACATAATGCCGGGCTTTGGTGTCAGACAGATCTGGACTAAAACCTCCAGCCTGACACTCACTATGGCTGGATTTGGCTAACACATGTAATTTCTCTCAGTCTCAACTGCATTCTCCAGAAAAGAAGAATAAGAATATCCACATCACAAGATTATTAGAAGAACAAAAGGAGAAAAGGAGATAATCTTGAAGCTCTATTAGGGCAGGGATTTTACCATGTCCACCTGAGTGCCCAGGACAGTAACTGATATTTAGTCCTTCACAATCATGAGAAAATGTGAGTGAATCATATGCATACAATTCATCTTACAATACCCAGTGTTAGATCCTCAAAAAGCAGCTATTCCTGACAGTCTTATTCTTAGGCAACTGAAGAATGATGCATGACCACTCAGTGAAGAGTTCTGAACACCTGAGTGCCATTAGCAGGGTACCTATCTGCCTTCTCTCCTCCTGGCTGAGACAACATGGACCGCTCAGCTCTGTCTTACTGTGCTTGTCCCCTGATCTTTTATTTACCATCCTTGGGCATGTTTCCAGTCTTCCACATGTTGGGGCTCAGGACACTCCACCCCAAAATATGATAGCAGAAGACCAGAATATGCCACCCCAAAATACACTTCTATGACATATTTTGGGCTGGTTATTCTGAGAAACTGCAGACACAGGAGTAGCTCTGAAAAGCTGTCCTTTTGTAAAATAAATGTACATCTATAAAGGAAATCTGCATTAGAAAATGTATCTGTACCAGGAAAAGGGCTGCTCCAGACAACTTTTATTCCCTGAGAGACTTTTTACCTCCACAGCAAGATGGCCTTTGTTCATCATGCATTTCCTCCTCTTGCCCTCCAGTGGCTGGTTGCAGCCTCCCCTGGAGGCTCTGCCCCCTCTTCCTTCCTGTAGCCCAGGACTCTGTATCAGCTTCAATCACCTGACCCTTCCTCAAGTCTCATATTTGGTGGGACTCCCATGTGTATGCATGTAATTAAAATGTTTTTTCTCCTGTTAATCTGTCTTACGTCAATTTAATTTGTAGCCCAACTAAAGAACCTGGGAGGGCAGAGAGAAGCCATTTTTCCCTCCTCTATACACACAGCTTAAAAATTAAGAAGTCTGATTAATTCTTGAAGAGAAGATTATCCTTCCCTAGAAGTGAATTATTTATTTCAGTTGCATCTTTCTTGTGTG
The DNA here is from genome assembly GCF_000951045.1 of Mandrillus leucophaeus. Taxonomy (NCBI): domain Eukaryota; kingdom Metazoa; phylum Chordata; class Mammalia; order Primates; family Cercopithecidae; genus Mandrillus; species Mandrillus leucophaeus. The sequence goes on along the minus strand of NW_012108964.1, from coordinate 592,462 downwards.
GCTAAAGCCCTCAGTATGTTTCTTTCCTTATGTGTCCTATGTCCTCGTGCAAGGCTGAGAATGGATCATAGAGCCCTAGAATATTTCTGGCACCATCGTGTCCCTCAAACACCAGGCACATGATAGAGGCTGAAAAATATAATTGCTGAGTAACTGAATAAAAAGAGCCAATTGGCTCAATAAAGCCATTTTATAACTGTGGACCTTAACAATTCAAGGCAGAAATGGGTCTGCACTGAGATTTTACAAATAAAGCAGAGATTCCCTTTCCAGGCTAAAGAAGAGGATGCTGGGGCCACAGTATCAGCAGCTGTTGTGGCCTGGGCCACTTGCCCATTTTGTACAGTGGTATGAGTGCATGTACATCACCCTTCTCTCTCTTTACCAGCTCCCTTATTTGTAAAGCAAGCCCCACGACCTCTTCAGTGACCTTCAAGGGAGGTTGCTTGATGAATAAGACCATTCATTTGAGACAGTCTCCATCCCCAAAAGAAAGGGCTACTCTATGGGAAGATATATGACTCCACTGTCCACTCATTTAGGTAAAGACAGAGCTTGTGCCTTCCTGCCCCACAGAGACACCAGGCACTAGTTTCTTTTACAAGAGTTGCTACAACATTTGCTTAAGGGTGCTACAGGGCAAATAAAGAGGCCCAAGAAGAGAAGATTAGTACAATTCTATGAGGGCACAATGTCCCAAGACTCCTTTCCGCTTTTCATGTCACCTTCCCCTCCTCTTCCTGTAAAGCCAAATCCTTCTTTTCTTTCCTCCCTACTCCACCCCTACCCACTCTCAAGTCCAAAGGGCTAGGGAGAAAATAGACACAATAAGGGTGAACTTCAGACACCAGAAAAAAGACAGCCATGTTTCTCTAACTTTATATCCAGAAATACCAAAAGCATAAAGATGCAATACACAAGGAATTCTCAAAATCTCCACTGAACTGCAGAGAAGGCTGGGGCAGAGGGGAAGCAAGGGAGTGGTGGAAAAAGGCAGGGAAAAAAGAGATTCCCAACCAGGACATGGAGCAATGAAGGGTACCATTGCCAATAGTGAGTTTGGTCTTCCCAAGGAGGAATAAGACGACCCACCCACTAGCTAGCCCAGGACAGCACTGAGGTGTGGACTCATCCTTCATCGACACCATGCACAATTTCCCTTTCAGCACTTTTCCTCTGCAGGGAAGTCTGTCTCTTCCACCGCGTGGCTCATTCCCTCATGCTCTTTTCTCCTCTATAAAAATGTGCTCTCAGGAAAGGATTTGACAAACTACCTTCTGATGAGTTAAAATGAGTTTCCACTCCTAAATATACTTATTTTTCAGCTCAGATTAAAGCTTAATGTGAAAGAAATTCATCTCAAATTTTAGACTTTCAGGGAAAAACATGGGACTTGATTTCAAAGTAGAAGAGGATATCTGAAATCAGGGCCAACTTTGACAAATTCAGAAGTTCTGGCAGCTGCAGCCATCAGCCACAGGAGTGGGAGTTTCTGCCTGGAAGTGGAGAGCACCTTCCCGGACCTCTGAGGTTGCACTGACTGAGGAGCTGCTCAGGCAGCTTCTCCACTCCCATCACATCCACCGTATTCCCACGTGTACGTGGTCACACCCATGTGCACACACACACGCACACACTGAGCAGGCAAGCCTCTGCTCCACAGAAACAGCGTCCCACAAGGAAGAAGTCTGAAGGGGGCACCCCACAGAGCACCACTAAAAGCTGCCCATCCCTCCAGGTGCCAGTGGAAACATCCTTCCTTCAGACACAAGTCATGTCACAGGATGTGGCTGTTGCTAAGTAACACTGACTCTTCCTCCCTGTAGGCCTCAGGGTCCCCAGCACCCCCTCCACCTTGCAGAAGGAGAGTAAATAAGCTGGGAAATGCCTCTAGTGTGCTCTCAAAGCTCCTGTCCTGGGCAGGCAGGCACCTGTTCTCTCTGCCTTAGTGAGCTGTTGGGGGGAAGGCCATGGGCCTTAGGGGGCCAAGGGGATTGCCAAGGGTGGCACAGTGGATCAAAGGTGCTGGTGGCAGCAGAGCACTCCCTCCAGCAGTCCCTCACTCCACACCACCTCGGGTAATGCCTGAAGTAAGCTGTCTGCAACATTCTGGGTGCTTAGAATTATAAGACAATTGTCAAAAAAACAACACTGGACTTGAATTGGGGGAGATGGGTGATGCCGATTCGGGTAGGGGGTGGAGGGGACAAAAGGGGATTTTGTGCTTGTTTTTAGTTTTTGTTTTTAGTTTTGGTCAGCTGTTTTGGAATTTAAAGGGGAAAGAGGTGGGGTGCTATTCCATGCAGCCCTTAACAAAACACAGACCACTAGAGCCGTCAGCAGGTTTCGGCCAGCTCCACCCTCTGTGGACCAGCACAGCAGAAACCATGGTCTCCAGGATTCTAAATAATCAGCGCTTGTCAGTACCAATAAGCCTGAGTCTCTGAAGCCCCAAGAGGTCAAAAAAAAATCTCCACACAAGGTGACAGAGACATTTAGATGAAGAATCCTTGCGAGGAACAAAGGGGGCGACTGCAGCTTTGAAGGATGTGTTGCTTTCAACCCATCTGAGAAACCCCCTGTGCCACCTAATTGGCAGCCCAAGTCCCAAATCAGAATTCCCTGGATGCACTGCCACATGTGCACAGGAAAGATAATGCTAATGGTGCTTCTTATTTGTTTTTCTGTGTACAAAAATGCCCACTTATCAGGATTTAATGGCTCTCAGAAATAAAGCTATTTTAAAACATTATCCAAAATGCAAATGAGTCACCAAAAGCTGTTGCCATGACCTTTCCTGTGGCTGGGCAGATGTTTCCAAACAACGACAGCCTTCCGTGATGGCCTTACTCAGTGCAGGGATTCCCTGACTTGGCTGTGGAATGTTCATCCCTCATCCTGGCTTTGGGGAGTGACAGACCCCTAAATGGCGCATGGCTGTCTTGTTTTACAGAGGAGTCTCTGTGGCCTTACTAGGCAAGATGCCTTCTCCTTCAAGAGGTTGATTCCTTAGTCTCCCCACCTCTGATGAGAAACCTAGGTCATCCAGCAACAAAGGAGACCCCACACCTGCCTGCCATGCTCTGTCCTTGGAAGATCTAGATTGACAGAATCTAGTCAAATAAGGTCACCGCACAAAGAAGTCCCAGAGGATCTTAAAATGGTTTCACTTCATCAGCGGTTAGGACACGTGACCTTGTGGAGAACGTCCCTCCTGCTCACTATTTTTAACTTCTGTTATTTTTGATGATGGAAATTCCACATGGACAACCTGAGTGTTCCACCGCGGGAACGCTGGTGAGAATGAGCGTGTTCCACCCGGGGATGCTGGTGAGAATGAGCGTGTTCCACCCTGGGGATGCTGGTGAGAATGAGCGTTCCACCCGAGAAATGCTGGTGAGAAGAGCATTCCACCCTGGGGATGCTGGTGAGAACGAGCGTTCCACCCTGGGGATGCTGGTGAGAACAAGCGTTCCGCCCGGGGATGTGGGTGAGAACGAGCGTTCCATCCCGGGATGCTGGTGAGAATGAGCGTTCCACCTGAGAAATGCTAGTGAGAAGAGCATTCCACCCTGGGGATGCTGGTGAGAACGAGCATTCCATCCCGGGATGCTGGTGAGAACGAGCGTTCCAGCCCGGGGAGGTTGGTGAGAATGAGCGTTCCACCTGGGGATGCTGGTGAGAATGAGCGTGTTCCACCCGAGGATGCTGCTGAGAAGGAGCATTCCACAAGGGAATGCTGGTGAGAACGAGCGTTCCGCCCGGGGATGCTGGTGAGAACGAGCGTTCCATCCCGGGATGCTGGTGAGAACGAGCGTTCCATCCCGGGATGCTGGTGAGAACGAGCGTTCCATCCCGG
>NW_012108964.1:580559-588340 GCF_000951045.1 Mandrillus leucophaeus | reverse complement strand
AGAATGAGCGTTCCACCCTGGGGATGCTGGTGAGAACGAGCGTTCCACCCCTGGGATGTTGGTGAGAACGAGCATTCCACCCCGGGATGTTGGTGAGAGTGAGCGTTCCACCCCGGGATGCTGGTGAGAAGGGGTGAGGACCTTAATATTAACAGAGTAAGCCCAGTGTGTGTGATCCTGTTTAACTCTCACCACAAACCTCCTGCTCCCGTTTCAGATTAGGGAAAAGGGAAGATGGTGAGTGACTCTGTGGGATTTGAGCTGCATTTTCTCCTATCAGAGGTCCTTTCTGCCAGGAACACACACACTCAGGCACACATTCATCTTGCTGCTGCTTTTCTGTAACTTCCGCCCCAGACATGACTACCTATAAAACACTCAGACCTGTTGTCAGCATTTTCACATTTCCCCAGATTTGAGAATCCCCAAACCAGGAGCCATCCGAGATGCTTTCATTTCCCTCATTTCCCAAAGTCTCCTCTGTCTCCCTCAGGCCCTTCATCCGTACAATGGGACAGTCTTACCTCTCTGGGAGGCAGTAATAATGGTGTGATTAAGGGTGTGGATGGTGAAATCAAATGCTCAGACTTATACCCTGGTTAAGTGAGACCTTGGGCAGCTTACTCAAATCTGTGCCTCAGTTTTCCTCACATATAGGATGAATTCATAATAGTACCTGCTTCATAGAGTGGTCATGGAAATTAAGTGAGGAAAGGACCTACCTCTTAATATCAGCTTGGTGCAAAAGTAACTGTGGTTTTTGCCATCACTACCATTGTAGAGTACTTCTAAGACTCAAAAGTAACTGAGGTGAAGAAAGGTACCAGTATCTCTTCAGTTGGCCTGCACCATTTAATGCCCTAATCCAGATCATCATCCCTTCTCACCTGGATTATTGCAAAAAGCCTTTAGCCTGTCTGACTCCAGAATTCTATCCTCCAATCTCACTTTCATGACACTCTAGAGACCCAGTCACTAATTTTCATCATTCTTCCTGAAAACCTTATCTACCCAGTGCTTATTGGATAAAGTCCAGACTTTCGCCATGACCTGCAAGGCTTTTGGTGACTGGGCCCTGCCTCGAAGGGTGTCCCCCCTACCAGGTTGCTCCCATTGGCCTGGAAAGGCCTCCCCATTTCATCTTCAAGAACACTCCACATCCTTCTCCACACAATTCAACCACCATCTCCTCTAGAAAGCACCACCAGGTCCATTGGGTAACTGACCGCTTCCTCTTCCAGAATCCAACTCTCCCTGTTACTGTTTATGCTCCTGCCTCTACCAATAGACTATTCGTTAAAGGGAGGGACAGGGTGTCAGGCCCCTGTGTGATCCCCCGTGCCTGACACAGTGGCTGGCACTGAGCAGAAGGTCTCTAAGCACCTGTGGAGCACAGTCTCCTCTTGCACCAACTTGGTCATGATCAGATTCAATGTCAACAAGTCCTCATCACTGGCACAACCTCACTAGGATTGTTGTAACTAAGTAGCCCCTTGTCTTAGCCTAGGTATGCTTCCCCAGTCTCTCTATCAGCAAAGTGGCATTCTGACCAGAAGCCTCTGAAGTCCAGGTCCCATGCAATGCTAAACACACCCACCTCCCCACCCCCACTCTGGCCTCTCCAGAATCCAAAAGGAACGTTTAATTTTTAACTCACTCACACTCTGCTGGCACACCAATTAACACCAATTAATCATCTTCATTAGGGAGAGAAAAGATTAGAAAGAGATTTTTGCCAACAAAATATTCTGTGCTGATATCCAGTGTTCCAGGGGCTCGTGAGATTAACCCACTCAAAATGAAATCCTCATCAAACCCATCCCGCTCCCCTGGAGACTCAGCACTGAACCTCTGGATGGTGTCAAAAAAGCGCAAAAGTCCAACCAGGGAAGTAGCCAGACACAGAGCTCCGACCACAGCAACCATCCTGAAATTCACGAATGCCCTCCCATGGCAGGGATGCTTTGCAGTCATAACAGCCTCTGAAATAGGCATCCATCAATTGTTATTCCTGAGTCCCCAAGAGGTGGCAAAGATGAATTGTGCAGCAAACCCACTCTAAGTAGCTTCCAGTCCAATGGGGACCAACTCAACACTCTTCATTCATCAGTTGCCTTCCTTGCAGCTTTCTTTATCGCTGGTCTGGCAACTCCAGCCTTCCAGTTGTTCAGGCCAAATTTCCTGCAGTCATTCTCAATTCTGTGCCTTCTCCCCTGTCTCACTATCTACTCATCAAAAATAAAATTCAAAATACACACAGAACGGTGCCACCTTCTCATCACCTTCACCCAGCCAGGCCACCTGGATGACTACAGTACAGCCTCTTGACTGCCCCTGCACCTGCTTCCATTCTTCATGACCTTCAGTCTATTCTAAACACAGCACCCAGAGGGACTCTTTTGCAGAGTAAATCACATCATACCGCTTTTCTGTTCAAAATCATCCGATGGCTTCTTGTCTCCTTCAGTCCTTAAAACAGCCTAGCAGGCCCTGTGTGGGTGTTCCCACTATGACTTCTCTTGCTCATTCCATACCTCTCTCCCCATTTTCCATCCTTGTATAACAATACTGGCCTCCTTCTTCCTTGAGTACATCAGGCACGCTTCCACCCCACGGCCTTTGCACAGATGCACCCTCTCCAGGAGGCTGCTTAAAGGCCTCCTTATTTAAAATTGTAACCCGGTGCCTTCCCAGTCTCAGCACTCCCAACCCTATTCTCCTGCTCTTTTTCTGTTCTTCATGACAGTTATCACAAGTCAGGTGCAGTGGCTCACACCTGTAATCCCAGCAACTGGGAAGTTGAGACAGGAAAACTTCTTGAGCCCAGGAGTTCAAGACTAGCCTGGGCAACATAGTGAGACCCTATCTCTCAGAAAAAAATTTTTTTAATTAGCCAGGTATGATGGTGTACACCTGTAGTCCCAACCCCAGCTGCTCAGGAAGCTGAGGGGGGAGAATCGCTTGAGCCAGGGAGTTCCAGACTGCAGTGAGCTATGATTGAATCTCTGCAATTTGTGGGTAGGGTCAATCTGTGCCTTGGACCTCTTTCATGGCTTGAGTTCTGAGCACTCAGCACCCCAGTGAATGCCTGCTGTGCCCAGTGTTCTTCCAGAGGCAGAACTGGTGCCACCCAGCGTTGCGCCCCTGCTGGCCACACCCATCACGTCCAGCTGCTGAGATCACCACCGGGCATTCTTTTGCATAGGAGAACCTCCTGAGAGAGCAAGAGTTAACTTTGGGGCTCACCTGAAGATGGTGGGTGGTGACTATTTAGTGGGTTCTGAAGAAAGTGTTTGTTTTGGTTAACAAATGGATATAATGTATACTGAGAGTGAATGCCAGCATTCACTTTAACCCTTTCCTACTTCCCCGATGGAATGATCCACCTCCCTCGAATCTCACAGTTGGGTCTCTGGCACACCCAGAGAAGCACGGTCCCTAAACTACACACATGCATCTTTCCCTTGCTTCCCCTTCTCTCTCACCCTCAGGTGAAAATTATGAAAGTTCTGCTTTATATTTGGAATGTGTTTCTCTGTACTCCTCCCAGGGCAGCTAAGCATACCCAATTTAAGCATAATTTACTGATGGTTATACTTTTGCACCGGGATGGTTTTTGGCTATTGGAATTTATTTTAGTGTTTTTATCTGATCAGTGACCCAAGGCCTTTCCTAATTATAACTCTTGGTCTGAGCTGATTGGACTGCAGCAGGCATGGTTTCAGACATGGCTTATCTTAGTAAACAACATCAGAGAAGGCAGTGATGGCTGGATTCAGAATTCAATGGAAGAAAAATGCCTCTCCCTTTTCCCATTTTCCTACTGATTTCCTGTTTGTAGCACATGAAGCATTCCAGAATGTCAGGGAAGGGCAGGTGAAAGCCCCCCAAAAAGTGCTCATGTGCTGGCCAGTCCTCCATGGGCTGTATTTGTTGGTACCTCACCCAGGAACTGTGCAATATAACCCCTGCAACATCTGGGGAAGGCATTCAGACAGCCAAGGACAAAGCTAGATTCTTGCCTCTCTGTCTATGCCTGGCCTTCAGAGTTCTAGCTCTCTCTAGAAGGGCTCTGGGTTCCTCCTGCGCAAACATAATTGACCCTTTGAGTCCCTGTCCATGTGTCCCCTCCCATAGTACACATACAAACTCTTGTCCAGATGTGTGTGCTCAAATCAAATGTACCCCCTGGACTGCATCTTGCCTTTACCCAGGACCAACCCCCCAGGTGTGGTGACTGCAGGTTTAAGATGAGCACATGCTGAAGGGGAGACAACAGAGGACCTGATAAGCTTGTTGTTGTTACAGGGGAATTGGTTGAAAAAAAGAGTTAATGAGCATGGGTGCAAAAGGAACTGGCTATCCATACAGCATATTGGTGCTTGCAGCCACCCTCCTGCCATCTTGGCAACAAAAATACCTGTTATTGCCTATGGGATTTCCAAATGAGAAAGAACAGTGGGAAAGCAGGCTACAGTGTGTGGGGGGTGTGGTGTCCTCATGGGCCATGGGGGTGGTGGGTGTGTGAACTGACAGAGTCAGCGCTTCGGCCCCAGGGCACCGCCGAGCCCAGGATGGGAACTGAAATGTAGCTGAGGTCATGTTACTCCCCCAGGAAGTATAAATTCTGCCTGCAGTGGCCAGGCCAGTCAGGCAGTGAGAGAATCGGGGAGAGGTCATTAGTCTGCCCTTCTGTGCGTCCATTTGGTCTAGGACACGACCACCCCCAAAACTTTCCTGATAGGTGTCCACTGATTATGTTGAATTAGAAGAGTTCTGTACCAAAGGGAGGCCAAGATGCAATGTGGGAATGGGAAAGACGACAGATATGTCATGGCCTTGAAAATGGCTATTAACCCACTAGACCAAGGGTGACAACAGGCTGTTTTCCACCAGCACCACAGAAGAGGAAATGGGCTTAGCTATAGTAAGGGGATTGGGCTTATAGAATTAAATTTGAAAATAATGTGGCTTGTGGAACTCACTCCTCAGTGAGAACAGGGGGAGAGAATTACAGTTGACCTTTGAACAGGTTTGAACTGCAATGACCCACTTATTTTCTTCTGCCTCTGCCCCTCCTGAGACAGCAAGACCAACCCCTCCTATACCTACTCAACACGAAGACAATGAAGATGAAGACCTTTATGATAATCCCCTTTCACTTAATGAATAGTAAATATACATAGTAAATACATTTTCTTTTTCTTACGATCTTTTGTTTGTTTTTGAGACAGGGTTTCACTCTGTGGCCCAGACTAGAATGCAGTGTGGTATGATCATAGCTCACTACAGCCTCCTGGGCTCAAGTGATCCTCCTCCCTCAGCCTCCTCAGTAGATGGAACTATAGGCAGGCACCACCATGCCTGGATACTTTTTTAAAACATTTTTGTAGAGATGAGGTCTCACTGTGTTGCTCAGACTGGTCTCAAGCTCCTGGGCTCAAGTAATCCTCGCATCTCAGCCTCCAAAGTGCTGGGGTTACAGGCATGAGCCTATACCCGGCCTCCTTATGATCTTCTTAATAGCATTTTCTTTTCTCTAGCTTACTTTATAATAAGAAAACAATATATAATACACAGAACATACAAAATATGTGTGATTTGACTGTTGCTATTATTGGTAAGGCTTCTGATCAATAGTAGGCTATTAGTAGTTACGTTTCTGGGAAGTCAAAATTTATTCATGGATTTTTGACTGTGCAAGGGGTTGGCACCCTTAACCCCTTCATTGTTCATGGATGGACTATATTATGAATCTGGCAGCCTGTAATGGTTTAAGGAAAGTTATTCCCAGAGGGAGAAGCATTACCTAAAAGACTCTCATTACAGAATGAATTGTATCCTCTCTGAATTCACATGTTAAAATCCTAGCCTCCACTCCTTCAGAATGCGACTTTATTTAGAGGGAGGGTCTTAACCCAGGTGTCAAATTAAAACGAGACCATTAGGGTGGGCTATAATCTAAAATGACTCATGTTCTTATAAAAAGGGAAATCTGGACACAGTGACAGACGCGCATAGAGAGGCGATGCCGTGAAGACCCACAGGGAGGAGATGGCCATCTACAAGCCAAGGACAGTGGTCGGGGCAGATCTTTCCCTCACAGCCCTCAGAAGGCACCCAGCCCTGCTGGCACCTTGACCTTGAACTTCCAGCCTTCAGAACTGGAGACAATAAATTTCTGTTGTTGAAACACCCTGGTATGTGGTACTTCATTACCACTGCCCTAGCAACTAATACAATAGTTAACGATCCTCTGTACGGCTGTAAAGTCCCCAGGAATACATGAAAGGTGTCTTCTTATATTTCATCCCCAGGAAGCCTGGAATGATTCGCTGCTGAGAAAGATGCCCTCTTGCTGAACTCTGCCCTCTGAAGACAGGAGCTAATTTAACTCAGCACGATGCCTGGACATAGTACGTACTTAGGAAAGTCATTTTGTTTTCCGTTGTTGAAAAGCTTTTTAACTGCTTTTTATCTAAATCCTTAAAAAATGAAAGAAACAAAACCACAGATGTGTTTGAACGCATTCAAAATTTTTACTTCTGGTTAGACATGGAAGTATAAACATACGAGTGTGTGTATGTGTGTGTGTAGAGGGAAACAGAGACATAGAGAGACAGAGTAGGGAGAGAGAGAAAGAGAGAGAATTTTCTCCCAAGACTTTCAGTGGGTGGCAGGGAAAAAAATCAGCATCACGCCAGCATTATAGCTGTTGTTTGGGACTATTTATAGAGCTGGCCACGGTCATGTCAGATCTTTAAAAGAAGCAAAACACCTGGGCGCATTCCAAAAGCAGGGAGAAGGAACTCAAGTCCCAACATACTGCAAGTGGAAAACTGCATCCATATAGAAGTCATAATTTACATTTGCTAAACAAAACCCAGAGTCTCCAAGGATTTTAGGGAGCTCATTCTGGCACCCAGTGTAATGAAACAATAACACAATAGCCACTGAATTTTCAAGCCTTAAAAAAAGCTCTGCAATAAATGAATGAATGGCTTCCAATGGCAGAAAACATATAGCAGCTCCTCAGCAAAGGGCCTCCAAGTGGCCAGTGGTCAACGATCAATCATGAGAGCCAGTCTCACTGAATGGACGTCGGGAGGAGGTGCCCTGAAACATTTCAGCAGGGGCAAAGTTAGGGCCAAAACCTGTCCCTTCGCTCCCCACTTGAAGTCAGGTGGCATCCCCTCTTTGCCGCATCTCACAGATGATGGTGTTAAGAATGAATTAAACAAAAATATTTAAACTCATAGAACACTTGGGACATCTGCACTAAAGGGAAAAAAAACACTATTTCTACAATATTTCACAGATCTAAAGTAAGTGTGTCCTACTTTCAGTAAAACCAATACATTTAAAAATTGCCATTTGAAACCAGATATATCAGAAGTAAGTTGTCCAACTTAGAAAAATGAGTTCGCTCCACACAGGCCAAGGCCTCTATTTTATACTCACCAGGGAATGTCTAGCACATAGCCCAAGACCTGACACGCTGCATATCCTCAAAAGACATTTGTTGTATAAGAGAATTATCTCTGTTAAGTAGCCTGTTCCCCGGGTGTATTCAATGTACCACAGAATTTACAAACATTTCCTTCCCATGGCGCCGTTCTTGCCATGCAAGGTGCAGCAGGTGAGAGAAACCAGAGATGCAGCTGTGGCCTCGGAGGACTGTTTCCCGGGAGATGCCCCCTCCTCAGGGTCCATCGCCTCTGCTGAGTGTTTTTCCAGCATCCCAGGCATCTCCAGCCCCATGTTCTATTAGTACTGAGTGG
>NW_012108964.1:575406-577549 GCF_000951045.1 Mandrillus leucophaeus | reverse complement strand
GAAAAGAAAGAGCGAGAGAGAAAGAAAGAAAGAAAGAAGGAGAGAGGAAGGAAGGAAAGAGGGAAGGAAGGAAGGAAAGAGAGAGAGAAAGAAAGAAAGAAAAGAAAGAAAGAAAGAAAAAGAAAGGAAGGAAGGAAGGAAGGAAGGAAGGAAGGAAGGAAGGAAGGAAGGAAGGAAGGAAGGAAGGAAGAAATTGGATCCTTGTCAAAGCAGCAATACTTAGGAGCAACTGTATGGGGTCTGATAACATGGACCAGCTTGAAAAAACAGTTCTCCCAAACCCCATGCTATCAGAACACCCATTCTTTTCCTTATAGGTGGTGCAGCATGAAGTTGATTGTATTTTTTTCCATACAGAGTTGGGAATAGCTCGACCCAACAGCTTCCACGACAATGTAGTGTTTAAGTGCACAGCCAGGCCAGCCACTCTCCACCATCGCCACTCCTCAGAAGCCTGAGGACACAAGCCACCACCCTCCCCCATAGCGCGCAGAATCACCTGGAAGGATGAGAGCCCCGGAAACCCTGCCCAGGACCTAATTAGAGGACATCCTTGCACCCAACATCAATTCTCTGCGCCGACAGCTGAAGGAAAGGTGAGGAGGGAGGGCATTTATTTCCTTTGAAGTCACCTGCTTGTCCAGGAATTCATGCCGCAGAAAAGTTCTGCAGAATCATAAACAGCCTTGTGGCTGCCTCGGAGCTCATTCTGCAACTCACAGCTGATCATTCGCTTGATTCAGCTCAGGTTGGAGAGACGGATAGGGTTTTCCCACAAATCACTTGATTAGTATGAGAAATCCATATTTCTGCTGTTCCAAGCATTGCAGGAATTTTGGGTTCCCTTTAAATCTGTCTCAATATTATGGTTCTAGAAGCTTTCAGAGTTTCCTTTCCAGGATTTATTTTTCTGAAGGTGCTACCCTGGCAATTCTACCTTGTTCCTCTCCGGTGTCTTTCTTTCAAAGAATGCAAAAACCTTGGCCGGCAATATTTGGGAGGAAGTGCTGGAGCTATGAAAGTCGGAGACAGGTATTGCAGCTTTCTTACCTACCACCCCAGAAACTCTGCAGCAAGCAGCAGCACAGGTTACCCATGACCTGGTCACCCCAGCCCCCTGGCCTGGCACACCCAGAGAGAGAACCCCTACATACCTGCTGCCACGACCACCACCAGCAGCAGCTTTTATCACTTGCCATAGATCCTGGAACACTTTGTATGTTACAGGCACTATGCTAGACGCTTGGCACCTGCACTCCATCTAATCCCCACCCCAAGCCTATGAGACAGGTACCAGGTGTTTCAGAGCTGGGGACACTGGGACTTTGAGCAGCCTCCTGGACTGTTTGAGTGAAGTCTGTGGAGTTACCTTGGATTAGATCAACTTCGGTTCACTACAGCTCTGTGCTCCTAGGTTCTCTATTTCATCCCAAACAGACCACAGAGAGTCAGATGTGAAGAAAAGATGGGTGAATTCTCTTCCCTGCTTAATCCTGAGCCACAAACTCCTTATTGCTGTTATTACTCTGGCACTTGACCTCACCGTCTAAATGAACCCAGTGTGCTGGGCCCTTTTCAACAAGAAGAGTTGCCTCTCAGAGACGTTGATAGACCCAGGGCCAATTGCACATCGCGAGGCCAAAGCCATTCTGGGCTGTGCTGATGGTGTGCTGACATAAACAAGTCCCTTGGCACCCTGGCTGAGGCTCCCTGAGCAAATGCTGTGTGTCCCTTCAGCCTCAGTTCCCACCCTCAGTCCTGGGCACAACAGTCTCCACAAAAAGTCATTCCGCCAGGTATGTGAGCTTAGATGATTCTCTTTTCCAAAGCCCCAAGCCAGTTTCCTTCCCGACAAGCCACATGTTCCCTAGTCTGTTTTCCTTTTCCTTCCCCTGTGGATAGGGAAATAGAACCATTAAGTGTTCCATTTCTTCATGGTTCACACCATTTCCCTCTTCCCAGACTACCTGGAATGTCAAACCCCTCTCCAGGAGATCTCTTCCTCTCCTCGCCTCCCTTTCTCCCTCCCTCCTGGATGTCTGAGAGGAAAACAGCAAAGGATTCAGCTCCCACCTTCTGAGATCCACCCTCCCATTCGAATCACACGACCGTGGGTAAGTCCCTTCTCTCCCCAAGACAGTTT
>NW_012108964.1:570209-575356 GCF_000951045.1 Mandrillus leucophaeus | reverse complement strand
CCGACAGCTGAAGGAAAGGTGAGGAGGGAGGGCATTTATTTCCTTTGAAGTCACCTGCTTGTCCAGGAATTCATGCCGCAGAAAAGTTCTGCAGAATCATAAACAGCCTTGTGGCTGCCTCGGAGCTCATTCTGCAACTCACAGCTGATCATTCGCTTGATTCAGCTCAGGTTGGAGAGACGGATAGGGTTTTCCCACAAATCACTTGATTAGTATGAGAAATCCATATTTCTGCTGTTCCAAGCATTGCAGGAATTTTGGGTTCCCTTTAAATCTGTCTCAATATTATGGTTCTAGAAGCTTTCAGAGTTTCCTTTCCAGGATTTATTTTTCTGAAGGTGCTACCCTGGCAATTCTACCTTGTTCCTCTCCGGTGTCTTTCTTTCAAAGAATGCAAAAACCTTGGCCGGCAATATTTGGGAGGAAGTGCTGGAGCTATGAAAGTCGGAGACAGGTATTGCAGCTTTCTTACCTACCACCCCAGAAACTCTGCAGCAAGCAGCAGCACAGGTTACCCATGACCTGGTCACCCCAGCCCCCTGGCCTGGCACACCCAGAGAGAGAACCCCTACATACCTGCTGCCACGACCACCACCAGCAGCAGCTTTTATCACTTGCCATAGATCCTGGAACACTTTGTATGTTACAGGCACTATGCTAGACGCTTGGCACCTGCACTCCATCTAATCCCCACCCCAAGCCTATGAGACAGGTACCAGGTGTTTCAGAGCTGGGGACACTGGGACTTTGAGCAGCCTCCTGGACTGTTTGAGTGAAGTCTGTGGAGTTACCTTGGATTAGATCAACTTCGGTTCACTACAGCTCTGTGCTCCTAGGTTCTCTATTTCATCCCAAACAGACCACAGAGAGTCAGATGTGAAGAAAAGATGGGTGAATTCTCTTCCCTGCTTAATCCTGAGCCACAAACTCCTTATTGCTGTTATTACTCTGGCACTTGACCTCACCGTCTAAATGAACCCAGTGTGCTGGGCCCTTTTCAACAAGAAGAGTTGCCTCTCAGAGACGTTGATAGACCCAGGGCCAATTGCACATCGCGAGGCCAAAGCCATTCTGGGCTGTGCTGATGGTGTGCTGACATAAACAAGTCCCTTGGCACCCTGGCTGAGGCTCCCTGAGCAAATGCTGTGTGTCCCTTCAGCCTCAGTTCCCACCCTCAGTCCTGGGCACAACAGTCTCCACAAAAAGTCATTCCGCCAGGTATGTGAGCTTAGATGATTCTCTTTTCCAAAGCCCCAAGCCAGTTTCCTTCCCGACAAGCCACATGTTCCCTAGTCTGTTTTCCTTTTCCTTCCCCTGTGGATAGGGAAATAGAACCATTAAGTGTTCCATTTCTTCATGGTTCACACCATTTCCCTCTTCCCAGACTACCTGGAATGTCAAACCCCTCTCCAGGAGATCTCTTCCTCTCCTCGCCTCCCTTTCTCCCTCCCTCCTGGATGTCTGAGAGGAAAACAGCAAAGGATTCAGCTCCCACCTTCTGAGATCCACCCTCCCATTCGAATCACACGACCGTGGGTAAGTCCCTTCTCTCCCCAAGACAGTTTCTTAAGGTAAAAGTTAGAGAAGGTGGTCTTCCTCTCACTCACCCCTCCCTCATAGGAAGATACTTTTAAAAACCAAGCAAGAGGTCTCAAAAGCAAAAAGCTTTAGGAGGAGAGAAAAAAGTGCCCCGATCTCCCCTAACTCCTCCCCAGCCCAGGCCAATGGACTCTCTGTTGCCCTGCCACCTGTCAGATTTCTAAGGAGAGTGATTACTCTCTCTGGGCAACAACTCTGTTTATTTTCAATACAATCCTACAAGAGCCACCACCGCAGCAGCTCCAGGCCTATAGGAATTTATGAAACTGTTTTTGAGGATCTCGATCCATGCCCTCATCCTGGCCTTGTTAATTCAGTCATAACTCTCCAGAACTCACAGGGCCCCTTTTGCGGTGAAAAGCTCAAGTGATAAGCATCGGCGGAAATCTTTTAATTTTGATTTAGAGACTCGGCACGTCTCTCTGTCATTGTCTGGCGTTTCTCTAGCTCTGTGTGCAGGGGGCATTTGTCTCCACGACCCGCTGGACTGAGGTCCTCGCTGTCCTGTCTCGAAGCTTGTGATCCACCATGCTACTCTCTGAGAAAAATGAAGGCATCCAAGAGGGTCCCCACACTGCCCCACACACCCCATCACACAGCCTCTGGCTACCGACTCCTCTTTCCCTGAGAGCTGTCCAAGAGGCCAGGCCCCACTCCCTCACCCACTCAAGGCCATTCTCACCTTCGACCCGCACCCATCATCTTTGTGCTCTGCCCACTGACTCATTTCCGTGCAATACAAACATCCCGCTACTTTTCCCATTTTTAAATAAGCAACACTAGCTTTGACCCCACATATTCCTAGAGTTGATATTTCATATTTTTGCGCAGCTTCACAGCTCCACTCCTCCATGAAGCTGTTTGCATGCGCTATCTCCAATGCCTCTTCTTGAACTCACTCCAAGGAACCTCTCGCCTCATCCTCCACCAAAGTGCTGTCATCAGCTCACCCACGGCCTCTACACTGCTCACGTGCAATTTTCGTCCTCATCCTACTTCTTATGCCAGGAGGATTTGACCCAGCCGATCACTACTTTCTTCTGCAAAAATGCTTTGCTTAGTTTCTGAGGCAACCTCCTCTCCTGGTCCACCCCAATCTCCAGGCTGCTCTTGCTAAGTCCCCATTGCTGATTCCTCTTCAGTGTCCTGGATCCAAGGTCAGCAAATCTATGGCCTATGGGTGGGTTTCCTGCTTTGTAAGTAAAGTTTTATTGGAACACAGCCATGCTCCTTCCTTTATATGTCCTCTATGCCTGCTTCTGTGCTGCAGCGGCAATACTGAGTAACTGCAGTAAACACTGTGCAGCCTGCAAAGCCTAAAATATCTACGATCTGGCTCTTTAAGAAAGAGTTTGCAAACCCCATCCTAGATCTATAAATACTGCCATTCTCAGGACCCGCCTTTCTACGTCCTGTCTGTCTACACTCACTCCCTAGGCGATCTCACAGATACCATGAAACTCTGATCACTCCCAGGGTTCTCTAGCTTAGAGCTCATCTCTGAACTCCAGACCAAAACACAACTGTCTAGTGGGCATTTCACTAGAGCTCCAACAACCCCCAAAACAAACCCACTTCCTCCCTCTCTACTCCTCACAATTTCTAATTTGCTCCTTCTACAGTCTTTCCCACCATCTCAAGCCAAAAGCCTTGGAATCATCCTTGAACCCTCTAGTCTCTCAAACCCCACCTTCAACCCATCAGCAAATCCTGCCAGCTCTCCTTTCAAAATATATCCAGGATCTGCCCTCTCCCTCTCCGCTGTTACCACCCGGCCCGAGACCGTTCCCTTGTTGCCAGGACCGGAGCCTCCTAGGGCGCCTCTGCCTCCACACTGCCCCACTCCACTGTACTATGAACACAGCGACCACAGTAACTCATTTATTCATGTTTTACAATTTTTATTTATTCATGTATTTATTTTAAGACAGAGTCTTGCTCTGTCACCGAAGCTGGAGGGCAAAGGCATGGTCATAGCTCACTGCAGCCTCGAACTCCTGGCCTCAAGTGATCCTCCTGATCAATTGTTTTAAATCATAGAAGATGTTACTCATCAGCTCCAAACTCCCAGTGGTTCCAGGAAGCACACCCTGTCCTCACTGCTATTCCTGGCACCCTAAGTGTCTCCAGCTTCAGGGACTTCTTGGGCTGGACTGCTGGTGCCCCAAATATCCACAGGGACCATCCCTCGCTGCCTTCAGGTCTCTGCCTAAGTGGCATGTACAAGTGAGACCCTCTCACTCCGTTCCCCCTGCGGGGCTTCATGTTTCTCCCTTGCACTCACTGGCCCTTCCACAGGTTTGCTTGTTTGCCGTCTGTCTCCCCAACTTGGATCTAAACTCTGAGAGGCTGGGAACTGTTTTGTCCATTGCTGAATCCTCTAAGCTTAGAAGTGTACTATCAATTCCCAACATTCTGAGCAATGAATAAAAGAACACATAACATGTCAAAAGCTCATGTCTCTTATTAAGGAAACTGAAGGATGGGAAAGAGAAGCACATTGTTTGCCTCATGGAGAAATCAAAGAACAGAGCCATGGCTCCGAGCTCACACAGCCCCAGAGCCAGGGTATCCCTTGCTAAAGAGACTGAAGCCAACCAGTCCCCAACGACAAAGGGGACAGATCAGGGAATGCCCTGCTGGCATCCTTCTTCAGGCTCCTGGGGATCAGGAGGGGCAAATGCAGAAGCGGCCTCTCTGGAGGCAGACAGAGTAATGCCCCAAATGCCTCCTTCCCTCGCTCTTCCAGGCCTCCAGAGTCACGCAGCTCGTAGTCCTGGCTGCAGCCCAGGAGGGGTGAGTGGACAGCGCAGCACAGCAGACGGTGCACAGACTTGGAGTCAGCCACTCAGAAGCAGTGTCACCTTGGTGAGTCTTGGTTTTCTCATTTGTAAAATCAGGGTGATGACCAAATCCTTAACATCTGAAAACAGTGTGCAGCCTTAGGCTCCTTTTCTTTCTTTCTGGTTTATGTCTTATCACACCTGAAGAGTCTACCTCTAACTTTAAAAGAGATTATGCACAGGCTTGTTGCTGTGCCGTGAGCTGCTCCCGAATTTCTGCACATCCCTCCTGGGTTCTCCAACAACTCCTCACTCTGCTCCCTTTTTTTTTCTTTTTATTTTTCTTGTTGTCTCATAACTTCTCCTTTCTCTTCCCATATTCCGAAAATCCTCCTATCCTAACCGTGCTACATGAATAGTAACTGCTTGAACATTTGTGGTTGGAATGACTGATTTAAAAAGCCGGTTTGGGCCAGGTGTGGTGGCTCATGCCTGTAATCCCAACACTTTGGGAGGCCGAGGCGGGTGGATCACCTGAGGTTGGGAATTCAAGACCAGCCTGGCCAACATGGTGAAACCCCATCTCTACTAAAAATACAAAAATTAGCCAGGTATGGTGGTGGGCACCTGTAATCCCAGCTACTCGGGAGGCTGAGACAGGAGAAACTCTTGAACCCAGGAAGCAGAGGTTGCAGTGAGCTGAGATTGTACCACTGCACTCCAGCCTGAGCGACAGAGCGAGACTTCATCTGGAAAAAAAAAAAA
>NW_012108964.1:568340-570159 GCF_000951045.1 Mandrillus leucophaeus | reverse complement strand
GACTGCGTCTCCTTTTCTTTCTGTAATTTTTATTATTTGTGCTGTAAAAATGAATACTCACTGCAACATATTTGAAAACAGTGAAAAAATATATAAAGAAGAAAACAAAAATCATCCATCATCTTATCATTCAAAGAGAATATCTATTAGCATTTTGGCATATTTTATTTACGTTTATGCATGTAGACATATTCCATTAGCCAGTTTAGAAGATATTTCACTTTCAGCTTTATGAGCATTGTCTCACATCATTAACATGCTTCAAATAATTTTATATGGTAGCCTAGTACTCCATTGTGTGCACGTACCATAGTTTACTTAACTAGTTCTCCACTGCTGGGGAGGTTAATTCCAGTTTTTAAGGAAGTGCAGTGAACAATTTTGTGCATGCGTCTTTCCCCACATTTCTGATTATTTCCCTAGGATAGGATCCTAGAACTAAATCAAAAGGTACAGAAATCTGGCCGGGTGTGGTGGCCCACAACTATAATCCCAGCACTTTGGGAGGCCGAGGTGGGTGGATTACCTGAGGTCAGGAGTTCGACACCAGCCTGGCAAATATGGTGAAACCCCGTTTCTACTAAAAATACAAAAAAATTAGCCAAGCATGGTGGGGCATGCCTGTAATCCCAGCTACTAGGGAGGCTGAGGCAGGCAAGAGAATTGCTTGAATCTGGGAGGCAGAGGTTGCAGTGAGCTGAGATCATGACACTGCACTCCAGCTTGGGCAATAAGAGCAAAACTTGTTCTCAAAAAATATATATATATAGAAATCCTAAAAAATCATGCTTTCCAGAAAGACGGCACCAATTACAGTTCCATACCGTATCTCTGGGACATGGAGCAATGTCATCTTTAACCTTCAATAATTTTATAGCTGGAAAATGGCAACTCATTTCCATTCTAATTAACATTTTTATTATTGTTATTATTGGAATTGTTATTGGTGATAAGTGCTTGGCTTGAATCATCTCCCTTCATCACAAAACGCCAATGAGGTAGGCCGTCTTGTCCTCATTCTAAGAGGAAGAAACAAGGTAAAACCAAGTGACTTGCACAAGGTCAAACCTCTAACATCAGAGCCAGGTCTCCATGCTTGGCTCCAAAACCACCCACCTGACTATGATACTATGCTAATTACTCAGGGAGTTAAACATTCTTCCATGTATTTTTAGCTGTTGTAGTTCTCTTTCTCTGAATTATAGTAAATTTATTTTCTGTATGGAAAACACCCCCCAGCATGTTGAATGTTTTGACACTCTACACTTGTACCGAGATTCACACATCACCCCCTAACTCCTCCTCAGCTCAACCCAGCCCAAACAACCGCCCAACTCCCCACACCGTTAAGTATGACACAGCGTCTTCCCTGTAGGTTAAAAAACATTTAAGCTGGCTTCACCTAACCTCTCTTGAGACTACTTAAAATGTTCCGGAATTTATGTAAGCCTTGATTGAAAAATACCAGTTCACTGACTGGGCATGGTTGCTCATGCACTGTAATCCCAGTGCTTTGAGAGGCCGAGCTGGGAGGATCATTTGAGGCCAGGAGTTCAAGATTAGCCTGAATAACATACCAAGGACCCATCTCTACAAAAAGTTTTAGAAACAAAAAGTTAGCCATCCATGGTGGTGCACACCTGTGGTCCCGGCTACTGGGGAGGCTGAGGTAGGAGGATCACCTGAGCCCAGAAAGTCGAGGTTGCAGTGAGCTGTAAGCACACCACTGCACTCCAGCCTGGGCAACAGAGCAAGACCCTGTGTCAAAAAAGAAGGAAGGAAGGAAGGAAGGAAGGAAGGAAGGAAGGAAGGAAGGAAG
>NW_012108964.1:562662-563285 GCF_000951045.1 Mandrillus leucophaeus | reverse complement strand
GGGAGATGCCCCCTCCTCAGGGTCCATCGCCTCTGCTGAGTGTTTTTCCAGCATCCCAGGCATCTCCAGCCCCATGTTCTATTAGTACTGAGTGGGCAGGGCTGCTTTTTTGTTTTATGAAACTGCTTCCTGGCTTTCCAATGACAATCCTAAAGAAGAGAGAGCAGCTGATTTCCAGTCTGGCTGTGGGTTTGCTACTGACTAGCACCTGGGGAGTCTACCCTGTCTGTGGCTTCCTGGAAGATAATGAAGTTCAGGGCAGGGTGCAAATGGGGACAGGCAATGCACTGTACCTGATGCTGTCTCCACAGCACACCCACGTCTACCTCTTTGTTCCAAAATATTTGTTTCAGCCGAGTGTGGTGGTGCATACCTACAATTCCAACACTTTGGGAGGCCAAAGCAGGAGGATCACTTGAGGCTAGGAGTTCAGGACCATCCTGGGCAACATGGCCAGACCCGAGCTCTACAAAAAATTTGAAAAGTTAGCCAGGCATGGTGGCTCTCACCTGTAGTCCCAGCTACTCAGGAGGCTGAGGCAGAGGGAGCCCTTGAACCCAGGAGTCCCAGTCTGCAGTGAGCTGTGATCACACCACTGTACTCCAGCCTGGGCAACAAAGTGA
>NW_012108964.1:552891-562476 GCF_000951045.1 Mandrillus leucophaeus | reverse complement strand
AAAAAAAAAAAAAAAAAAAGCATATTTTCTGATTTGTAAAATAAAGATTTGGTATAGGAAATTTGGAAAATACAAAAAAGTTTAAAGAAATCAAAAGTCATGTGTTTCCCAAAGCACGGTAAGAACTGGCAGGAAAGCAACCCTCCCAATCTTCCCTTCTCTTCCTGCAACCCCGCAGAGCAACTGCATTCTCAACAGGAACAAAACCCAGAGAGACAGCAGAGGGCAAACAACAGGTATGAGACCCCTCAACCCACTTCCCCTGCCTCTCAGCTCCCCCTCCCTTCGGTCCTCTCACAGTCGTGTTATCGCAGGTGTAATTAACAGGAGAGACTTCTGAGATGGAGCCTGGAATGCTGGGCCACCTCTTGCCACTGTCCCCTCCCATTCCCCGGTGGAGCCAATCTGCCCCTGAGCAGCCACAGACAGTTCACACCAGGTCTCAGCTCCAGATCTCCACTTGCCCCCAGCACACCCCTCCTGCCTTCCATGAGGCCCACATCCTCCAAAGCTCAGGGCTTGGGACTCTCTGGCTCCATGAGTCCTGTGAGTCCATGTTCACCCTCACCACCATCCACTTTTCTCAGTGCCTACACTCTACCTCAACTGAATATGCCCATGGACCCAAAGTTATCGCTTACTCTTAACTCCATCAGCATTGGCCAGGGCCGAACAGAGTGCTACTCCACACCCCGCCTTCTCCAGAAACATCAGGTAGACCAGCAGGAAGCCCTTCTCGATGACAGGTAGGGCTGTATTTGCAGGCAGAAAATCGAGCTCATTCCATGCCCGGCTACTATACCTGCTGCCCTTACAAACTAAGGAGAGTGGCTTTGCCTTTCCAAGTATCGATTTCCCTCTCTGCAAACTGGGGATGCCAGCACCTTCCCCACCCACCTCTGAGGCTTGTGAATACAAAATACCGCACAATGAGTTATTATTAAAATAAACAGAGCAGCAAACAGCCACGCAGCCTACACCACTCCTCTTTGTCCTGCCCTACCTTCAGGCAAGCCTGTCCACTTTTCCCAATTAGCCTGTGAACGGTCCAAGGGCGTGCCCATCAGAGCCATCACCTGCCCTGCTTAGGGAAGGCTCCCTGGAGCCCCCAGGTGGCCCTGGCACACATCACAGAGCCAGCCAGCTGTGACTTTCACCCTGTGGAGACTGCCTCAGGCTGCCCGGAGTTTATGCAACAAAGGAAACCACAGCGGGGAGCAAACACATTCTGGAAAAGCATTAACAAATGCGACACTCCATCAGGAGGAGACCCAGGAGGCCACTTCGGGGAGCCCGCAGCACCCAAAGTCCCTGCTGTAAGTGGGATAGATGCCACACAGGCATTTGGTCTTAATTAATAAGTGGATTAAGCCAAAGGCATGGCTTCTGGGAAGGAAGGACGAAAGGAAGGAAGGGTGGCTTCACGCCTTCTTGCAGAAATCTACCACCCTCTTCTAGAACACACGGAACCCCCAGAGTAGCCCACTCTGGAAAGAGCATGGTGTGAGGCAGCAAAGTTTTTTTTTTCATACCTAACAAAACCACTCACTGGCTTTGTGACCCTGACTAAGACAGTCTCTTGATCGGAGCCTCAACTTCTCTGCTTGTGAAATGAGCAGTTATATGTGATGCATCCCTTGAAATGCTAAGACAGGCCTGACCACTGCAGGTGACAGGTCCTGGGGGTGGGAATGCAGCGAAGAGGAAGGAACAAGGATGTTCCCTGCACAGGGATCTTGCACACTCCGCACCTGGCTGCAGCAGATGTCCAGCCCTTACTGACAAAGCAGGCGGCACTTGCCGGATTTCCCGTGAGCGTTTATCTTCTCCCACCAAATGGACTCAGGATGCAGGCATTTCGCATCTTAGTGAACAGCGTCGCACCCAGCTTTGCTACATGGATAGTCACTGCTTGAACATTTGTCGTTGGAATGATTGATTTAGAAAGCATGCCCTCTAATTTGTAAAATAACATGTTTACTGGAGGAAATTTGGAAAGTACAAAAAAGTTTAAAAAATCAAAAGTCTTATGTTTCCCAAAATGCAGTGATAACCACTATGAAGATTTTGATAATATAATATTCTGTTCTAGTTTTCAGGACTACATACACCTTTTGTTTTAATTGCAATTATAGTCTATTTACTTTTAAGTCTTTACTTACTTAATATATATTATTAGCATTTTCCCATATTCTTATGTATTATTCAATGTAATTTTAATAGTTTTCTTGATTTCCATTTTATGGAGGAGCCATATTGTATTTAATTAATGCCTTCATGCAATGTTTTGTTGTAATGAATAATGCTGAAAGGAATATTCTTAATTAGAACTATTTTGCACATCTCTAACTATTTCCTAGGATAAATTCCTAGAAAAGGAATTGCTTACTGGTTCAAAGGGTATATTTTTTTAAGACACATCTCCTATGTGTCCAAATTACCTCATTTCACATATCCGCCAGCTAAGTCTAAAAATGTCTATTTCCCAACAACACTGGATATGATATTATCATTTTTAAATTCTGCTAATCTGTTAAATGGATAATGATACCTTGTATTAATTTCACATTTTTGTTATTAGTGAGGAGAGACATTTTTACATATTTTTCTGGCCACTTATTTCTTTTGTTATGCGAACTGTCTATTCCCATTCTTTGCTCACTTCTCTATCAGGGAAAGGCTGATTTTTAAAAACGCTTTTCAAAAAAGAGAATGAATCCACAAACGCCCTGAATGACCCCATTCCCCACGTCTCACAGCCACCTCCATTGAGGCATTAATTCAAATGTCCAGTGTAGATCCTTCTCCTATAGTTTAAATCCATTTCCTCCCATCCCATCTTCAGTGGGAACACTGCTCTCTCTTTCATTTAACACCATGACCTTTCTTTGTCACCTGTCAGCTTTTCCTCCAGAGGATGAATAATTCCTCTTCATTTTTCCCTGATCTAGTGTAACTTATGAAGTCAAGTATCTGCGTCGATGCTGCCCTCCTCCCCCTCCCCATTGCCACTGTCTTCCTGCGGACCCTCGCCATTTCTCACCTGGACAGCAGCAAATTACTTCTGAACTGGCCTCTCTGGCCCAAGTGTGACCCTCTCCCCTTTGTGCCCCTCTCAAACCTCACCTCCACTCTTCATTTCACAACTGCTGGACCATTTTTCCTAGATGCAAATGTGAGCATGTCATTTCCTGCTTGACACTTTTCTGCTCCTTCATTTGGCAGTGACCCCTCCCTACCTAGTGGGCATCCACAACCCTAGCTTCCCTTGCCCCCAAAACATGCCTTGTATGAGCAGATTCAGCAACATCTACATCTCACCGACACATTGTGCCAATCATGCGCTGGATGGAGTTTTGCCACCATGGCACCCTCTTTCCCACCCTCCTCCCATCCACCTGATGGTACCTATTCAAGCCTCAGGTCCCATTCAGGTATTCCTCGCTCCCGGAGGCTTCTCTGCCCGCCCAAAATAAGGAGAATCATGGGGTACCCTGCACCCAGATGTACTCTATCCACTTAATACACCTGACTATATTCCAGTAAGGTCTGTGGCATCAAAATCAAGGGCAGGGGTTGGATGTGGCAGTGTGTGCTTGTAATCCCAGAACAACTTTGGGAGCTAAGGTGGGAGGACTGCTTGAGGCCAGGAGTTCGAGGCTACAGTAAACCATAATTGCACCATTGCACTCCAGCCTGGGCAACAGAGTGGGGAGAGGAGAGGAGAGGAGAGGAGAGGAGAGGAAGGAAGAAGGGAGAAGGGGGAAAGGGGAAGGGGGAAAGGGAAAGGGGGAAAGGAGAAGAGGGAAGGAGAAATTGAAGACAGTGTGGTGATCTCAGTGAACATCATTGCGAGTGGTAAGGACACATGGTGGGCACTGGGTTGGCCACCCTGCCTGGTGTATCCCTTGGGTTCTTTCCATGGTCCATGTGGGCTGCTGTGCCCTCAGCAGATGGGCACTGCCATCCCTGGGTTTCCTCCCTTTCTGGGCTGACCCCCCACTCCTCCTGCATGTGCACCTTCCCAGGCTTGAGCCTGTCTCACATCCTGGGCTCCCTGCCTGGCCCACCCAGCCCCTGGCGTTCCCTGGGCCCTCTGCCCCGAGACTTCTCCAAGCCTTGTCTCAGCCAATCTCTGGAAGGGCACCCTGCCCTGCTGCCTGAGGGGCTGATGGTCTTGTTGGGCCAATTCTTGAAGGAGAAGAACTCCCCCTTCCTTCTGGTAGATCCCCTAGTCCCTAACCCCATGTGGGGCACAAAGGCCCAGGATGCCTTTGTTAGCACAAGGATGCCCTGGCCAGCCAGGGGCATGGAAGGGTCGTGCCTCCCCACAGGACACTGACTACCGACCCCACACTGTCCTCTTGCTGCCTAGCTCAGCATTAACTGGGGTGCTTTCTTCTTTCTTCTCAGGGCTACACACAGGATAGTTTTATTTTGTGGCCCTCAGTTCACCAATTTATCTCGCTTCCTATGTGGCTCAAACCAACACAAAGAAAAGCCTTCCACAGCTGGCCACAGCCTCATTCTCAAAACTGTGAGACTCCCTGACTTCACTGACAGCCCGCCTTTGGGTCTGGAGCTAGGCCACCATGTATGTGGCAGTGTACACTCTCCACTGGGCCACCCCTCCACCATCCCCGAACGCCCTCACATGGTATGTTTCATCCTGTTCCGTAAGGTAACAGGTCATGTGTCTTACCCATGGTGTTCCCATGGTATGGACCCATCTTGTTTCATTTATCCAATGAGAAGTTCGCAGAGATAATCTAAAGTCTCTCTTCCCTTCATAAGATTCAGATTAAGTATCTCATTCCTCCCGTGTCTCTCTACTCATCCTCTTCTGGTCTACCCATCCCCTCCTCTCAGCTCTGGTTTCTAGAACACATTCCCACCACCCTGGCCTCAGAGCCACACGCAGGAGCCCCCACAGGGATGGGTCAGCAGCCCCTCCCAACCACTCAACCAGAACTAAAGAGTTATCGGCATAAATAGGGAAGGTGGAGTGGAGTGCATGGTGTTAGTAACAGGCACTCAATAAATATTGCTTAACCACAGGTGTCCCTGTCTTTGCCATTTGGTTACAGAGAAATTAAGAGCCTAGAGAGAGCAAATGGTCTATTCAATTTGGAAACGAGAAGAAAATGAGCTACAAAGCAAATAACACTGACTTGGGAGATGGAGGACCTGGATTCTGGTCCTCCCTCTGCTATCGGCCACTGTGTGACAACGCCAAGGCCTGCTACCTCTCTGGGCATCATCTTCCACATCTGGAAGTGAAAGATTAGACTTGATGAAAGATCCCCACACAGTCGACAGAATCTGCCAGTCCAGGTGGCAGCTGGTGCAGGGCAAGGGAGGGGTCTCCAGGCTCAGGGTAGCAGCCCAGGCAGGCTACATTCCTTTTTCCTTCATCCCAGGGACTCTGGTTTTCAGTCACTTCAATAGTCCCAGAGAGAAGGTGAGGTTTTGGAGAAATAGGTAAGGGTTCTCATCAGCAGAGGGCACAGATGCCTGGATTCGATGGCCCTTGTCTTTCCCTCCTCACAGATCTGTGGCTCCTCCTCCAGCTAAAACCCCTGGCTTATCCATTTCCTAAAGACCATCACAGAGGCTCAACAACCTTCCCTTTTTAGCACTCTTGCTGATGGAAAATTCTTCCTCATACCTAATCTAAGTCCATCTGCTGCAATTTCTGTCTATTTTCTCTAGTTCAATCCTTGCTGGAGATGGAGAACAGCTGGTCGCCATCCTCCATATAACATCCCCTCCTAAACCAAAATCAGTTATTACATCAGCCCTCATCCTGTGTTTCTTCTGGTACAACAACCACTGTTCCCTCCGAGCTGCCCTCATGGATTCCAGCTCTGAAAGCACCGCTGATCACCATGGCCCACACGGGAGGATGCTCTGCAAGCTCCAAGAGCTTCCAGAGCTGTAGCATCTGCAGTGGGATGTAGGGCTCTGTGGCAAAATCAAGAGAGAAAGTTGGAGCGGAAAGGAGCCTGTGAGGACGTGGTCCCGACCTCTGGCTCTATGTCTAAGGGGATTGAAAGTCAGAAAGGGCACATAAGCACGTGCCCAAGTTCAAATCTGAGGGTTCTAGCTCAAGTGCCAGAGTCCAGATAGTAACATCACAAAGTCCTGAGACACTGCAGCATGTTGTCAGCACGGGTCAGAGCAGGACCAGCCAGAGCTAAAAAGTGAAGACCACCATTCCTCACTCTGCTCCCCATCCAAACTCTGTCCACCCAATCCCACTAGCAGGTGCCTGGAATTCGACTGCACACATCTTTTGTTTTCTTTCCAGCTTTTTAATTTTAGGTCCAGGGGTACATGTGCGGGTTTGTTATAATGGATAAATTACATGTCGCGGGGGTTTGGTGTACAGGTAGATTATTTCGTCACCCAGGTAATAAGCATAGTATCTGATAGGCAGGTTTTTGATTCTCACCCTTGTCCTGCCCTCCACCCTCAAGGCCCCTATTTTTCCCCTCTTCATGTCCAAGTGCTTAGCTCCCACTTATAAATGAGAACATGCACACATCTTTGATTTCCTTTAAGAACTTAAATACCTCTGTAAGTGGCAACACTATTAACTGTTCACACCTTAGTATGAATGAGTAGATTTGATCCTTTCCAACTATTAATAGATTTAGGGGTGAAAACAAAGAACAAAGAAACTGAGAGCACAGCAGACAAATTTCCCTGCATGCTAATGTTTCCAAGGTCAGCTCTGTGCATGGGGCTGCAGCAGGCACAGGCCTCTGCACAGTGGCGCAGTGAGGGCTTGCGCCTGGTGGGACTCCCTGGGTGTCAGACAGGACTGTGCTTCAAAGCATCTGCCCTGTCCACCTCACACAGGTCAGCTGCACCACTCCAGGTGCTCTGGCGAGGTCTGCATACAACTGAACTTAGGGAAAGGATTACCTCATTGCTCCCCCAGGACAGGCTCCCATCACATCCCACAGTTCCTATTGTCCCCTAGTTAACTCTTTCAGGAGTGAGGTGCACAAGGCATCTACAATTAGATCTCCACCCTGGGGACCCCTGAAATGACAGGAAGGAAGAAACAAAAAGTAACCAGGAAAGAGAGGTACCCCTGCGTTTCAGATTAAGATTACCTAGATACCTGCTTCAGTGTGAAATATCTCCCAAGGGGGGAAGGGAGGAAGGGAGGAAGAGGCACGAGCATGAGAAAGAGAGTGAGACAGATGAACAATTTACTCATAATTTGGGCTATGAAAATTTCCTAAATGAAAGATGAAGAGGGAAAATAACAGAGTGTGGTTAATACATTTCAAGGTCTAGGTTTCAAAACAGCCTTCACCCCACCTTTAATAGATGGAAATAGTGTGCTCCAACCTCTTCAACTTTCTGAGATGTTCCTGAGTGTTTCAAATCTCCAGAAATACCTTCCTCTAGGACAGTCAGGGAATTCACACATCCACAGAAAAAAACAAGGCATTGCAAAAGCGTTTACCAAAACAAACACAATAGACGTGCTTATTAGATTTCCCCAAAGCCACAAAAGTAAATGTTAAAGTAGAAGGCAAAAAGGCTCTTCTCTGATAAAAATTTTAATATGTTTTCAGTCTTATTTCAGGGGACAATTGTCTTTAACAGAAAAATCAGCACAAAATGACAAGATCAAAGTAGGTTGGCAAAAAGATTACTTACGGATATGTTTAGGATGAAAAGGGATAACAGAAGGATGACAGGGATGGAGGGACAGAAGAATAAAGAGAGGACTTTTATTTGCCAGGTAACTCACGCAGGGCTTGGAAAAGCAGAAAGACACAACCCCTTCCCACCATAGTTGGTTAAAAGAGAGAGAGAGATCCAATTTGGCCAATTGGGAAGAGGAGAAAATGCTGGGTCTGTGGATGCTGCTTATCCAGGGTCCTGGCCAAAGCTATCATGTTTGATGAAATGACAAGTAACACATTTAATCTCCTGAGCATCCATCGGTCTTTGCAAACACAAACAGGCACGCAGCTTCACAAGGAGTTAATTAGCCTAACACCAGCAATTCGATTCTCCAAACTGGATCGCAGCAGAGGCGCTGGGTCCTGGGTTTCACACCTCACCCCATCCAAGGTGAAGCTGTGATGAGGGTGTTTTGCACTTCGTCAATTATTTTTCAGCTCCTAGGATCCTTTTTTTGGTCTAAAGTTGTTATTTTAATGATCTCTGTTCCGAATGGGGAAATACAAGAAAGAGGAATGAGGAGGAGGCAGAGGGAAGGAAAGCAAGCGCTCCAGTGTGTCCCACTTGTACTTTCCAAGGCCCCCTCCACCCCCTCCCCCAACACTGCCTCTTCTCTCTGTGCATGAGTCACCCTTCAGGAGCTGTTTCAAATGCCTTACTTCTAATGTTCCTATCACGATAGAAATCCAGCAGACTGGCATCAATTAAAGGGAACCCCCAGTTTTGCTATCCTCAAACTCAAAAGCATTTTCTGGTTTCCTTACCGCCTTCATGAAAGCCAAGGTGCTCTCATGCAAGATCCCCCATGTGCTGGCGGCTGCCCCTCCTGGGCTCCCTGGGGGTCATGTGCCCCGGAGAGGCCACAGAGGACGACGTCCATGGCTAACCATGCCCACCGGCTGGGAAAAGTTCAGCTTCCACTCCAGGTCCCCCAAACACAAAGGGATTATAATTGGCAGGGCTGCAAATTTGTTTTGTTTACTGTCAGATAGGATGTACAGAAGAGAACGCTGATGGTATTTTGACCCCCATCCCCCCAAAAAAATAGGCAGGCATTTTTTTTTTACCATTGTAAATAGAGCTTCAATAATCACAGTTCCCACCCAAAATAGCTGCCTACAGGAGGTGGAGGAGAATCTGTTGTGGTGGTTAAAGAAAATAAGAATTAAAAAGTGAAAGGGATTTGTGGAGCTGGAGAATCAAGACTATCATCTGCATCTCCGCGGAAGGGTGCCCTGAGGAAGAGGTGTCACTGGAGAATCCCTCCCCAAACATGCATTTCTTGTCGGGACTGGGAATCGAAATCCCCAGCTGCAGGTTTAACGGGAATCGGAGAGAAGAAAATCATCTGAACTCTCCAACACCCCTGGGACTTGGAAGATCTCCCCCAGACTATCAGCTTCAGAGTATCCCGCAGGTAGGCAGCGTACCTGGTGAAGTGCGGTGGGCACACAAGCAGAAGCTGCCTTCGCAGAAGAGGAAGGAAGTTCAAGACCAAGCACACTGCCTGCTTCCCCATGGGTTGCTGTTTCCTAGTGGCTCACCTCCCTAACATCTCCCTTTGGCAGAAGGGAGGCAGAGGGAGAAAGGAGTTTCCCAAGGGTCTCAGAGCAAGAGAGTCCCTTGAGGTCTCATGATTTAGAACGCTCAAGGGTGCTTCTGGGCTGAACCAGCTGCCTGCCAGGGTGAGCTGTTGTACTTGAAGAGCAGTTAGCAGAAGCAGTGTGGATGGTGACTTCGGCATCACCTCTGCCACAAATGCACCTGTGCACCGAAACTACCTGCGCACCTACAGGGAGCCAGCCCCTCCACCAGCCTCCACCTCCCAGAGCTGCGGGGATGCTCCGGGCCAGGCACCCGTTCTGGGGACAAGGG
>NW_012108964.1:514435-552581 GCF_000951045.1 Mandrillus leucophaeus | reverse complement strand
ACAGGGCAGGAGGCAGGAAGGAAGCAGAAGTTTGAGGAAGGACTCCAGCTGAAGGTCACAATAGTTTGGGGAAGGCAGATCAAGGTAATACGAAGCGGAGAGACCCTATAGTGGAAAACACAAACAACCAATCACGTTTCTCGGAACCAGCCTACCCATGATGGGTGCACCAGGAAGCAGCACATCCTGGGATCCAACTTCTTTCACCCAGCACACCCGAATCTCCACCCCAGCCCTGCAGACACCCTAGCCCGATACCAGACCTAATTAGACAGACCTGAGCGCAGCTAATTAGAAGTAGTAAACAAGCCCATTTCTTGCCAGCGCAGAAGTTTCCCAAATTGTCCGCTTGTTTTCCTCCCAACAAAAGACAGTGATTTCCCACCTTTGTCACATTTCCTACCAGAAACTTTTCTTTCTGCAATCCCTCCACCTAGGCTAAACTGCAAAGCCACTGGCAATGGAGACGCAGGCGCTGCACCCCCGGGACACAGGCAGAGGTACCTTTTCCGCGAAGCAGAGGGGCCGGTGCCCAGAGGCCAGCTGCCCTGCCGAGCAGTGGAGCGAAGCTGTGGGCTGGAGCACGCTGAGGATTACGCGTTCCTGTCTCTGCGACCAGACCTTTCGGCAGCTCGGACCAACTGTGCTAGCGATGCACTTAGCAATTATCTGCTGGCGCCGACGCCCCGCCCTCTGCTCTTGCGATTGGCTCTCCAGTCCCGGGCAGGACTGCATTGGTTTCAGCCGACCTCACTCATTGCTTTGGCTCCTACTATTATCTAAGCCATCAAAGGAAATAATTCCATGTTTCATTGACAACCTGTAAGGCTCTCCTCCAGCCCAATGTGGGGGCAGGACCCGGGAGGCCAGTGGAGAGAGGGGAGGCGAGTGGGAAAAGGTGGGGGAGCGGGGTGGGGGAAGGAGGTGGAGGGGAGAGGAAAAGAACAAGAAGGTGTTGGGGGTAGGAGGGTAGGAGGGAGAGAGAGAGAGAGAGAGATGGAGCTATCAAGCAATCAGATTCTTGCTCTAGCATTTTAACTTCCACAAAACAGAGCCCATAGCAACAATTTTCTGGCTTTCTTTTTCCCCCTAACTGGTAAATGTTGCTGAGGGCAGACAGAATAATAACTATGGGGTGTCTGCCGGCATGAGACAGACTCTAGAAAGCCGAGCAAGGTTGAGGGCTGAAGGAATGGAGTAATGCTTTTCACAGGGCCACCCTGGAGGGCATGTGAAGGTCATGGCAGATTGTTTGGAGAGCATGGTAGGTGCATACCTGGAGTTTATCTATCAGTACTTTATCTCACAGTCTCCCTCATCTCCCAACCTGCGGAGACAATTTTCCTTTGCACCCTATCCAAAGAGTCTCAGAAGAGCTTTTCTTAAAGTCCCTAAAACTCTGGAGTTTCTCACTGTTCTCACTGAGAGGTCCAGAGAGCCAAGCATTCTAGAGCTAAGGATTCTGCTGGGCCCCTCACTCTGGTTTATTCTGACACGGCTTAAATTAATCGCTTAGACTTTCATCGACAGCCTAAGCACAGGAAGAGAGAACATACCCATTAAAGGGTGGGAACAGCTTAAACACCTTTCCTTGTTCACCAAGAAATCATAAAGTCTCACCCCAGTTAAAATGGCTTTTATCCAAAAGACAGGCAATAACAAATGCTGGCAAGGATGTGAAGAAAAAGGAATGAACCCTCCTACATTGTTGGTGAGAATGTGAATTAATGCCACCACTATGGAGAACAGCATGGGGGTTTCTCAGAAAACTAAATATAGAGCTACCACATGATCCAGCAATCTCATTGCTAGGTATATACCCCCCAAAAAGAAATCGGTATCTTGAAGAGATACCTGCACTCCCATGTTTATTGCAGCACTATTCACAACAGCCAACATCTGGAAGCAATGTAAGTGTCCATCAACAGACAAATTAGATGAAGAAAAGGTGATACATATGCACAATGGAGTACTATTCATCCATAAAAAAGAATGAGATCCTGCCATTTTCAACAACGTGGATGGAACTGGAGGACATTCTGTTAAATGAAGTAAAACAGGCATGGAAAGACAAACTTCACATGTTTGCATTCATTTGTGAGAGCTAAAAATTAAAACAGTTGAACTCATGGATATAGAGAATAGAATGATGGTTACCAGAGGCCAGGAAAGGGCAGCGGGGAGGGGAGGAATGGTTACTAGGTACAAAAATAGAGTTAGATAGAATGAATAGGATCTAGTATTTGATAGCACAACAGGTTTATCACAGTCAGCAAAACATATTATACATTTTTAAATAACTGAGAGTACAATTGGATTGTTTGTAACAAAAGGAAATGCTAAATGCTTGAGGTGCCAGATACCCCATTTACCCTAATGTGATTATTACACATTGCATGCCTGTATCAAAATATCTCATGTACCCCATAAACATATACACCCACTATGTACCCATGAAAATTAAAAATTAAAAACATTTTAAAAAGAAATCATAAAGCACAAATTTTGACCTTCCTCTCTCCTTAATGTATTTGTCACCATATGGAAAAGACATCACTTGGCAACTAAATTTTCTTAACTAGGTAAAATATTTATTATTAATGTTTCTAAAATAAAAGAGTTTTTATAAATCAATAAGTAGAAGACCTATAACCCAATTCAAAAATAGCAAAGGACAAAATTGGCTGAATTTTTTAAGACAGAATTATAAAAAAGGTCTTTTAAAGAAAGCTTTTAGAATATCAAATTTCAAATGATCCAGAAACTAATCCTTCAGCCTTCTCATCCTAGGATCTCCATGTCTTTGGTGAGGCTATGGTTCCAGTCCTGCCCTGGCCTCCCCTGGGGCCTTGAACAACTGTAGTCCTTATCTTCAGCTGCATCCACTGCAGCAAATGGCAGGCGCCCCAATGCCTTGTATGGTGACTTTCTATTTCGTGCGTACATGCCTGGCTTCCCTAAATACATTTCAAGCCCTGTAAAGACAGAGATGGTATCATACACATCTTTATCACTCCACAGATAGCACCTAGCACTCAATAAGTGGTCTGACTACTAAAACCCAATCCAAAGCATCCAGGGTGCACAGCCCTGAGCCTCATGCGATCCTCATTCCACTCGATTACTCTTCCAGCTGAGCAGAGTGTGGACAGGGCCCACTCTGGAGTCCAGGAGCTAAAAATTCAGGACTAACCACTGTGAAATACGGCAGCTCCAGAGTCACTTGGGGCTCTCACTACATGTTCTCTCTGGAAAATGAGGCAGGTCTTCACCCAGCGCCTTCCTTCTCCCTCAGGCATTTGAAGGATATGAAAGGATGCGGGATGGGCATTGTACTTGTGAGGCATAACCTCAAAAAATGAAGTCCTTTCCATAATGGCTTTCCAAATGTCAGCATGAGTAGGGGAGAGTGGCCGTATATTAGGAATTCAAAACTAGGGCAAGGGATGTAACAAAATATTTGTTTTCTATTTCATTCCTTTGTCTAGGTGAAATTCACGCAAAGGCACAATAATGAAACTAAACTTAGCTATACATTTGAAATTGACACTGTCCTAGAAAAACTGGTGTGTTCAGTCATGGTGTAAAAACCATAAATAACACTTTTATTATTTAAGCAGTACGATTTTTGCTTTCGAGTGAAAGTAGGCTTCAGCTTTGTGCCTTCATAATATCTCTTTTTCCTCCCCCACTAAGAAAATAAGAGAAATAAACTAAATTATAAGAACTCTCTTGAGTACCTATCAAAGGTTTAGTTGTCCCTGAAGGAAAAGGAAAACATTTCAAGTGATTTTATAAAATGCTTTGTCTAAAACAGCATGTCCTTACATGTACTTTTTGCCTTTTGAAGATGAGAGAGAGAGAAAGAAAGAGAGTAAGCCGCAAACAGTTGTTTATGTCAGTGTCTTTTAAACTGCCTGGTCATAAAATATTCTCTTTGAGAGAAGGATGCTTCCTTTGTGTCCCATAGATCAACCGCTTAATTCTGAGAGTTAGAGAATGAATATTAAGTATGAAGATTCCACTGGTACTTGCATTTGTATTAAATATCAGCGCCATACAATTTAAATTCATTGGGGTATGAAATGTACCAAATTCCATTTTGTGGGCCGTACTCAGCAAAGCAGTCCATTTTGATTTAACAGTTTCAGGACATTAATGGTTGGAAAGGCTTTTGGGGGTTCCTGTTCCATTTTGAGTAATTAGGGAAAGAATGTGGGTTTCTTTATTAAAACACAAATTACATAGCAGCCGCCAGAACCACCATCTTCCTTGTGGGTAACCACTTGCTACAACAAATTACCATGACCTACAGTAGGAGGATGGAGAAATCTTGCATTTACTTGTCCGTTTATGCCATTTTCTCAGTTATCATTTATTTATGCCAAATTCTGTTTCTAAAAGGGAGAAGAGGAGAATAAATTTAGGCAATGCCAAGAAAGAGGGAAATGTGTGAAAACAAGAGGAAAAAAAAAAGAGGGTGACTTTCAACACTACATCTTTGCGTATTGACTTCAGCCATACAATACTATTTCAGTGAAAACATAGTATTAGCAGGATTTCTTGAACCCAGCATTGGAAGAACGAAAGGTTGTTCAGAAAACTTCTCCCAGCACAACCTGCTAAGTAGAGAAACCTGGAGAAACATTTTCACAGCTTTCTGTTCTAGCTGATAGCTGTTGTGAAATCAAACTCCCTTCCTCTCCACCCCCACCCCCACTCCCACCATGAAAATCAAACCTGTGGAGCCAGTGACATTTCAACAAAGCATAAGAGGAGATTGTGGCTGCCAGGAGGGTGTCAGTCACCGTGAACCATTCTCAATGATTTCATTAATTACTAATGAGTCTTTAGAAAGTTGGTATTAGAACATACAGACTTCATGAGGTTTGAAAACAGTAAGGATATTTTATTAGTTAACATACCTTGAAGAATTAAAGCAGATGATTTTGTTTCTTTAAATCACAATCATATTTATTAGTGAGCCAGAGTTGTAAACAACCTGAAAAAGAGAAACAGGAAGACAGAGACAGACAGATGGAGAGATAGAGAGAGATTTACAAAGCTAGATTGCCCACCTAAATTCTGTTTTCCTTCAGTTAAATTATTCATAAGAAATATGGAGCTGAAAACTGTCATGAAATATTGTCCAGTGATGCAACAATTGACAGGAGTAGGGAAGCTGAATTAAGAAGGTCAGCTTGCCTTCTGTGAGGCTGGCAGACCACGTGTAGTGTGAAGCACCCTTCTAGAATAAAGGTCTGCACACATGGAGACAGCTGTTGGACTCCTGCCAGCCAGGACCCACATTCTAGTATAACTGCTTTCTTGAAAGAACCCATCAGGCATGTGTTTACAACACCTGCCACACACCGTTTCCTCATTTATAAAGCAGAGTAGTCATTGTTTATAAGGCTGTTGAGAGAATGATGGCAAATAAACCTACAAAGGAAGAGGCAGATGTCCTCACCCTTGATGTTAAGCCTAGTGACAATAGCAGCAATGTCTTGGCATGGGTCAATATTCATGTGATGCATAGCCACTTGGCTGTCCTAGACCAGATGCCACATCTGCTCTTGGAGTAGGACCTGAAGATGCTCAGAGGGGCAGGAAAGCTGCTCTGGGCATAGGGGGACAGCTGCAGGAAATTGTTGCCTAAGGAAATTCTCAAACTGTTCCGCTGATTTATGCTGCTCTGGAAGAGAGGACCGGCGCATGTGAAGGTGTCATCCAAGTCACCTGCCACAACCAGAATTTCTTCAAGTGTGCATGCTCTATTATTCAAATCATGTGGACTTCGTATTCTACTCCAAAATATGTCAACTTTGATATATGAGTTAAAAGAATAATTTGGGCTGGGTGCAGTGGCCCACGCCTGTAATCCCAGCTCTTTGGGAGGCCGAGGGACCAGCCTGGCCGACATAGGGAAATCCCCTCTCTACAAAAAATATAAAAATTAGCCCGGCGTGATGGTGCACACCTGTAGTCCCAGCTACTGGGGAGACTGAGGCAGGAGAATGCCTTGAACCCGGGAGCCGGAGGTTGCAGTGAGACGAGATCGCTCCGCTGCACTCCAGCCTGAGCGACAGAGCAAGACTCCAACCAAAAAAAATAAAAATAAAAAATTTAAACTAAAAGAAAATTTTAAAAACCCATGTTTCCATGGTGCAGACCTTTCCAGCCCCTTTCTTATGCAAATATGCGTGCAGGCACACACCTATGTGGACACGCTGT
This sequence comes from Mandrillus leucophaeus, assembly GCF_000951045.1. Lineage (NCBI taxonomy): Eukaryota > Metazoa > Chordata > Mammalia > Primates > Cercopithecidae > Mandrillus > Mandrillus leucophaeus. Next base: position 546,347 of record NW_012108964.1, on the reverse strand, counting down.
GAACATTCTCCGCTGCCGCCTGCTTTGATCGGTCTGTGGTCCCCTTCGTTCCATTTCACTATACTTTGACTCAATTAATACCCAAACCTGAATTGACCAGCCGAGACTGCACCACTGCACTCCATCCTGGGCAACAGAGCGAGACTCTGTCTCAATCGATCAATCAATCAGTAGATTTGCCCCAAATATTTGTGCAGCACTGACTTTCCAGAAACATATTCCATATTGAAGGAGGCTGGAGTTTAAGCATCCCAAGCCTAAAGCTCTTAGTTTGCCCCCTGCCTGGCTTCCAGAGATGGGTGAGATCTGGCCCCATCCTACCTGCCTAACCTTGTTCTACTCTCATCTTCATGTACCCCAACTGAATCACAGCCTTCCCATGAGTCTGCACATTCTGACCTCCTCACCTGCCCGTGGCTGCCTCAGCTTCTCCCTCCCACCCTGCCTCCTCGTTTGAGATTGCAGTCATCCTTGAAGGACCAGCCCATATCTCCCCTTCCCTCACTATTCCTCTCTGTCCAGCCCTTTCAATTGTACCCTGCACCACACAATTTAAAATCAATCACATTCTTGTTTGTATTTTCATTATTGTTTCCATAGGAACCACCCCCACCCCCGACCCCTGCCATTCACAATGATGCCCACAGCAGTTAGAATTCTCCTAGACAAACACATAGAAATCCCAGCAATGGAGAGTTGATGAGAAAGTGGGCAGATCTGCTATATTCACAGCTGGGGGAAATTGACCACTTTAACAAAAGGAAGGATGCTCAGGTAACATCTAGCCCAAAGGTAGCTCAGGCCTGTTCAGAGCACTCAGGAGACAGTGAAGTATCCCATCTTTGGGACACACAAGTCCCACTCAGCACCCGTTGAAAGCAAAGCACCAAAAGCATTGAGATGGTGGCAGGACCTCATTTTCCCTCTTCTTTAGTCCCTTACTCTTTCTCCAGCAAGGAAGAAGCATTAGTAAGGCCTGAGCAGTTGTGCTTTAGCAAAGACTGCATGTACGTTACCCAGGAAAAGTATTAATGACAAACACAAGCAAGGAGGTACTGCTCTGCTGTGAAGCTGGATTTGGAGGAAGCACTTTCTCTCTCAGTGTTGCAGGACAGGTATATTAGCCCCCTTTGAAATAAAGAAGGAGTCTTGGGGGTGGGAGAGGCTGGCGTAGAAAAACTGGAGGGAGATGAGAAATGAATTGAAGTGGAAGGCAAGAAAGGGATGGAACTCCTGGGTGCTCAACAGAAGCGGTCACTGTTAAGATGGAACGAAGTGATCACTGTTAAGACGGAAAGGTGATTGATGGAAAAAGCAAACCAATATTTTTGAAGAATCCTCTGTACTCTGCATGTTCAGGATGGGCTCATACTAGGAGTCTTCTCTGACCAGTGATGAGCTGCGCCTCTTTCCAATCACTGCAGCACAGCCAGCTGGTTACAATATAAGGTGACTGGGGCAAATAGTTGATATTATGGTGATATCCAAAATTATTAAGGAAAAATGAGATTATGTTAGTTTATAGTCTCTTCAAGAGAGCATCACGTGTCTAGAAAAGACAGATCTCAAGAATAACTCTCTCTACAAGAGTTTACTATACGATAGTTGCCTTCAATAGAAGGTTAGCCACCATAGAAGCTACCTCAATCATCTACTTATTTCAAAGGCTAAAAAATACAAAATGCTTAGGACAAATGCCTAATGCATGCAGGGCTTAAAACCTAGATGACAGGTTGATAGGTGCAGCAAACCACCGTGGCATATGTATACCTATGTAATGAACCTGCACGTTCTGCACATGTATCCCAGAACTTAAAGTAAAAGTTTTTAAAAAAATCCAAAATGCTGTGAAGTGGAAACATCCCAGTCACAGGCTTTGGTTACCTAAATGTTTAGTTTGGTTTAGACTTAGATAAACACTCTTATTGTCCCCATTCAGGGCTGCTTAGAACTACTCCCCAGCACCTGAACTATCTCTTCCAAGCTATTCCTCAGAAGATGGGAAGACAGGGCAGTTTCCTCTATAACAACTCCCAGAACTGCAGCTTCCACTGGTTTCTTCCCGCCATCGCCCCTCTTGGTTTGCTGGTACAGTGCTGAGCCTTTTATTCTATGTCTTTGCCAAAGGCTTTGAACAGCCCTCCTCAAACAGGAGCTGATAAGATTCTGATAGGTTCCCCTCATTTCCCTCTCTCCACCAAATAAAAAACAAAACCTCTTTTCTTCTCCTTAATGAGAGTTGCTTCTATTTCAACACCTAGTTTATTAAGTGACCAGACACTTCTTTGTGTGTATGTGTGTGTTTTATTATTCACTGTATTTATTGAAGAGTTTTAAATCCTGTTCATCATTTTATTTTATTTTTTCTTTTTCTTTTCTTTCTTTTTTTTCTTTTTTTTATTATACTTTAAGTTCTAGGGTACATGTGCACAACGTGCAGCTTTGTTACACATGTATACATGTGCCATGTTGGTGCGCTGCACCCATTAACTTGTCATTTACATTAGGTATATCTCCTAATGCTATCCCTCCCCTCCTCTCCCCACCGCATGACAGGCCCCAGTGTCTGATGTTCCCTTTCCTGTATCCAAGTGTTCTCATTATTCAATTCCCACCTATGAGTGAGAACATGTGGCGTTTGGTTTTTTGTCCTTGCAATACTTTGCTGAGAATGATGGTTTCCAGCTTCATCCATGTCCCTACAAAGGACATGAGCTCATCCTTTTTTATGGCTGCACAGTATTCCATGGTGTATATGTGCCACATTTTCTTAATCCAATCTATCATTGATGGACATTTGGGTTGGTTCCAAGTCTTTGCTATTGTGAATAGTGCCTCAATAAACATATGTGTGCATGTAAAGACACTCCTTTTAAGAAATGAGGTCTCACAGTGTCACCCAGGCTGGACCTCCCAGGCTTAAGTGATCCTCCCATCTCAGCCTCCCAAGTAGCTGGGACTATAAGTGCAGGCCACCACACGGCTATTTTTTAAAATTTTTGGTAGAGATGGAGTCTCACTGTTGACCAAGGTAGTCTTGAACTTTTGGACTCAGGGGATCTACCCACCATGGTCTTCCAAAGTGCTGGGGTTGTAGGTCTGAGTCACAGCCTTTTTTTTTTTTTTTTTTTTACTTCACTTTATCATTATAAAAAGGGGGAGGAGGGGCTGTTTTAAACAAGGTCTCTTCCCACGTGGAAAGAGTAGGGAAAGCCCAATCATGACCAACAGCCCTAGAGACCAGGGCGGGCGGCGGGGGTTAAGCTGCAGCAGATGACAGATGGGCTGCCTATAAAGAGGCAATCTTGGATCCTAGACTGGAAGGCAGCACCAGCCCCTCCACGGATCTTAGGAAATAGGAAGCTCCCCTTGTCCTGTTGGAATTCAGTCAAAGAGTGTTCCTGTAAGCGAGGCTTCCATGTCTCCTGGAGATTCCCTGTCATCTTTCTTGCCTTCCTTATACTTCCTAGATTCCTTTTCAGTTTCCCACATTAGACCGTCATGATAGATTTTCCTAAAGGTAACTTCTTTCTCTTACAAATCAGCCTATGCTGATTATTGAGCCAGTGAGAAGAAAGGGGACATGAAAATCTCATCGCTAATCTTACTGGAGGGAATGCAACTCTACCTCTTCACCTAGATTTCCTAGTGGGGGGAAAACAGATCAGCAAATACTTAGTTTTTTAAAGATTTTAGGCTAAAAGTTATTTATGAGACCAGTAAGACATAAAGTCATAGCGTAATGACTACAGAACACATTACTGATTTTTCTCAGGAGTTGGGTTGTGGGGGATTATTCTCAGGTAACCTCAGCAAATGATTCCTTTGTATTGAAATTCATCAAAATTACTCCCATTTCTCATCAGGATGGGTTGTCTCAGGGGGGTTAGGGATCAAGAAAGTGACAGATGAGGAGGAAAAGAATCATGGTGCCAACATTTCGGTTTAAATCCTCTTAACATCAGTTTTACAAAATGTCTGAGTGATGGAGTTTCAGAATCCAACTCTGCCTTTTAGCTATTAAAGAACTGTTAAGAAGGGCTTAGACTTCCAGAGGAAAGCTTTGAAATCGACACAAGCTCCTTAAGAAAGCCTCCACAGCCCGAGATACTGAAGGGCTGGAAAAGGACAGAGCTGCCAATGTATTTAGAGCAACGTCACTGCCATGCATAGGGCTGGCCTTGAATCTTTTTTCCAACTTCCAAGGCACTTCTAGGCTTCTGTGATTTACAGCATCTAGGAACCAGTGTTCTCTTCATGATTCTTCCTCCTTGGTGCCACTGAGAGAGGCATTTGTGTAAGGAAATATGGTTCTTTTGCCCTTGTAATGGGCACAGTGGAGTGGCCTGGTCTGCAGGAGTAAGAGCACAAATGTGGATTCATGATTGGAAGTTTTAATAAAGCTTATAGTCAGTTTCACCGGAAGTCCTAGCTGGAATTCACCATCCTGACTGGTTCAGGAAATACTTTCTGAGGTTATGATGTAATCGCAGATCTTCTTGGAGATTAGGCTTGGAAAATATGTCTGGACTCCTCATCCTGATGCTGAAGGTCTTGAGTGGTAAATAAACAAAAGTTTGCCAAAGAGCCCTGGCCAATAGAACATTCTGAGTCCCAAGAAGATCAGCAAAAAGTGTTTTTCAAGAGGTGTGAGGGGCTGGGCCTGGTGGCTCATGCACAGGCATGCACATTGGGAGACCAGCACATTGGGAGACCGAGGTGGGCAGATTACCTGAGGTCTGGAGTTCGAGACCAGCCTAACCAACATGGTGAAACCCTGTAGACACTAAAAATACAAAAATTTGCCGGGTGTGGTGGTGGGCACCTGTAATTCCAGCTACTTGGGAGACTGAGGCAGAAGAATCGCTTGAGTCTGGGAGACAGAGGTTGCAGTGAGCCAAGATTGTGCCACTGCACTCCAGCCTGGGCAATAGAGTGACACTCTGTCTCAAAATAAATAAATAAATAAATAAAAAGAGGTATGAGGATATAACTGGAAGGATCTAAGTGAGCAGCTTCCTAACATGACCAGAGCACAGGGGCTGATGCACACTAGGGCTCCGTAAGTATTAATATTTATTGAAGGATGAATGAATGAATGGTATCATTGACTTAAACCTTGGCCCATGTAGCATGACCTTTCATTTCCAAGTATGTTTGTAGGAAGGATTTTCTTTCTTGACTTCAAATTCAAAGACTAGGAATGTCTCCTAAACACCACATCTTTGTAAGTTTCTATACACACAAGCAACTCTACATAAAGCTACCCTCAACTTTTCCAACTTATCTCCTCAAACAACTCCACAAAATGTTGAGGGGTCCCTAACCTAGCCTGAAACTACCTCAGGATGGTGGGATAAATGTCATTAACAAAAGACCTGCTGAATGATTTCATATGAGTTGCTCTGGGAGATGCACCTCACCTCATTGCTGCTTGTTTATTTCCGATCACTGCTAAGGCCACTGGTGTTTTTGAGAGATTTTATTGAAGAGTTCTAGTTTTAGAGAAGACTTCTAAGCTATATGAGTGTGCTTACATTTATCATCTCAAGCTACCATTACAAAATACCACAGACCAAGTGCAGACTGAGTGGTTTAAACAAAGGAAGCTTAGTTTTGCACAGCTCTAGAGGCTGAAAGTCCTAGATCAAGGTCTGTTAGGGTCAGGTTCTGGGGAGGGCTCTTTTTCCAGCTCACACATGGGGGTTTTCTGGCTGTGTCCTCACATGGTGGGGAGAGAGGAAGCTCTTTAGTGTCTCTTCATTATGAGGACACTAATCCTGTTGATTAGTTGGTGTTTCTTCATATAAGGACATTAATCCTGTGGAATCAGGGCAGGCCCTAGTCTTAGGCCTCATTTAACCTTAACTACTTTCATAAAGGCCCTATTTCCAAATATAGTCACATGGGCAGGCGAGTTAGGGCTTCCAACATAAATTTGGGTAGGGGAGGGATACAATTTAGTCCATGGGAATGTTCTGTCACCTCATTAAAATATTTTGAGTATAGGCCAGTCATAGTGGCTCATGCCTGTAATCCCAGCACTTTGGGAGGCTGAGGTGGGCGGATCACCTGAGGTCAGGTGTTCGAGACCAGCCTGACCAACATGGAGAAACCCCATCTTTACTAAAAATACAAAATTAGCCAGGCGTGGTGACACAGGCCTGTAATCCCAGCTACTTGGGAGACTGAGGCAGAAGAACTGCTTGAACCTGGGAGGCAGAGGTTGCAGTGAGCAGAGATCACACCATTGGACTCCAGCCTGGGCAACGAGAGTGAAACTCCATCTCAAAAAAAAAAAAAATATATATATATATATATGTATGTATATGTGTGTGTGTGTGTATATATATATATATAGTTTGAGTAAATTCTCCATGAAGATGAAAAAATGGAAATGATGAGATTCCAACATCTTTTACCTTTCGAATTGTGATTGTTCGTGGTTTCTGTAAACTGTCTTTTCTTTCCTTTTATTTTGCCTCTCCTTTTTCTTGTCACTGTTGTTGCCATTAAGTTCACTAATTTTCAACATTTGAACATTAAAACAAAGCATGGGACATAAGCCCGACTATTTGTAGGCTGCAATAGATGGTATCCTGCTCTACTGGCAACCTCCCCTCCTGCCTGCTATATTCCTGCCTTTCAGAGCCTCCAACTGCATCTTAAGTCTTCAGAGCCTCCTCCAGAATCCCGGTCTGCATACTTCTCCTTGAACTCCTCCTCCTGTTCCTGGCACGCTCTGCCATTCCAAGTCCTACAGCCTGTCCCCCCGTCACATGAACAGGCACACTCTGAAGGCAGAGAGATCTCTTCCACTGGGAGATCTCTGTGGGCGGAGGGTCTTACAGAAAGTGGTGCTCAATAAATGCATCCAGAAAGAATAACATTGCTAACATAATTGCTGTTTTCATAGCATAGCAGATGGAAGAAAAGACTAGTGTACTGATATTTGGCTCACTCTTTTTAATCTGGCAAGAGCCGGATCAGGAGTCTGCAGATCTGGCGTTAATTCTCACCTATGTCCTTTTCTACCCAGAGCTTCTCTAAGCTTCAGCTTCCATGACTTTAAAAGGTAATCAGCACCTATCTTAAAACGCTTTTAAGGAGGGTTATTACATTACTTAATGTAGCTAAATTAATCAACACAGTGCTAGACATACAATAGTTCTCAATAAATGTATTGTGAGTTTGAATAATGTTACATGAGAGTAATGCATTACTTCCTGTTAATTTATATATCGAAGAGTGCCAAACCTTTCACTACTTTTCGGGTGAACTCTCCTTCAGTGAAGTACATTGCTACAAAGTATATTATAGTTTCCTCCTTATGAATTTTAAAATAGTTCATCTTAAGACTGTTACTTGAAAGGAGTTTTGGAGACCAAAGATGATAGTAATTTTTTATTTGTTAGGTATTACTTAGCGAAAAAATTATCAATCCTTTTAAACATGAACATTAATTCAAAAGAGACCATTCAGAAACAACTTAAGGGGGAAATTAAACAATACGTACAACTCAGTTCTTTTAACACTTGCCGAACACATGCTAATCTGACCTGATTTTATTCTCCCAAATATTAGAGTAGAAAATTCTTTCAAATGAGTTTATACATTACTTTTCTACTCAAGAATCTTTAAGATCTGGATACTGACTTGAGCATTATAGGGACATGTGTCAGTTTAGCATCAATAGTTTTTAAAATACTATGTAACAAAAACTATTTGATACAACTAGTGTTTTGAAGAAAATTCCTTAAGAATGCATTAATAAACAAGAATGCCTTGAATGCTTTTATTTATTAATAGTCACAATAAAGTAAAAATAAATATACCACAAATTAGAGACAACAAAATACACCTACAGTAAATTGATGTTACGAGAAATTAATAAATTTGGAACCTAAAACTGGAAGAATTAATTCCTAAATTATGACTCTTTGACTAAAGCAGACACTGAAATTAGTAAATTACTACCTCACCGAATCAAGTAAAAGAGAGAAGTACAACTATTCAACATAATAAAAAATAAAATGGAAATAACCTCAAATATATGATGTTTTAAAATATGCATACATTGTGGAATGGCTAAATTGAACTAATCAGCATATGCATTCCCTCATGCAAGTACTTTTTTGTCGTAAGAACACTTACTTATCTACTCTCCTCATGATTTTCAAGTATTCAATACACCGTTATTAACTATAGCCATCATGGTGTACAATAGATCTCTTGAACTTATTCCTCCTAACTGAAATTTTATATACTTTGACCAACATATATTTTATATACTTTTTAATAATTTTATATACTTTGACCAACCATCAACCAGCAATTCTTCTTGATAAATTTTATTTTATTTTATTTTATTTTATTTTATTTTATTTTTGAGACGGACTCGCTCTGTCGCCCAGGCTGGAGTGCAGTGGTGCGATCTCCGTTCACTGTAAGCTCCACCTCCCGGGTTTACGCCATTCTCCTGGCTCAGCCTCCCGAGTAGCTGAGGCTACAGGCGCTGCCACCACGCCCGGCTAATTTTTTGTATTTTTAGTAGAGACAGAGTTTCACCGTGTTAGCCGGGATGGTCTTGATCTCCTGACCTCGTGATCCACCCGCATCAGTCTCCCCAAGTGCTGGGATTACAGGCGTGAGCCACTGTGCCCCACCAAAAATTTTTAATGATATAGGAATAAATGGTTACTTAATAAAAAATATAAAACTCATATATGTATATTTGTGTATATGCATGTACAGCGATCACCACAAAAGCCAGATAAATGTAGAAATGTAGCGACTATTCTCATTCACATCAGAAACAGAATAGGTATATCTATTACAGCCATTTTTATTTAACATTGTTCTGGAGACACTAGCCTATATAATTGTACGAAAGAAAAAAGAGGTATGGATTTGGGGAGAAAAGAAGTACAACTATTATTATCTGCACATAATACTATTGTATACTTGGAAAGCGTAACAGAATAGTTACAAAGAGTACAAATAAGAAAATGGATAAAGATGACTGGGTAAATAATTAATATATCAAACTAAATAACTTTTATATAAATAAAAATAGAAATTGTTTGGGAGATATAATGAAAGTATACTAACGATAAAGTAAAATACCTAGAAAATATGTTAAAAATGTGTAAAAATCTATGTAATTAAAACTTTAAAATGCAATTGACAGACATAAAAGAACAATTTAATGAATAAAATGAGTGCCATGTTCTTGAAGAGAAATATGCAGCATCAAAAAGATGTCAATTATCCCAAATTAATCTTAAAAATAGGGTAACCCACAGTGTTTTGGGAGGAAGAGGGGGAAAGTGACAAACTGATTTTATTTTTCATAATAAAAAAATAAGCAAGAAGAGTGAGAAATTTTTTTTCAAGTAGAACCCTAACAACTATTAAAATACGTTGTAAACTATAGGAATTAAAAGAGTGTAGTGTTTCTTGACTAAACAGACCAATTAATGGCTTCAAATAGAAAGGGCAGAAGTAGACGCAAATTCATGTAATAAAGATAGCATTTCAAATGAGTAAACATGAATTGTTTTATAAATAATATTGGAACAGCTGGGTAAACATCTGCAAAAATAAAGCTGTATTCTTTAGTGCATATTTTACATAAAATAAAGTTTAGATGTATTAAAAATTTAAATACAATAATGGAACTATTAAAAGTACTCAAAGTATACTGCAAGGAGATTTCATATTATAGTTTTTAATGTGTCTAAGTATGACACAAAATCCAAACACAGATAAAGAGAAAAGTCCACATATTTGATCACAACAATAAAAAAGCTTCTGCAAAGTCAATGGGATGGGGGATCAGGAGACAAGTAACAAAATGGAGAAAATATTTACGCATAATAGAGCAGATAAACAACTGATTTCTATGGTTGATAAAGATTTCTTATAAATCAGTAAGGGAAAAGACCAGTAACCAGTAGGAAAATGAGCAAAAGCAACAGAATATTTTTTCCTGCGAAAACTCTTAAACATATAAAAGAATACTCAACCTAACTCCAAATGCAGATTTTAAAAAAATACAATCAGATATTTTTCGCCCATCACAATTTCACTTAGCTGAACGTTTAAAAAGATAAACAGCTTGATAATGCTATGTGTTGGCTGTACTGTGGGCAATCAGGCTCTCCATTTTTCGCTAGTGGTATAGAAAGTTGGCAATATCGAGAAAATGTAAGACGTATCCCCTTTGTCCCTATAATTTCATTTCTAGGAATTTATGCTACGGTTATATTCCCACATGTGTGAAATGATGTATGTACAAAGATATTTATCATAGCATTGTTTGAAATAGCAAAAAAGAGGACATGACCCAAATGTATTAAATAAATTATAGTACTTCCAGACAATGCAAGACTATGCAGCCATTTAAGAAGAAAGAAGCGACTCAGTAGGGCCTGATATGTCAGTAGTCCCCAAGGTGCATTGCTAAATAATAAAAGCGAGATGAAGAATGCCATGAATAGAGTGTTAACAGCTGTTAAGAACAGAAAGAGAAAGAGCAGTGTACATTTGCAAATGTGCTTGTGCATGCATGGAATACCCTGGAAGGGCACATGAGGCTCATCAGCAGTGGGTGAGTCCCACCAGGAAGGGGTGCTGCCCAGCCGGAGCCAGGGTGAGATCCAGATGCTTTCCTAAGTCTAGAGCTTTTGTAACTTTCTGATTTTGTATCGTCTGTACATATTGTTTTAAGGAACAAAACACTGGGCACAGTGGCTCACGCCTGTAATCCCAACACTTTGGGAAGCTGAGGCAGGAGGATCACTTGAGTCCAGGAGTTTGAAACCAGCCTGGGCAAGATGGTGAGACCCCATCTCTACAAAAAAATATAAAATTTAGCTGGGTATGGTGGTGCATGCCTGTGGTCCCAGCTACTCAGAAGGCTGAGGTGGGAAAATTGCTTGTGCCTGAGAGGCGGAGGCTGCAATGAGCCACAATCGTACCACTGCACTCCAGCCGAGGTGACAGAGCAAGACCCTGTCACCAAAATAAATAAATAAATAAAATAAAATAATGTTTGAAGTCCTTGACTTTATTCTTTTCTTTAATGAGACCTTACTGTTTACAACTAATCAAAAACAAGAGTGTTCAACATAGGGAGAAAGTAAGGTTTTGAAGTTAAATCTTAAAGAGGAATGGTCATAAACTGGAAAAGCAAGTGTTCTCCACCTTTTCTGTTTTCTCATCCGCACATCCATACAACTACTCAAAAATAATGTTTACTGAAAAAGACATGATTTTAATCTTTTTATGGCTGAATAGTATTCTGTTGTGTATACATACTACACTTCCTTTATCCAGCCATCCTTTGATGAACACTTAGGTCAATTCCGTGACTTTGCTGTTGGAATAGTGCTGCAATCAACCTGCAAGTGCAGGTATCCCTTTGATATAATGACTTCTTTTCCTCTGGGTAGATACCCAGTAGTGAGATTGCTGGGTTGAATGGTAGCTCTGTTTTTAGTTTCTTAAGAAATTTCCATACTGTTTTCCATGGAGGTTGGGCTAATTTACATTCCCACCAACAGTGTATAAGCATTCCCTTTTCTCCACTTCCTCACCAACATCTGTTATTTTTTGTCTTTTTAGTAATAGCCATTCTGACTGGTTGCCTTTTGCTGTAGCGCAAATGTAACTGGAAGCCATTATCTTAAGTAAAACAGCTCAGAAACAAAGTCAAATACCATATGTCCTCACTAATGAGGAGTAGCTCAATGATGTGTACACACGGGCATCGAGTGTGGAATGATAGACGCTGGAGACTTGGAAGGGTAGGGTGGTGAGCGGGGCACAGAGATGGGAAGTTACCTAATAGATACAATGTGCATTATTTGGGTGACGGTTACCCTGAAAGCCCAGACTTCACAGCTAGTCAATATGTCCATGTAACAAAATTGCATTGGTAACCCTTAAACTTATACAAATAAAAAAATATTTAGTGGGTTTTACGTACAACTTTATCTCTGTGAGCACAGGGAAGTCACCCCTACTCTTCCGGCCTCAGTTCTTGCACTTTTGTAATGAGATCTTGGACCAGATGCTCTCCAAGGTCCCTTTTAGCTCCAGAATTCTATAAAACATCACTTTGATCTTTCCCTAAGGTCACTTTATTAACTTGCTTCAACATTAGCCCACAAATTGGGGATTACCAGCTGCTTAGTATTGCTTGAAGCTTCCTCTTCATTTAAATAAAATGGTTCCCTTACCAACCTTTCTCTTAAAGTGAAGTTTATGATACAAACAGACTCTATTTGTGTGTTCCTTTTTTAGTTCCCAAAGCTTGTATTTATATACATCCCAATTTAGACCATTTTCTGTTTTCTAAAAGCCAGTATTCTTTCTGGTTCAAACTGTGCCTAACCAAAATATGGTAATCTTTATGGCTAAGCTGGAGGTATAACATGTTTTCCTCTCATAGGATTTTTTAAAAGACAAGACAATGCTCAGGAAAGAACGTTCCATTTGCTGTTAACTTCAGTGATTTGCAGAAGAGTCCTCTGCCCTGCTTTTCTGAAAGCTACCTGGGGCTCAGGACGAGCTTCTCTTGTGGACCTGGGTGCATTGCTCGCCAGAGAGATCTCTGAAAGGTGGTTCTGCTTTCCAGGGAACTATTTAGCCAATACACATTACCCAGCTCCTCAACCTTTTCCTATGATCCCCGCCTGATGGTGCCTTTTGGTGATTTCTGGTAAAGCATCGGCACCTTATCATCTGCTTTAGTGACCAGCTTGGGGAAGTAACCTAAGTCACGACCAAAATATGTCTTGATGGAGCATGAACAAAACATAGACTTTTTGTGGGGGAAAAAAAGGTGTTACTTAGTTTCAAATTGCCATTCAATGATTTGTTAGTAGATGTGGTGACATTGTATAAATTTCTCAGGCTGTTAGACTCTCTATTTTTTAATCTATAAAATAAGAGTAATAATAGCTACCTTATAAGGTTTTTGTGAAGATTGTAAGAAATACATAAAATATATAATATAATATAATATGAAACATTACATATAATATGTATCATGTTATCTTTTTTGTTGTTTTTTGTTTTTGTTTTTATTTTTTGAGATATAGTCTCACTCTGTGGCCCAGGCTGGAGTGCAGTGGCACAAGTTTGACTCACTGCAACCTCCATCTCCCGGGTTCAAGTGATTCTCCTGCCTCAGCCTCCCAAGTAGCTGGGACTACAGGTACCCGCCACCACACCTGGCTAATTTTTGTATTTTTAATAGAAACGGGGTTTCACCATGTTGGCCAGGCTGGTCTGAAACTCCTGACCTCAAGTGATCTGCCCACCTTGGCCTCCCAAAGTGCTGCAATTATAAGCGTGAACCACTGCACCCGGCCAATATGTATCATAAGTTATCTATTACATAATATATATTAGTGTACGGAGCAAAATCACAAGATTTTACACTTGACCGCTCTGCACGTTTGTTCCCATTCAGTAAAATAGGCATTTCAATAGGTCCTAACTTACAGTGTTATTGGAAGGGTTAAGTGAGTGAACACATGTAAAGCATTTACATACTAGCTGGCAAAAAGCTCCACAAATGTTGTCGCCATATGGCAAGGTCCCCCTTATGACATCAGCCCTCGATTCATGATGGGTGTTGTGTCATTCATTTTTTTCAGTGACAATCAAGAAGCACAGATGCAGATGTCCGGTGGCATTTCAGGGGTAGTACAGGAATGGAGCCCGTGCAATATGCTGAGATGAAACTACATGTAGCCTGCAAGATGAGGGAGTGCAGGGAAAGCAGCAACAGGAGCATGGTCTCTTTCTGCTGTCTCGGCTGAGATGGTCTCAATACCTGGCTTCTTATTTTCAAAATATGGTGCGGGCCTCCGTTAGAGAAGAGGAGGTGCTAATGGTTATTGAACTGAACTGAGGCCCACTGGCCTTGTGCAGCAAAGCCAGACACTGACGCTGGGACTGCAGGGAGAGAAAGTGAGGCATTTGTTACACGGCACCAAGCAAAGAGAATCAGGCAGCTCATGCTTAAGACTAGAACTCTGATGGGTTACAGGTAAGGGCTTTGAAAGGCAGAGGCAGAGGGTCCAGGCAAAGCCATAGTTTAGTACTTAGAGACTATAGATTGGTTTGGCCCCAAAACAGACCTCGAAACAGGGCAGGTCACAGGTGGATTCAAAGCTTTTCTGGTTTACAATTGGTTAAGGAGTCAAAGTTTTGTCTAAAAATTTGGGATCAGCGAAAAACAATGTTAGCTCTGGCTCCCGGGTGTTACCTCCTCCAGACCACTTAGGAAGAACTTTAGAATACAGAACAGTGGTCAGAGCTCAGTCCTTAGTTTCTCCTTATCTGAGGTTTGTATGTGGGTGGATCCATTAAGAAGAGGGTCCTGGTTTCTGAAAAACAACCCAGGGACATATGCTAAGATGTTATCTTCCGTTTCCACAGGGAACCAAACACCTCCTACCTCCCAGGGCCTTGGCTGCTGCCTTAGGCTACTATTACCTTCTTGCTTATCAAGTTGCTGATTTATTTCTCAAGGCTAGCTGGGTGCCTGGAATTTCCCTTGAAGGAACTCAAGATTTGTCTTTATTTCCATGCTTGGAGGCCCCCCACAGGTCCCTAAGGTGGGGCTAGGGGGGCGGTCTTGCTCTGTCTCACAATGTGATAGGGTAATGAAGGTGTTGGATTCAGACGGGAAGACACAGGTTCTAGCAGCAAGGCAGATACTCAACCAATGCCTGGCTCTCTGCCTCCTCACCTGTTTAATGACAGTTTATTTTCAGGGCAAGTACAAAACACAATTCCCCAACAATCTTACCTTTGGATGTAATTTTCAGATCTTCTCCTGGGAGTGGGAGAGGGAAGCAAGAGAAAATGAAAAGAACGGAGAGTGGGGAGGGGCAGAAATGTCAATGAGAGCTTCACAGAGGATCTTTCTTCTGGGCACAAGAAAAGAATCACATCAATCCTGGGGAAACTCCTGTGAAGTTCATTCAAACTGTGGTATTGCCTGATCAGCACCTCTGAAAACAACACAGTGGAAGGACCTCCAGGCACACATTAGAGTGTCCAGGCTTCATGGCTGCGGCACCTGCACATTTGAGAGCAAATAGCTCACTCCAAAGCATTGACTCAGCAGCCACAGCAAATGGGCATTCCGCTTAAAAGGAAAAACACCTGTTTGTGTATAGCAATCACGCTGTGTCAAGAAGGGGAAGATGAACAGGAGCAGAGGTGGACAGAGCATGTTGCCCGAGTAGTCCCCAGCACACAGCTCCAGATGTGGCCAGGAGCTCTTTACTGCCTGAAAGTTTTAGAGCATTTGGGGAAGGCTTTTCAACTCAATTAGCATTTAATTGTCCTGATGTTCAATCTCAGGGATCAGCTGTGAAGTTACTAAAGCCATTGCCGTGGGGCTAGAGTAGCCAATTGTGTTTGAAATGTCAATGCATTTCTCCTGACACTACTTTCTCCCTCCCGACAGTGCCGCCCAACCTGAGGTCCTGATAGTAACATTTCACAAGGGCAGGTGGTCATCCTTCAGTCTTGAAAGCAGGGCCCTTGAAGCAGCCATGGAGTCAACTCAAGCTTTACTCTGTACCTGGGAAAGCAAGCCAGTGTCAGAGAGGCGGGAGCAGACTGGGCACCTGGGCACCACAAATGGGTGAATCCCAAAACAAGAGAGCGCCTTCTCCCATGAGGTCAGGGGGTTCTAACTGACCTAGTTGTCTAGTTAACTAAGTGAGCAAACTACCAAAAAGTGCTGAAAGTTGTTACCTCTATATGATGGGATTATTGTTGAAATTTGTTTCCTTTTTATACCTTTTCAGTACTTTCTGAATTCCTCACATTGAGAATAAGTTATTTTATAAACAGAAAAAATTGCACATCATTTATGTACTAAAACCCGCATAATCCTTTTCCAGCTGAACACCTCCCAAGCAGATGGCATCAGAGAGAAGCTGGATGTTTTTCCTCAAATGAATTAAGAAAGCAGAAGCTTCTGCCAGGGGTAACAATGCCACTTGTGGGCACCACTGATTTTTAAAGCACTCCACATTCATTAGCTCTTAGAGCCTTCACAGCATCCCTAGAAGGCAAGAAGTTGGTGGGTATCATTCCCGTTTCAGAGAGGAGAAACAGGGTCACAGAGGCACCTCATTCTGTCATCAAGTGTCACTACTGAAATCTTGAGCACTCCCTTGGAGCTCAAGTTTCCCTGGACCAGAGCTGCATGGCACTAGGACATTTCTCATCTGCAACACACACCCATGCCCACAAACCCTCATATGCATAAGCCTACAGCTTGCATGCTCCCAGCCATCTGAGTCTGGGACTTTCGTAGGAGTTAAAATGGAATTGTGCAACTCCAACCATGATGCTGGATGCTCCGCTCTGCCTCATCTTGTTTCCCTTCCAAGGTGGGGTAAGTGGTGGTCGGTAGAACTGGGGCTTGCTCATCTTTGGATGGTCAGGGGCAAAGACCCAGGGTGAGCCGCCCAGCCATGAGCTGTTCATTGCATCCGTTGCATAACATTTTTATAAGACTGTGTGTCTTACAGAATCAGGAGCTCAGGCTCGTATCTGGATAAATAAGAGAATGCCTCCCCACCATAACCCTCTTCTCTGTAGGCTGTATCTTTTTCTAATCACTTTGGTAGGTGAAGGTGTTTTCTTCCTTTAAATGAGTCAGATGGGCTGGGAATGTGTAACTTGGAAAAGAAGATGCTCTCATACCAGTACATAAAAAAGACAGACTGCCAGTTACCTCAGCCTTACCACCTGTGCTGGGTACCTGTTCAGAGTTCCTGAATGATTCCATTAGTGGGGAATTATTAGTTGATAGGTATGAATTAGTTAACTAATAAAACTATGCTATGCCAGCCAAAGACTAATTAATAGTGTCTCAAAAGGCATGTATTTTGCTCATTGTTAAATTTTTGTGCAGGTGGGGTCCTTTTCAACTCTGACCCAAGTTAGAAGTTATTTTTCTCACCTAAATGCTCAGAATATAAATCTCAGCCTCAAGAGAATGTGAGCAACAGATCAGACACAAGCACACTCAAGAAAGAGAAAAAAGGAGAGAGCTGGAAAACCGAATCAAGAGACAAACAACAGACATTTTGCAGAGAGCATTAAGGGCAAACCAGTATTTCAATGTCATTGAAGGTAACACTACTTAAAACAGAGCTATGAGCTACTATAACTACAGGGACTGGAAGTCTCTGTAATTAGTAAATACATTGCATGCCTCACCTCAACGTAGAATCACCTGAGATAAGTAGGGGGATGAGATACTAAAGATCAACAGAGCCTGAATTTTGAATGAGGGGACCTCTGAACTGCGCAAGAACGGAGATTATTGCACAGGACACAAGGTTTAAAGTACAGCCATCCATGTGAAAAAGAACAGAAGGTTAACACTAAAACTTTGGTAAAAATAATTTAGGTTTTTTTCAATTAATCCTTTTGTTATCTTGGTAGAAAGTGGGGAAGAGGCCAGATACAGTGGCCCAGACCTGTAACCCCAGCACTTTGGGAGGTCGAGGCAGGAGGATTATTTGAGGTCAGGAGTTGAAGACCAGCCTGGCCAACATGGCAAAACCCCATCTCTACTAAAAATACAAACAAAATATCCAGGCATGGTGGCATCTGCTTGTAATCCCAGCTACTCCGGAGGCTGAAGCAGGAGAATCACTTGAACCCGGGAGACAGAGATTGCAGTGACCCAAGATCATGCCACTGCACTCCAGCTTGGGTGACAGAGCAAGACTCAGTCTCAAAAAAAAAAAAAAAAAAAAAAGTGAGGAGGAATAACTTTAGTAATTGTTATGATCAATATCTGGACTAGGTGTGTCTCATTGGCAACTGCGGATAATGATATCATAAACCATCCACTGAGTATGATAATACGCTGGTCACTGGGCAGGGTGCTTTAAAAATATTGAAGTGGATCTTCTCAGCATCCTATGACGTAGGCATGATGAGTTCCATCTTACAGAACAGTACACTGGGGCTCAGAGAGAAGATGTGATTCACTATTGTAAATAAAATACAGAAAAATACAAAGGGAAAAAATGCCCCTGTGATAATATCCCTGCTGTTTTTTATAACTTTTTCTGTACTTGTATTATCAAATGTTAACCAAATTGAAATACTTCATCCAGCATCTTGTGCCCTACTTTTTCACTGTTTCCTTCCATCATTAAATATTCTTAGATAAAACCTTTTTTTTTTTTTCTTTTTAAACGGAGTCTCGCTCTGTTGCCCAGGCTGGAGTGCAGTGGCACAATCTCATCTCACCGCAACCTCCGCCTCCTGATTTCAAGCAATTCTCCTGCCTCAGCCTCCTGAGTAGCTAGGATTACAGGTGCCTGCCACCACACCCGGCTAATTTTTTGTATTTTTAGTAGAGATGGCGTTACAACGTGTTGGCCAGGATGGTCTTGATCTCCTGACCTCGTGATCTGCCCACCTTGGCCTCCCAAAGTGCTGGGATTACAGGCGTGAGCCACCGCGCCTGACCCTGAGAAAACCATTTTTAATGAATAAACTTTTCCATTCTTTAGTTGTATCATCAGTTATTTAACCAGCTTCCTATATGGGACATTTGGGTAGCTTCTAATATTTTTTCCATTACACTAATAGCTGAGATGAATATTCTCAAACATAAATCTTGTACATAAATTTGATTATTTCCTAGGATAAAGAGCTAAAAGTAAAATTACTGGCTCAAAGTGTATGAACACTTCAAGGCTGTTCATACACAAATTGCCAAATTACCCTCCAGAAAGCTTGCACCAATATACATCCCCATCAGCAGTAGTGGGTGAGGGGTGAGAACACCCATTTCTCCACATCCCCTGCAGTGCAGTTTTCTTTAAATTTCTACCAATGAGATGAGCAAAAACTTCCCATATTTATAACTTGCATTTCCTTGATGGCTGGTGCAGTCCACGTCTTTCCTTGTTTGTTGGGCATAAGCTCCGGCTCTATTTTGTGAATGTCTTATCGTGTTCTTCCTGTTTGTCCATCACTATGATTGGAGATGCTGGAATTTAAGACCCCAAGGAGGCTCTGCCTGACCTTTTCAGCACTTAGTGTCGTTCCGCTTGTGGTGAGGATGAGGCAGAGTCCTTTCTCCCTGAAAGAAAGACAGTTGCTCCCTCGATACTTAGCAAATGTCATCCCTATCAGCAACTGTACTGAAGTTGGAGGCTGTGGCTACTCCATTGAATCCCTGTGGCACTGTGGGCATTATCAGGCCCCTAGTTTAGAAATGCACCAGGAACCAGGGCTGGAACTATAGGACTAAAGGACTCTGCAAAACGTGTGATGTCTCAGAGACATGACCTTTCTCCTGCCTCCACTTGGGGACTGAATCAGGCTATGTTGCATGGAGCACAGCTGCACCTCTCTCCTCCCAGGATGGGGCCTGAAAGCCCAGCATGGTAGCAGAGTCCCTGCAGCTAGTGAAGACGCCCTCTGGGTGACCCTGAGGCACAGCAGGAGGAGAGAAGGGTGACAGTCCTCACACTTCCGGGAGGGAGCAGTTCTTCTGGAAAGGCTGCAGCAGCCCCCAAGGAATGAACACAAACCACACAGCCGCCTGCCATGAACTTGATCTCAGTGGTTGGAATTCATCCCTCTTTTCTGCTATTCCTACACCCTTGCCTTTCCCATGCCTTTCTCCATTGGGAAGCAGTCTGGTCTAGCTTAAAAGTCAGTGGACCAAGTTTGGAGCATCCAGGGCAGGTTAAACCCCTTTTAGTTGTTATGAGTGAATGAACAATGACACAATTCCTGTCTAGTATTTTCATGGTATTTTGAAACAACGTATGCAACTGCTTCCTTCATACAACCACAGACTCTTTTTTTTTTTTTTTTCTTTTGAGACAGATTCTCGCTCTGTCGCCCAGGTTAGAGTGCAGTGGCGCAACCTTGGCTCACTGCAACTTCTGCCTCCCAGGTTCAAGCAATTCTCCTGCCTCAGCCTCCTGAGTAGCTGGGACTACAGGCGCCCGCCACCACACAACTGCAGACTCTTTGAAGACACTTATGCCACCCCTTGCATGCCTGGCACATAGTAGGATAAATGCTTCTCGAAGGCATGAACGAGCCAAAGTATATTTCCACCCAGAAACCCGTACTTGAGCTCATCTTTGTAGCAGCTCTTCCCTTGGGAGACACGTAGAATGCAGCAGGACTCTCAACCGTTCCCCACTGCCACTCGTGCTAAACGGAGCATTCCCCATCGCATTGCGCTGCATGGACCGGGGCAGCCAGATTAACGCGGTGTGACAGCTGCCCCCACAGGACTCGCAGAATAACGAAATGTTGGTCTCCCCAGCTTGATGCTGCTGGGAGCAACACTTCCCGGAGAAGGAGAAAGACCCAACCAGCGTATACCTGTGTACACCTTTGTTTATGTTATACAGATAATGACAAGCTCTGTTGGAACAAAAGGCACCTTAAATTCACACAACTCTTGGTGCCAGACCCTGACAGCAGCTGAAGGGGGTGTTTGCAACAGGCACCTGCCTCAAACCAAACCCTAGTCTGAATCAGAAATACATTCTGTAGCAAGAAATAGGTTGTTGTCACACTTTAATTGCATGTTTTGTCGGGGGCGGTGGCGGTAGTGCCCCAG
Organism: Mandrillus leucophaeus; assembly: GCF_000951045.1. NCBI lineage: Eukaryota > Metazoa > Chordata > Mammalia > Primates > Cercopithecidae > Mandrillus > Mandrillus leucophaeus. The sequence goes on along the minus strand of NW_012108964.1, from coordinate 525,685 downwards.
AGCTCAAGTACTCTGCAAAGAAGCCCCACGGCACCCGCGGAGCAGAACAGAGGGCAGGTGGCTGGTGGGTCTCTAGGGCAGGACCTCCAGTGCTCATCCCCCGCCAGCAGCAAAACAGCCTCCTATCAGCGGGACAGGGAGCACAGCCTCCCGGTGTGCTCCTGCATTTCTGGACACCCAGAGAGCTCTAGCCTCACTGAATAATTGAATTTCCCATTGGAAAGAGGCTCGGCTCTCTCCTCACACAAGCATTAGAGCTTCTGAATATTTCAGGATTTCTGGATTGGGTAGGGTCACTCACTTGCCCCTTTGGATAACATAAAGCCAACGTCAGCGGCTTTGGGCACAGCCTTGGACAGAACCGCAAAGACAGAAAGTCTCTGCGTGTGCCCTTCCTCCCCTCTGTGCCATTTTCTGCTGTATTCAATAACCCGTCTGCTTTGTGAACAGTGATTGGGCACCTGCTGTGAGTGAGGTTCTGTGGTCTCCACCAAGAAGAGCCGGCTCAGGGAGGAGGGTGTGAAAAGACAGGTGCCAGGATTCTCGCCCGGGCCTGCCTGCTGTCAGTAGTAGACTGCTCCCTGCTGTGTTGATGGGCCTCCATGAATGCAATGATTCAGGCGCCCCACCCTTGTCTCCCTGGGTCCTTTGTTTTTCAGGATTTAAAATTTTTTGAATTTTTTTTTGGTAGAGATGGGGGTCTCACTATGTTGCCCAGGTGGGTCTTGAACTCCTAGCCTCCAGCAATTCTTCCATCTCAGCCTCCCAGAGCACTAGGATCACAGGCATGAGCCATTGCACCCAACCTGGGGCTTTTGTTATTGGCTTCCACACAGCCCCATTAACAATGGGGAGGCCTTGTGGGACCACTTGTTCTTCAGGCTGTTACTGGGGCCCAAGAAAGCTCAGATCAGTGCAAAGCAAGCTCTGTAAATAGCTCGCATCACCAAGTTTGATAATTTCACCTTCTCCTTAACTCCATCCATATCCCCCGACACACATACATTTGTTTTCCCCAGGAAGAGCCTCCAAGACAATGTTGAAAGTTGGCCCTGCAGCCAGCTTCAGCAGGGCAGTCCTCAATAGCTGCCACTCCCACCAAGGACCACCCTCTCCAGGTTCCACGCAAGTTCATGGTGCCTTCTCCACCCAGCAGAGCCACTTCCTGGCAGTCACCACACACTTGCATCTTACTATGGTTCTTCTTCTGTGTCCCCCAGCCATCTGCCTACACGGAGAGAGCACAGCCACTGAAGCCTGAGCATCACCAAAAACGCCTGTGCTTTGAGGGGCTGCAGGGGTGCTGCTTCCAAGGCAAGCTTCACTGCAGGGTTCTGATGCCCCCATCTGCTTCCCACTCAGGGGGTTAATGGGACCCCACAACAGGACTCCCAGAAGTTCTCCCTGCCTGCATGTGATGGTTAATTTCATGTGTCACCTTGACAGGGCTGAGGGATGCCCAGATAGCTGATAAAGTGTTATTTCCGGCTATGTCTGTGAGGGTGTTTCTGGATGAGATTAGCATTTGAATCGATAGGTTGAGTAAAGAAGATCCAATCCCTCAGAGCCCTGTAGAACAAAAAGGCAAGGGAAGGGCAGATTACTCTTTCTCCTCCTGAACTGAAACATCCATCTTCTCCTCCCTGCCACGTTGGCACTCCTGGTTTCTGGACCTTCAGACTCCAGGACTTAGAAAGTCTGCCACCCAGTCCAGTTCTCAGGCCTTCAGACTGGACTGGGATGCACACCAGCAGCCAACCTGGTTCTCGAATCTTTGGACTCAGGCTGAATTACAGGTTTCCCCGGCTTTTCAGCATGTGATGACAGATCGCAGGATACTCAGCCTCCATGATCATATCAGCCAATTCCCACAGCACATCCCCTCATATATAATATATATATATGTAAATATGTATGATATGTACATATACCTCTATCTCAGATATAGAACTCCTATCGGTTCTGTTCCTCTGAAGCACCCTGACTAATGTACTGGCCTCTCTAGTGCTGGTTCCATCAGAGAGGATCACGTAGACGCCCTGTCTCACCTGCTGCAGTCACCTATTTCAGGAACTACCCCTCACATCCCCCTGGAAGACACAGACTAAACCCCCTGAGACAAGGCCAGGAGACAGGGGCTCTGCACGGGGTCAAAGCACATCCCTCTCTCTCTCCCTGCCCCTAAGTTTGTAGAGTAAGACTCAGAGCATGACTCAGCAGCTAAACTTATGTTGCCTCATCTCTCAAATCACCAAATGATATGAGGGGAGGGATGTATGTGAGCCTGTAAAGATCCCTACTTCCTCTCCAATCAGCATCCTGGCTCTGGAGAGCTTTCGTGGCCTCAGGTACACACTTCCTTGGCCTCAGTTACACTTCCTTGGCCTCAGGTACACACACCAGGGAACCCCAAGGCATGGTTTCTTCATTCTTACTACCCTCATTTCCACTCCAGCTACAGAGTTAGCTGATAGCAGGAAATCTCAGGAATTTCCAAGGGCTCATTTTTTTTTAAGAGACAGGCTGGAGTGTAGTGTGAGATCATAGTTCACTGCAGTCTCCAACTCCTGGACTCAAGCAATCCTCCTACTTCAGCCTCCTGATTAGTTGGGACTACAGGCATGTAGTGCCATTTACCATGGGACTGCATTTACCATGCCTGGCTAATCTTTAATTTTTTTTTTGTAAAAATGGAGTCCCCCTATATTGTCCAGGCTGGTTTCCTACTCCTGGTCTCAAATTATCCTCCTTCCTTGGCCTCCCAAATTTCTGGGATTAAAAGCATGAGCCACCATGCCTGGCTTTCCAAGGACTCTTGAATACAGAAAAATCTCTGAGTCAAAGTGCCTTTTTGTTCTACAGGACTCTCAAGGGACTGGATCTTCTTAACTCAATCTACTGATTCAAATGCTAATCTCATCCAGAAATACCCTCACAGACATACCTGGAAATAACATTTTACACGCTGCTGATAAAGGTCATACCCGAGACTCAGCAATGTACCAAAGAAAGAGGTTTATTGGACTTACAGTTCCACGTGGCTGGGGAGGACTCACAGCCATGGGGGAAAGTGAAAGGCATGTCTCACATGGCAGTGGCAAGAGAGAGAATGAGAGCCAAGTGAAACAGGTTTCCCCTCATCAAGCCATTGGATCTCATAAGACTTATTCACTATCATGAGAACAGCACAGGAAAGACCTACCCCCGTAATTGAATCACCTGCCACGGGGTTCCTCCCACGACATGTGGGAATTGTGGGAGTTACAATTCAAGATGAGATTTGGGCAGGGACACAGTCAAACCATACCACTGATTTAGCTCTAGTAATAAAATTACAGGTAGCCCTATTTAGGGTTAAAGAATTTATGAAGCGTTCCCTTACATCTCACCGCATGGACAGCTGACTCTAGCTAAAATGCCCCTATCTGAAATGCCACACTAGGCTGACTCTAGCTGGCCAGTTTGGTTCTCTTAAGGGTGCTTCAATATTGTAATTCTTGCTGTCTCTCCTGGCTAAAGACGTAGCCTTAATGATAAAGCTACACCCAGACCATCAGGCTATTGCACCCATTTATCTACATCTTCCTCCCTTCTTCCTCCCCACTTTGGAAGCTTTAGCAAAACACATTTCAATTCCCACTTTAAAATGCAATCACCAGCCTCTAAATAATTACTCTTGTGTCAATAGGAGGGCATGCAATCTGCACATACACCTATGGTGGTCGATCTGCCCAGTGAAGGGGAGAAGCAAGTTTCTCCTATGGGGTTTCCTTGGAGCTTCAGAGACTGAAGTTTGGGGAAAGATGTGAAATTTCAGGACGGTATGTGTTTAGAAGTGACAAAGGGAGAATTCTTCTGTAGGGGAGGAGGTAGGGAGCCCCTCAGTGCTATTCCTAGGTAGCAAGCTGTAGTAACAATTGGCATCATACCCCATCACCACCATGAAACATTAATATAACCAAACTTATCTCCATACCCCTTTCCCAACATTAAAATTTTAATATTTAACTTTGTGTACTGTTTTTACAGAACAGTACTGAGTGATACATTTGAAATTGTACCCCTGACATCATGAATAGCAGAAGTTAATCTCTAATGCAGCCAAAATGCTGCACAGCTTCCTGGAACCCCTAGCACCAAAGACCACCATGCACTGAAGCACCACCTGCAGCTCTCCACACCGTGAAGTGCATATGTACCCCTCCTCTCTGCACCTCGCATGGCCCAGCCCATGGTGCTAAACTGACTGAGCAAGAAGCATCCAGAGCCTCTTCTGCTGGGTGCGTGGAACACACTCCCCAGAGATGCAGCCCAAAATAGGAATCTATGGTCAATGAAATGGACTGAGAAATGCTGCACAGCGTGTCCGCTTTATAAGGATCCACGATGTTTATTGTTGTCGTTGTTGTTAGTGAAACCTCTTACACAACCTTCAGGAAAGTCATCACTTTTTTTCCTCAAACTTTCTAACCTTTCCCCTTGATGAATTTGTTTGTTTGTTTGTTTGTTTTGGTGAGATGGAGTTCCACTCTTATTGCCCAGGCTGGAGAGCTCACTGCAACCTCCGCCTCCTGGGTTCAAGCGATTCTCCTGCCTCAGCCTCCTGAGTAGCTGGGATTACAGGCGCCCACCACCATGCCCGGCTAATTTTTTTTGTATTTTTAGTAGAGACAGGATTTTACCATGTTGGCCAGGCTGACCTCAGGTGATCCGCCCATCTCAGCCTCCCAAAGTGCTGAGATTACAGGAGTAAGCCACTGTGCCTGGCACATAATGAAATTTTTATTAGTATCTGCAGACTTGCACTCCACAAAACACACATGGAAAAGGCTTTTCCAGAATGGTATAGGATGGTGTCTGCGACCATAGTTCTGCAAATGTAGCAGTGAACTTTGCATGATTGTTTCTAGCATGTTTAATTAAAGCCAAGGGCATGATTCTCAAAATGCAATCCAAGGAAGGTAGCTATGTAAGAAAATAAGTGAATATCTTTCAAGAAATTTGCCTTCTGATGGTCTGCTAAGATCATAGGTCTCAGAGTGGTTACAGGGGTGGATGGGATGTGGGACTTTGGACAGTCATCCCTAGATGGCACTTCTCTCACCACATAATGTGAGTACTAAATGGGCAACAATTCTAGGTGAGGCGCTCAGAAGAAAAACAAGAAAACCATTATCTTACATTGATAATTGAGGATAAGATCCAGATGCCTTGGAAACCAGAAAAGCAAATGGCATAGAGCCATGTGCAGGGGCCTTTGAAAACAGTATGCTGAGAATAGATAGGACTCAAGGACAGTATCTCCAATTGAACTTTTAATGAACTCCCGTAGGCGCCAAGAAGGCGGGCAGATAAAAAAGAGCATAGAAACAAAGAACTGAGTAGAAGGTTACATCTGGGAAGAGAAAGTTTGTTTTGCATTGCATTCTTTCTGCTGACGTGGGGTTTATGGAGTATAAATAAAGTGAGGCAGAGGCTCTGAGCGCGGCCGCCATGTTCTCTGTGTGTCTTTGTCTTTTGTGTGTTCTTTCATTTTCCACCACCCCCGGCACGGACCCCAACAGCCATGTGAGAAGTATGATCCATCTTCCTATCTGAATGGTGGTCTCCACCGTCCTCAAGGATGGGAGGCATGAAATGGTTCAGCTGCAGCCACACCAGGCTTTGGCAAAAGTGGAAGCCATGTTTAGCCCTCTTGACTCTCCTCATTGTGACCCCATTCAGTTATTACTCACCCTACCAACTATCCAAAGACCTCAGCTTTGCTCGAATATTTTGAACTGAGTTATGGACTGGCTGTTTTAATATATTCAGTTATTTTATTGTCTGTTTTGTTTTTTTTAACAAATATTTAGTGCAGATTTTTTACATGCATATACCGCATGCTGATGAAGCCTGGATTTTCAGTGCACCCATCACCCAAACAGTGAACACTGTACTCAATGGATAATTTTTCAGCCTTCACTCTATTGTTTTGTTTTTATTAAGTTGATGGAAGTCTGAAACCATGAGTAACCAGGAGCTAGAGAGGAAAGAGAAGGAAAACAGACAAAATGTGGGTGCACATTTGCTATTTTTGCTTAAAACTATTTTTTTCCAGTAGTCTAACCATAAATATTGGGATAATTATGATGATGGTGGGGGCTGGGTTTTAACTGAGCTCCTGCTCTGTGCTATGTACCTGACTGTCTTTAGCATGCTTTCTAGATTCCCCTGCTGGTTCCTTCTCATTTTTCTGACTTCTAGACACTGGAGTATTCCACAGACCTTTTCTCTTCTCTATCCTAATGCACTCCTTATGATCTCATGCAGTCCCAAGATCTAAAAAATTATCTACAAATTGGTGATTCCCAACTTTATGTTCCAGCCCCAGTCTCTCCCCTAAGCTCAGACTCTCACATCCACCTGCCTCCTCAACGCCTCCACTTGGTTGTTTAATAGGCACCTGCAACTTAACATGCCTCAAGCCAAACATTTGATCTCAGCCCCTGCCACAATGGAAACAGTCTCCTTCCAGCAGATTCTTCATCTTAGTCCATGAAAGCTCCATTTTACCAGCTGCTCAGGACAAAGCCTTGAAGGCACTCTTTGTGTCTCACAATACACACACCCCACATCCATCCATCAGGAAGTCTTATAGCTTCTAAATGCCAAATATATCCAGATCCTGACTATTTCTTAACACCATCACTACTTCCATAATCCAAGCTATCACCATGTCTCACCTAAAGATGCAGCAGCCTCCCAACTGGTCTTCCTCCTTTCCCAACAGCAGTCTTAAAATCTCCTTTCCACCCAGCAGCCAGAGTGATGCTTCTAAAATGTATGTCAAGCCATGTTATTTCTCTGCTCAAAGCCTCCAATGACTGTCCATTTCCCTTAAAGTTATTATGCAAGGCCCGCATGACCTGACTTCCCTGTACACACACACACACACACACACACACACACACACACAAAATCTCTCTACCCTCTTCTTCTCTACTTTCTCCTCATTCCCACTACTCTAGACATACAGAGTGTCCTAGTCCATTCTGGTTGCTATAACAGAGTACCATGTTTGGGAGCCCGAGGTGGATGGATCATGAGGTCAAGAGATCAAGACCATCCTGGCCAATATGGTGAAACCCCATTTCTACTGAAAATACAAAAATTAGCTGGGCATGGTGGCGCAAGTCTGTAGTCCCAGCTATTCGGGAGGCTGAGGCAGGAGAATTGCTTGAACCTGGGAGGTGGAGGTTGCAGTGAGCCAAGATCACACCACTGCACTCCAGCCTGGTGACAGAGCGAGACTTCGTCTCAAAAAGAAAGAAAAAAAAAAAAAAGAAGGAAAAAAAAAAAAAACATGGACTCGGTGGCATATGAACAAAAAAAATTATTTCTTTTATTTATTTCTGGAGGCTGGGAAGTCCAAGATCCAGGTTTCTGTAGACTGAGTGTCTGGTGAGGGCCTGTCTTCGGGTTCATAGATGATTGGCTTTTTACTGTAACTGTACAGGGCAGAAGGGGCAAGGGATCCCTCTGGGGTCTCCTTTATAAGGGCACTAATCCTATTCCTAGTCACCCCCCGAAGGCCCCGCCTCTTTATGTTATCACCTGGAGAGTTGAGATTTCCATGCATGTATCTGAGAGAACATAAACCTCCAGTCCTCGCACAGAGGGTCTCCATGGTCTCCAAATGTGCCAGGCGCTGGTCCACTTGGCACCTTTAACCTTGCTCTTGCCTGTGCTTGGACATCTACATGGGACCTCACTTTCTTCCAGTTTCTGTTCAAGTATCACCCATCAGAGATAGTTTCCTTGCCCATCCTTAAAAGATAAAAAACACCCCTTCCCATGAACACATACACACATCACTGTCACTTTCAATCCACTTATCCTGTTTATTTTTCTTCATAGTGTTATTACCACTTGATGCACCATATATTTATTGAGTTTTCAACTCTCTCACATTAGAATATAAACATGCTATGGCCAAATACGGTGGCTCATCCCTGTAACCCCAATACTTTGGGAGGCCAAGGTGGGAGAATAATTTGAGCCCAGGAGATTGAGACCAGCCTGGGCAACATAGGGAGCCTCTACAAAAAATAAAACAAAATAATTAGCCAGGCATGGTGGCACACTTGTAGTCCCAGCTACTTGAGAGGCTGAGGTAGGAGGATTGATTGAGCCTGGGAGTTGGAGGCTGCAATGAGCTATGGTAGCTCCACTGCTCTCCAGCCTGGACAACAGAGTAAGACCCTGTCTCAAAAACAAAAACAAAAACAAATCCTAAGAGGAGAGACTTTGTTTTGTTCACTGCTTTACTTTTAGCGCCTAGAATACACTTTAGTGTGGATTTACATATATCCATATTGTTCATTAAATAAATGAGTGCAGGTGTCATACTCCAGCTTTACAAATGAAGACGCAGAAACTCTAGAAGTGAATCACATGCCAAATACCAGGAAGTGGTGGAGCCAGGATTTGAACCTACGTTTCTCGGGTCCCACAGGCACAGCCGTTTCCTTTGTATCCTTATCCAGTCCTCATCGCGCCTCGCATGCACCATACTCACAATGATAAGACACCCCCTTACCCACCTCCCTTCTCCTGCCTTTGGGAAAAAACAGCTGTCAGGACTGCTGTGGGAAATGGAGAAGCAGGTGCAGAGGAGAAGGCCCGGCTGTTTGACGTTGTGTGTGTGCAGTGCACCCTGCCTCCTCAGTCTCTCGTCATCAGACTTGTGGAATATCTGCAGCTGGCATGGATTTCCGAACCACACCCCCACCCCCGCCGCCCCCGCAAGAGGAAAAGCAGGCGCTCAGAGGAGTCCCGGGCTTCCCGCAGCCCTTCCGCGGGACTTCCTGTGGGCCTGCTTGCCAAGCACGCTGTTCAGGCTTCGGTATTAATAATGAGACGTGGAAAAGAGCAAGAAATCCATCTCCCTAATGCAACTCAGCTTACGACCTTTTCCACCTCAGTGATGCCATCCCTGCTCTGCCAGCTCGGCGGTCCCATGAGATTCCACATGCCTTCTATGAGAGCAGAGCGCCCCGGGCGTGGCTTCTGCCCAGAGGTGCAGGCCGAGGCAGGAACGCCCCTGATTGAGATCTGCACCAGGCCCACCCCAGCAGCCCCCACTCGGCTGCCCCCGAGGCTGAGGACGGGCAGAAATAAGGGCAGCGGGGAGAAGGCTCTTAAGAAGCTTGCTAGGGCCTCCTGCCCTCTCCCCGAGGAGCAGGGGCTTTCCCCAGGTCTCTCCCGAGAGTAGCAGCCGACCAGCTCTGCACACTCAGGATCAGCCCTGGAGAAATCAAGCTGCTTCCCTTGTTCTCTGCCTCTCAGGCTCTTCCCTGAGGCCACGGGAGATTTCATTAGAAGAGCGTCAGTCTATTGATATGGGTGCCAGGCAGCCTTTCTGAACGAAATACTAAAGCTACAGCTCCTCTGTCTCCTGGCTGTCTCTGGGACTCTCCCATCCTTGCCTCTGTTGACTGAGCTGTGGGCTGTGCTTTAGTGTTTTAGGGCCTTCACTTGGTGGACGAGGGTGTACGTCGGAGAGACAAGGAGAAGGGAAAGAAACACAGCCAGGCCTCCAGCATGGGCAAAAGAGGGAGACCCTGTCTCTAAAATAAAAAAGAAGAAGAAGAAGGAAGGAAGGAAGAGAAAGAAAAGAGAAAAAAAAGAAAAAAAGAAAAAGGAAAAGAAGCCACAACTGGGGCCCACTGGGGTGGCAGCTTCTGGCAGGTAAGGAGACAGGAGGAGCCCACTTGGGCTTGGAGAGTCCATGGCCATGCATTAGAGGCTGAGAGAACTGACCTCATTTTGAAGGAGGGTGGCTTAGGTGTTACTGAACAAAAGAAAGCATTGTTTCCGGGGAGATGTGAGCCTTTGTATTTGTGAGAAGCAGAAGAGTTGGTAGCTTGAGAGGGAGTGAACCCAAAAAGAAAAAAGATGGCAGCCAAGGTAAGGTCCCAAGGTAGAAAGGATGGGATGGAATCTGACTTGTGCAGGAAAGGAGCGCTTCATTCTCTGCACACAAGGAAAGGAAGATACATGTAGTGGATGAGGAAGGAAATCCTGAGGGAGATGTCAGGGAAGCAGAAGCAGCATCCACCTTTTAGATTCAGTCAGAAAGCTGGGTCATTTCCTGAGGGCCGGGGTGGGATGAAGCAGTGGAGACCCTGAGGAGAGTGAAATGTTTTCACAAGGCTGCTATGGGAAAGGAAAAAGGGACATGAGGAATAAAGTTCCTGACTTAGTGTAAGTTCTCCCAGTAGCAGATGCTGAGATCCTGATTTGGGTGCAAACAGTATTTAAGAGGTGGTCCCCGGAAGTGTGGTGAAAGATGGAGAATTGAGTCAGACAAGGGAGGAAAGCTACTCAAGGGAATTTTATCAGGTGGAGTGCTGCTCTAGGACTTGGAGTTCACTCCCTCTTGGAGACCCTTGTGAAACTGGGCAAAACACACCTCAGAGTTGTCTCACCAAGGGACCAGAAGGCCAGGGTACTTACGCGCCCACTTTCTCCCCTCACTGTTGAGAGTGCCCCCTGGTGGTGTTAAATTCCTTGCACTTCAGGCTTCCCCAGTGCTCCTGTGGCCAGAGACATCCCTCAGACAGACACCTGGAGCTTGATGAAAGAAGCTGTGGTAGTCAGAATTCTAAAGGTGGCTCCAAGCTACCCCTCCCAGTGCACACACCATGTATAATCCATCTCCCTGAGTGTGGCCTGGACCATGACTGTGATGGGATAGCGTTCCTGTGAATGTGTTATATGGCAGGAAAGATTTTGCAAATTTAATTAAGGTTCGTAATCAGTTGACTTTGAGTTCACCGAAAGGAAGACTACCCTGGGCAGTGCTGACCTCATCAGATGAGACAAGAAAGAGACAAGAAGCAGCAGTAGACACTCTCCTGGAGGTGTGACATGGAGTGGGCCACAAGGCAAGGTCCTGAGGGCAGTCTGCAGGAGCTCAGAGTGACCGCCGCGAACAGCCCCCAGGAAAATGGATACCTCAGTCTTAAAACAGGGAACTGGGTTCGGCCAATTACTAGAAAGTGTGAAAGAGGACCCCAAGCCTGAGATGAGATTGCAATCCCAGGTGACACTGTGACATCGGCCTGAGACCCTGAACTGGCAACCCAGCTAAGTCATCCAGAATCCTCACGGACCCACAGAAGCTAGGAGCTAATCCATGTGTGTTGTTTTAACCTGCTACACGTGTGTCATTTGTTGTGCAGCAATGAAAAACGAATTCAGGCC
>NW_012108964.1:510949-513395 GCF_000951045.1 Mandrillus leucophaeus | reverse complement strand
CCTGCTGGCTTGTTAATGCCCATGTTCTGGGACTGCCATAGTTTCCAGGCACCAGGCAGGTAATTTGCTTTTCCATCTCTCCTAGAGTTCTCCCATAACATTTTGGCACCTCAGGCATCATGATGAGGAGCACGGAGCTGACTCTTCTCTTTGCAGATAAACATGCTGCATTTTCCTCTTAGAACACAGTCCCCTATGCAGCTTGGGTTGCTCTGCCCTCAGCTTTCCTGCTCCTCAACAAAGTAGAAAGTAAAGTCGACAGAGGCGATTTTTACAACCAGACTAAGAAAAGGTACTTTAAATTTGATACAACTCCACATTTACATGTCTGGGATCCCCTGCATGGCTAGATTCTGTGCTTAATCAGTTTGAAGTGCAGCACTGAACGCATTATCCTGGACTTTTCTCGCCTAATTGAGACTGTTGCTGTTAATGCAAAAGCTCTGAGGAAGATTAATGGTCAGAAGGTTAGCCAGAGGCATTATACTGTATGAGGCTGTGCCTTAAGGTGGCCATAACAAAGTTCAGATGTGTCTGAGTCTGTTTTAAAGATTAATAAATTGAATTGCATTGGTTCATCTAAGGATGAACACATATTTGGGGAAGAATCCATAATCACCAAATTCACAAAGGACTGAGTAGTAATCCCTCAATGGGAGAGGTGTGTCCAGCAGGATGGCCCATTCAAGTCATTGCCCAGGTTTAATTTTTGGTAGGTAGGTCCTGCTGTAAAATAAAATTAAATATCTTGCTCAGCAAATACCTTCTGAGTCTTTACTTATGCACAAGGAGCCATGCCAGATGCTGTGCTGAGGGCAGCGATAAGTTATACACGGGTCATGCCCTCGAGAAGCTTCCCTGCACCTAAATACAACACAGATGAGAACATGCTATAGGAAGATGCAGATGACTTGCTAAGGGAGCACAGAAGAGGGAAATTTCCCTCCAGCAGGGAATATGGGGAGTAGGGAGAGAATCAGAATCTCCCTTGGTTATTGGCAGCATTCAAGCTGAATCTGGAAGGAAGTGTGAAGGTTTGTACAGAAGATGATACGCGGGGTGAGGGGGGGCATTCTAAGGAGAACACAGGTGAGCAAAGACATGGAGGATGGAAAATGAGGAAATTGTGCGTGCAGCGGAGGGAAGATGTGCTAGAACGATGAGGAAGTACCAGATTCGGCCTCACAGTCACCAAACAAATGAAGCATAGAATTCTTTTTCTCTTTCTTTCTTTTGAGATGGAGTCTCGCTCTGTCACTGAGGCTGGAGTGCAGTGGCGCAATCTCGGCTCACTGCAACCTCCACCTCCCAGGTTCAAGCAATTCTCCTGCCTCAGCCTCCAGAGTAGCTAGGATTACAAGTGAGTGCCACCACATCCGGCTAATTTTTGTATTTTTAGTAAAGATGGGGTTTCACCCTGTTGACCAGGCTGGTTTCAAATGGCCGACCTCAAGTGATCCTCCCACCTTGGCCTCCCAAAGTGCTGGGATTACAGGCATGAGCCACCTCACCCAGATAGAGCAGGGAACTTTTAAGGGAAGTGTCCATTGAGCATTGAAAGCTTGATGAAGTTGCTTTTTCCAGGGTGTGGAGCCTTCAGTCTACATAATCTGTTGTAGTCACTTGAAATTGCATCTTCCATGGGTAAACCAAAAAGTATTTGAGACAGGTCTCAATCAATTTAGAGGTTTCTTTTGCCAAGGTTGAAGACCAGGACCTGTGACACAGCCTCAGAGGGTCCTGAGAACATGTGCCCAAGGTAGTTGGGTTGCAGCTTGGTTTTATACATTTTAGGGAGGCATAAGTTACACGAAAATATATAAATTAATACATGCAATGTATACATCGATGTGGCCAAGAAAGGTGGGACATCTTAAAGCAGGGGGACTTCCGGTTACAGGTAGATTCAAAGATTTCCTGATTGACAGTTGGTCGAAAGAGTGAAGTTCTGCCTGAAAAGTTGAAGTCAATTTGAGTTAAGGTAAGAGGGGTTGTGGAAGCCAAGGTTCTTGTCAGATAGATGAAGCCTCCAGGTAGCAGGCTTCAGAGAGAAGATATGTGAATATCTCTTATTGGACCTTAAAAGGTGTCAGACTCTCCAGAAAGGATCTAGTAAGGGAAGGAGATTCTCTGCAGACTGTAAACTTCCCCTACAAGAGACAGCTTTGCAGGACCATTTCAAAATATGCCAAAGAAATATATTTGCGGGTAAAATACTTTTATTTCCTTCATGGCCTGCTATCTGTCATGTAGTGCTATACCAGAGTCAGGTTAAAATTTGGTATCCTGTTGCTACAGAGTCTGTTTCATCAGTCTTAAGATCTCTCTTATAGTGTTAATGCTGGTCAGTTATGTCTCACCTCCAAAGGAGGGAGGCTACGATGAGCATGTCTGACCCCCACTTCCCATCATGGCTGTTTTTTGTTTGTTTGTTTTTTGTTTGTTT
>NW_012108964.1:498525-510719 GCF_000951045.1 Mandrillus leucophaeus | reverse complement strand
CAGCCTCCCAAAGTGCTGGGATTACAGGCGTGGGCCACTGTGCCCATCTCCCTCCACCCCCATTATGACTTTAACTAGTTTTTTAGGTTTCTTTGGGATCCCATTGGCCAAGAGGGGATTCCATTCAGTCTGTTAGAGGCCTCAGAATTTTAGTTTTGGTCTACACATGTATTGTGGGGACACCCTGACATGCCTCAGCCTGCTCTGTTTAGGTCCCTTGTTCTTTTTTTTTTTTTTTTTTTTTTGAGATGGAATTTCTCATGACCCAGGCTGGAGCGCAAAGGCACAATCTCGACTCACTGCAACATCCACCTCCCGGGTTCAAGTGATTCTCCTGCCCCAGCCTCCTGAGTAGCAGGGATTACAAGCACCCGCTACCATGCCCAGCTAATTTTCATATTTTTAGTAGAGACGGGGTTTCACCATGTTGGCCAGGCTGGTCTCAAACTCCTGACCTCAGGGGATCCGCCCCCCTCAGCTCTCAAAGTGCTGGGAGGGTCCCTTGTTCTTTATCAGTCGTTCAAGTCTTCTGCCATTTTGTGACGCGGTGATGGTGTCTTACAGCCCATTAGATTGTAGCTTATCTCGAATGAGTTACTCTGTGCATCAGAGGCCCCTGACAGCCTTCTACAGAGCACCCTTGACTCTGCAGTAAGGGCCAAGGGACCCTCTGGTCTTCTCAGCAACACAGAGACAAATTACTCCTTAGAGTGTGTATTCTTCTCAGGTGGCCGTCCTCCTCCGCCTCTGGCAGGAATTAATTTGTTTCCATAGCAGAGGGTGGCACTTCCTTGCCACTATCCTCAAGGTGAAGTCCACCTGGGCTTCCATACTCCCCACTGACTGCAGTGGTGCTGGAGCGAAGACAGGCCTTGGGTGAACTGAATGTGGCAATCTGGCTTCTGGGGCGAGTCAAGGAAGGCCCTGTGAGTCTGTATCTCACAGAGCCAGAAATAAGAAATAGCAGAGGATATGTCCACATCACTAATGTCCAGAGTTCCAGAAAGGGCCTGCAGTCAAACAGAACCAGCTTCAAATCCCAGCTCTACACTTACCAACTGTCACTCGGCATGCAACTTATTCCAAGCCTCAGTCTTCTTTTGCTTAAAGCAGGGAAAAAGATTGTGCTTACCTCCCAGGGTTGTTATAGACACTAGCGAATGAAGTCTGTTTGGCAGCCGGTGCAGTGCCTGGCCTGTTAACGAAGCTCGATTGATGTTAGCCATCACGATCGTAAACCAACGAGGCATGCTCGGGCAATATCAGAAAACTTGCAGCTGGTGAGAGAAACAGCAGTCTATATCCCTAGCAGGCAAAGAGATCTGGATCAATTGCCAGCAAGCCGATCCCTTTGTTTCTGAGGTGACAGCCTTGTTTCCTTCCTGTCCCTCCCTCATTCTTGCACTTGACTCTGCTGCGTGATTGGGCAGTACCCACAGCACTCAGAGAGCCCAGAGAAACTCTCTGATGCTCCATGTAGCTTTCCAATTGATAACTTCTGCACTGGTGACCTGCCCTGGGGCCAGTGAGACCCAGGCTCTTGGCCACCTGAGGCACAGAGAGGCAAGATACTCAGTTCCACTGTGGTTGATAGAGTTTGAAATGCTTGTTCCCCAGTGCTGTAAAGAAATAGCACTTGAACATAAATTTAATTTACTCAGCAAGGCCATTTTTATACTTTCTGCAGAAAGGGTACACTCGCCAGCAGTTTTGCCATGACAGTACACCGAACAAAGGAGACAGGGTCATTTATAACCTGACACATCCACCCTACTGCTGTGTCCAGTTTTCATTGGCTGGAACAGGACCTCTCATTCTGTATTTGTCCTGGTTGGCTAACAACTTAAAACTTTTTAAAAGAGACAAAGGTAGAGGAGAACAAAGGAAGAAGGGAGTAACTTGTGGAATGCTGAGAAAGGTAAAAACAGCTTTAAATAAGGAAGAGGAACAGGCTACAACCTAATGCTTGGTTGGACCAGTATAACCATGCCAGGGCAAATATTTAGACTAAATTGTGGGAGCTAAGAACATAAAGTACATTGATTTCTTTATCACAGCTAGCAGATATTTAAGAATGTTAGCACAACTCTTTGAACAAATTGTGCTTCTAAAAGAAGTTACTATTTATTCCTATTTAAATGGGGAGGAAAGTCTTTGATGAGGAACCTTTAGTTTATTTTTTACAATGGTAAAATGCATGATGGCACCTTGGGCTTGTAAACTTCCAGAGACAGCAGAACTAGGGATGCGCTGGTGAAAGTTCAAACCAGCTTGTGTGAGTTTATTTAGGAATTATGCTAGCCACTTGACATCCTGTTTGTAGCTTGAAATTGGCCAGGGGGAGAATGTTGACACCACAGAAATCAGCAAACTTTACAAAGCAACGTCCTCACTTTCATCCCTGTTAAACATTTATCAACACAGCCCTGGGCAGGCCCTTTCTCACTTCCCTCCCCACCTCACTTGCTCTTAACTTGCCCTCACACTACATACCCCACCCCCAGACAGCCCAGCAAAATCTTAAGCAGTTCAGAAATAAACTGCCAGAGACAGTCTGATGAGAAACAGCTTGAGTTGCAGCGAGAGTGCCCTTGAGAGCGGACGCTGAGACTCTAGAGCCTGGTCTCTCCTTCTCTCTGCTCCTCAGAAGGGAGTTAGTCGGCAGATATTCAGGTACAAGAACTCTTTGCTGCATGTCATAGGTGAAAGATCTCCGTGCCAGTTCTCTGAGGAGCAGGTGGATAAAAGAGGAAAACCCCATAGGGTCACAGGGACTTCTCAATGTCAACCCAAAGCACAGAAGTGCCCATAGAGGGGGCTCATGAGGACAAGCTTGTGAGGCACACAGAAAAGAAAAATAATTCGATGTCAGTGAGGACCAGTGAGTTTAGCAGAGACCAAGTCTGTCTTTCTCCTTGCAGGAGCCAAGGGGAAGCCAGAGAAACAGCCTCAAGGCTGAGAGGGGACGCCCTCCCTACCCTTACCACGTGTACAGGTTCAACCTGCCACCTCAGCGCTTTCCAGAGCAGCAGCAACCCTCACCCCTGAGAGGAGCCCCACCCTCCATCGGAGGCATGCACCTCTGTCTCCTTACTCTGTCCCCAGAAAGGAGCTCTTCCCACTGCAACTGAAGGGGAAGCTGCTCCCTGAACACGATCCTTGTGTGTATCTGGTGCTTTCACTCCTACAATATTTATGATCCGCATCAATTTTTTATCCATCTCATCCCTCACTTCTCAGGCAGGTTTGGAGACCTTGTCCTCCCTCTGCGTTCTCCTTCTCCTTCGGGTGGTTGGAGACCATGGTAAAGCATCAGGTACGTCCTGTACCTCATGGGTTTTGCTGCTCCCTGCTCAAAGCCAGTGTCGGTTATATTGCCTGCCAGCTCCTCTGTCACACTTTCTGAGCTGTTCAGAGTCTAATTGCACCTTTAATATCCAGCCTTACCTCAGCAATTTCTCCTTCACCTGAGTTTTCTTCTCACTGTGTTCTGTAGACACAAGCCTTCTCCCTCCCACCCTGCTGGGCTCCTGCTGTTTCTGCCACCTGGATGACTCTTTTCTTTCTTTGATGCATCAAGGAATGCCTCTTCATCCAAATTCAGCCCAGATTTCCCATCTTCCAGGCAGCCATGTGTCCCCTAATCTAACCCCCACATCTTCTCCCTTCTGTCTGTATTCTACTTTGGCCAGTAACTTATGACTTAGGTCTTAGCTGTTCTTTAAATGCTCTCCCCAGCTGAACGGCAAGCTCCCTATTCAGACTCTGCATCTGGATAGTGTTCTGTGTGTTCCCCACAGTGTTTAGCATAACACCGGTATCCATTAGGTGCTTAATAAATACCTTGCTTGGTTGGAATTATTAGGGACCTCTGTCTATAATATTGAGTTTTTTTCTCACTGGGTCCCATCTCAGCTATAGTAATAATATTTGCAGAGACATTCTTATCTCTGAGTAATACATGAATACATTAATTTTATTCATAACAATAATTGCTCCAATTTATTGGACAGTTATTCTGTGCTCAAAACGGCAAAACATTTTACAAGCATTATCTAATTTACCTCTAAGGTCAGAACTATCATAATCCCCATTTCACACATGAGGAAACTGAGAAACAAAGAGGATGTGATTTCTCCAAGCAAACAGGCTAGAGCTCAAGGTCTTCAACGTTGCCTTACTCTGCTGTTGCCAGAAGCCCTGCACACATTCTGTGGAAGTACAGTCTAAAGTGCAGTGAATAGCATTAGCCACCAACTATTCATGCAAATCAGCATGGCAAAATAGGCGAATTTCCAGCTAAAGACGTGAAATGAGCATCAATATTGATACCTACTCTCCCAAAAATAGCAGTAATATTACAAGAAAATAATGAAAGAGGAGTAAATCTACAAAGACAATGAGAAGAGAAGAATCTCTACCAGCAGAGAGACAGCAGCAAGATTCCAGAAGTCAGATGGCGGGTGAAAGAACGCTGCACCCCCACACAGGCCAGGGAGGCTGGGCAGCTTGCTGGTCACTGCAGGACCCTGGGAGGCCCAGAATGAAAGCATTGAGTTCCGAGGGAAAGTGGGGCGAGAGAAGAGACTAAAAAGAGACCTGTCTGAAAGCTTTCATACAGAATAGTCAGGCTCGTAAATCCCCTCCCCATACCCTGCACAGCCAAG
Source organism: Mandrillus leucophaeus (assembly GCF_000951045.1). Classification (NCBI taxonomy): domain Eukaryota; kingdom Metazoa; phylum Chordata; class Mammalia; order Primates; family Cercopithecidae; genus Mandrillus; species Mandrillus leucophaeus. The sequence goes on along the minus strand of NW_012108964.1, from coordinate 506,052 downwards.
GAATGGCCCTTCCTTGGTCCTGCAGGATGGACTTCAGAAAAGGACCCTTGAGGCCCACAGGCAAACATGGGCCGGCTGCCAGGCTGAAGAGAGGGGCTGAATGATCTCTGTCTACAGAACAAAGACACCTTCATCCTCCCTCACTCCTCACCATCCTCTTCCAGTCCCAGTCCCCAAATGCCAGTGGTAAGACAGGAGATGGGAAAATATTCGAGAAACAGAATTCTATGCTAACAAACAGAAAGTCCTGAGTACATGTACAGATACAGTTGAGTATCTCTCAGGGAAAAAGCCAGTTTTCAGCCCCACCACCCTACTGCGAAGTCCAGAATCAGTGCCCTGCTGCAATCAGAGAGCCTCACATCAACCCTTGACTCCTTAATTTCAGAATGTAAACAGACAGCAAATTATCAACAGATGTTCTAAGGAGAGAATCTAACATGAAGATCAAAACAAATTATTCTTTAAATCAGGAAGCAGAGATTATGTGAAGAACAGAAAAGAAGCTCCAAAGACTATCAATATCTTTAGAGAGATACGAAAAAGAAATGACATCATGAAATGAGAACAGAGGGCCCCGATAGCAAAATGAGAGTAATTAGAGAATAAGAAACCCTATTAAAAAATGAAATAATAAAATTATGAACATCAAAAATTGTTTAATCAATAGAAGAGTCAATAAAGTCAAGGAACTATTCCAGAAAGTACTTTAAAAATGGAAGAAGAGGAAGGGGAGGAGGAAGAGGAGGGACAAACAAATGAGCTATGGAGAGGCAGGGAGGTAAATTCAATGACCAATTCAGGGAGACCAAGAGTTAACTAACAGAAGTCCCATAGAGAAGAGAAAAAAAAATGAATAGGATGATATTAACAAAGAAATAATATGGGAAAATTCCAATCTAGGCAGATTAAAAGGGCCCATTTAATAACCAATGCAATGAATTTTAAAAGGTCCACAGCAAAGAACATTAATCATGCAACTTTACAACATGTGGATAAAAATAATAACCAAAATAAAGAAGGAAAGACAGGAAGGAAGGAAGGAAAGAAGGAAGGAAGGAAGGAAAGAAGGAAGGAAGGAAAGAGGAAAGGAGGGAGGGAAGAAGGGGGGAGGGAGGAATAAAGGAAGGAAAGAAGGGAGGGAGGGAAGAAGGGAAGAAGAAAGGAAGGGAGGGAGGAAGGAAGGAAGGAAAGAAGGGAGGGAGGGAGGAAGGAAGGAAGGTAGGTAGGTAAGTTGGTTACATGCAATGAACTAGGGATATGAATGACATCGGATTTCTCAAGAATTTCATCAGATGTTAGAAGGCTGTGGGAAAATTTATTTAAAGTTCTGAGGGGAAAAATAACTTTTAGTTCAGAATTAAATACTTAACCTGTCAACCAAATTTGAAGGTAGATTTGTTTCTGTCTCTCATGCAGTATTTTCTAGAAGCTACCAGAAGATGAGTTGAAGCAATAAACACGTGCATACGTACCAATAAACAGACAGATGGGGGGAGTGAGCCAATAAAGGGGAAGACTGGATGCAGAAATTAGTGATCTATCAGAGAAACAGGGGATAGAAGTCCCAGGAGGACAGCCATGTCCTATGTGCCATAACTAGAGAAGGGGCAGAAAAACAGAAAACTTCAGGGGGAAGATACCCAGGAAAAAAAGGAGAACTCATAATAATAATTTTTAGAAGCCCTAGTGGTTCTGCTTCTCTGATAAAATCCTTATCTATACTAAACTAAGCACATTAAAAGCATTTCTAGCTCCAGGAAAAAACAAAAGTTTGTACAAGAGCAAAAATTGTACATTGAATGGGTTAGCAGTCAACAATATTTGCATAAGCCAGATAATGGAACAATCAACTCTTAACTTATCCAAAGCATGTGCTATAACTGTACTGAGAAGATTGAAGGGGAAGTATATGCCTGTAGGTGGGAAGAATAAGAATGCTGAATCCTCATCCAAGTTTATTCCTACCTCTAGCAGGTGCCTCTGCCTAGAACTCCCTTCTCCAGACAGGACATGACCCACTCACTCATCTCATTCAAGTCCCTGTTTAAATGTCTCTGCTTTTGTCCAATGTATCAGCAATAATGCTCGCCCAAACTGTAGCACTCTTATCATCCTACTCTGCTTTATTTTTCTTTATAACATTTTCTAACAGATATAATGTAACTTATAGACTATTGCTTGCCACCTAGGAGATTTTTAATAAATACTAGTTGAATAAAGTCATGAATGAATTACCATGACAGAAGATCAATAATTAATGTCTGTCTTAGCTTGAGTTTCTCCTGAAGCAGACCCAGAGACAAGAATTAATGCAAAAGCTTATTTGAAGGAATTGCCAGGGCCTGGGGGAGAGAGGGAATGGAGAGTTATTGTTTAATGGATACTGAATTTCAGTTGGAGATGATGAAAAGTGCTGGAGATGGATGGTGGTGATGGTTGCACAACAGTGTGAAGGTACTTAATGATACCAAACTGTACACTTAAAATGATTAAGATGATAAATGTTATGTTCTGTGCATTTTACTACAATAAAAAGTATTTTTTAAAAGCTTGCTTGGGAGATACAGAAAACACCATAGAGGAGAGGAGAGAGTGACAGGAAGGGAAGCCACCAATAATGGTGCAGAAACCCCTTGAGGAGACTATGTCTCAATCCCTCAGAGAAGCTCTGGAGAATGGTGCAGCACCTGTCTGAGTTAGCCCACCGCAGGGGCGAGGGCGTGGGGGGATTTATACACCAAGCCCTGCCAGGTTGAATCTGCTTTTGGGGAAATTGCCTGACATTTCATGCCTGCTCCTGTGCGCAGGTGAGCAGTCTTTGAAGAAAATTCTCCAGCAAAGAGATGAAGATATTGCCAGCTAGAAGAAGGCAAGCTGCACTGAGGGGTGAAGCCCAAGGGAACAGGTGGGACCCTGGCAGCTCAGCTGCAATGCCTAAAACTGATGACCCAAAGGATTGTGGTGTGCACATGTTACTTAGAAACATGGAGTTCAATACCTCAAGACCCAGCTGGAAAAGTTCACAGGATTTGCATCTAGGGAGCAGGACTGAGGAATGGGAAAGGGATGACTATATTTTGTTATAATTTTGTCCTAATATTTCAAAGAATTATTTCACTTTACCAGGATAAAGTGGTATATAATTTGGATAAATTACCAGGAAATCATCCCATGCTGACTTGATTCTAATTTTTCTTGGGAAAATATTACAAAATGATTAACCAACCAAAATGGAAAAAGGAACTCAGTGAATGTTAATTGAAGAGAACTGAAACCAAACACCTTGGAAGCCAGTAATCAGTTGTATTCAATTCTGAAAACGTTTTGTTAAGCTCCTACTACCTCCTAGACATGGTGCCTCATGTTGCAAGACGGAGAGATAAGACCCTTGTAATGAGTTGAATAGTGTCCTCCCAAAATTCGTGTGTACCCAAAACATCATTATTTGACATTATCTGAAAATGGAGTCTTTGCATTTGTAACTAGTTAAGATGAGGTTGCAATGGATTAAGGTGGCCCTTAAATTCAGTGACTGGTATCTGTATGAGGAGGCCATGTGAAGACACAGAAAGAAGGTGGAGGCAGAGGTGGAAGTGATGCATTATAAGTCAAAGAACACCAAAGGTTGTCAGCAACCACTAAAGCATGGGAGAAAGGGCCATGGAATGAGTCTTTCCCTAGAGCCTTCAAAGGGATCATGGCCCTGCAGATGCCTTGATTTTAGACTTCTGGCCTCTAAAACAGTGAGGGAATAAGTTTCTGTTGTGTTAAGCCACGGGTTTGTGGTAATCTGTTATGGCAGTCCTGGCAAACTAACACAACCCTGTTCTTACAAGTTTGAGTCTGGAGAGGAAGTGGCCTTGGACCAAGGAGATGTGTCCTTCACCCTGTGTTTCTCCTCTCTGCTGGTCAGAATACAAACCTAACAGGCTGAGCTAGAATAGCCATTGTGGACCAGGAAGTGGAAGCTGTGCATTAAGGGAAGTGGATCAACAACGTAAGCCCTGCATCTCCCTGGCCCAGGGAAGCCATGTCGACCAGGCACTGACGATTTGCACATGACTTCTATGTGAAAATAAGCGCTGACACGTAGGTAAGTTGGTTACATGCAATGAACTAGGGATATGAATGACATCGGATTTCTCAAGAATTTCATCAGATGTTAGAAGGCTGTGGGAAAATTTATTTAAAGTTCTGAGGGGAAAAATAACTTTTAGTTCAGAATTAAATACTTAACCTGTCAACCAAATTTGAAGGTAGATTTGTTTCTGTCTCTCATGCAGTATTTTCTAGAAGCTACCAGAAGATGAGTTGAAGCAATAAACACGTGCATACGTACCAATAAACAGACAGATGGGGGGAGTGAGCCAATAAAGGGGAAGACTGGATGCAGAAATTAGTGATCTATCAGAGAAACAGGGGATAGAAGTCCCAGGAGGACAGCCATGTCCTATGTGCCATAACTAGAGAAGGGGCAGAAAAACAGAAAACTTCAGGGGGAAGATACCCAGGAAAAAAAGGAGAACTCATAATAATAATTTTTAGAAGCCCTAGTGGTTCTGCTTCTCTGATAAAATCCTTATCTATACTAACTAAGCACATTAAAAGCATTTCTAGCTCCAGGAAAAAACACAAGTTTGTACAAGAGCAAAAATTGTACATTGAATGGGTTAGCAGTCAACAATATTTGCATAAGCCAGATAATGGAACAATCAACTCTTAACTTATCCAAAGCATGTGCTATAACTGTACTGAGAAGATTGAAGGGGAAGTATATGCCTGTAGGTGGGAAGAATAAGAATGCTGAATCCTCATCCAAGTTTATTCCTACCTCTAGCAGGTGCCTCTGCCTAGAACTCCCTTCTCCAGACAGGACATGACCCACTCACTCATCTCATTCAAGTCCCTGTTTAAATGTCTCTGCTTTTGTCCAATGTATCAGCAATAATGCTCGCCCAAACTGTAGCACTCTTATCATCCTACTCTGCTTTATTTTTCTTTATAACATTTTCTAACAGATATAATGTAACTTATAGACTATTGCTTGCCACCTAGGAGATTTTTAATAAATACTAGTTGAATAAAGTCATGAATGAATTACCATGACAGAAGATCAATAATTAATGTCTGTCTTAGCTTGAGTTTCTCCTGAAGCAGACCCAGAGACAAGAATTAATGCAAAAGCTTATTTGAAGGAATTGCCAGGGCCTGGGGGAGAGAGGGAATGGAGAGTTATTGTTTAATGGATACTGAATTTCAGTTGGAGATGATGAAAAGTGCTGGAGATGGATGGTGGTGATGGTTGCACAACAGTGTGAAGGTACTTAATGATACCAAACTGTACACTTAAAATGATTAAGATGATAAATGTTATGTTCTGTGCATTTTACTACAATAAAAAGTATTTTTTAAAAGCTTGCTTGGGAGATACAGAAAACACCATAGAGGAGAGGAGAGAGTGACAGGAAGGGAAGCCACCAATAATGGTGCAGAAACCCCTTGAGGAGACTATGTCTCAATCCCTCAGAGAAGCTCTGGAGAATGGTGCAGCACCTGTCTGAGTTAGCCCACCGCAGGGGCGAGGGCGTGGGGGGATTTATACACCAAGCCCTGCCAGGTTGAATCTGCTTTTGGGGAAATTGCCTGACATTTCATGCCTGCTCCTGTGCGCAGGTGAGCAGTCTTTGAAGAAAATTCTCCAGCAAAGAGATGAAGATATTGCCAGCTAGAAGAAGGCAAGCTGCACTGAGGGGTGAAGCCCAAGGGAACAGGTGGGACCCTGGCAGCTCAGCTGCAATGCCTAAAACTGATGACCCAAAGGATTGTGGTGTGCACATGTTACTTAGAAACATGGAGTTCAATACCTCAAGACCCAGCTGGAAAAGTTCACAGGATTTGCATCTAGGGAGCAGGACTGAGGAATGGGAAAGGGATGACTATATTTTGTTATAATTTTGTCCTAATATTTCAAAGAATTATTTCACTTTACCAGGATAAAGTGGTATATAATTTGGATAAATTACCAGGAAATCATCCCATGCTGACTTGATTCTAATTTTTCTTGGGAAAATATTACAAAATGATTAACCAACCAAAATGGAAAAAGGAACTCAGTGAATGTTAATTGAAGAGAACTGAAACCAAACACCTTGGAAGCCAGTAATCAGTTGTATTCAATTCTGAAAACGTTTTGTTAAGCTCCTACTACCTCCTAGACATGGTGCCTCATGTTGCAAGACGGAGAGATAAGACCCTTGTAATGAGTTGAATAGTGTCCTCCCAAAATTCGTGTGTACCCAAAACATCATTATTTGACATTATCTGAAAATGGAGTCTTTGCATTTGTAACTAGTTAAGATGAGGTTGCAATGGATTAAGGTGGCCCTTAAATTCAGTGACTGGTATCTGTATGAGGAGGCCATGTGAAGACACAGAAAGAAGGTGGAGGCAGAGGTGGAAGTGATGCATTATAAGTCAAAGAACACCAAAGGTTGTCAGCAACCACTAAAGCATGGGAGAAAGGGCCATGGAATGAGTCTTTCCCTAGAGCCTTCAAAGGGATCATGGCCCTGCAGATGCCTTGATTTTAGACTTCTGGCCTCTAAAACAGTGAGGGAATAAGTTTCTGTTGTGTTAAGCCACGGGTTTGTGGTAATCTGTTATGGCAGTCCTGGCAAACTAACACAACCCTGTTCTTACAAGTTTGAGTCTGGAGAGGAAGTGGCCTTGGACCAAGGAGATGTGTCCTTCACCCTGTGTTTCTCCTCTCTGCTGGTCAGAATACAAACCTAACAGGCTGAGCTAGAATAGCCATTGTGGACCAGGAAGTGGAAGCTGTGCATTAAGGGAAGTGGATCAACAACATAAGCCCTGCATCTCCCTAGCCCAGGGAAGCCATGTCGACCAGGCACTGACGATTTGCACATGACTTCTATGTGAAAATAAGCGCTGACACTGTATGAGCTACTGTCTTTTTTGATTTTCTCTCACTTACTGCTGAATCAGATCTGGAATCAGACTCATTAATGAAAATACAAAATTCAGTGTGGTCAATAACATGACAGAAACAAACCATAGTCACAAAGAAATGAACGATCAACTTAACCTGGGAGTTTAGGGAAATCTTCTCAGGAAAGACAACAGCAGCCAGATTTAATAGCATGAGAAGGAGATTGCCAGGCAGCCTGGATATGGGATGACAGGTAGGCATTTCAAAGAGCGGCCCCACCTACAGACATGGACGGGGGAGTGAGAGTGCAGTGTTTGGGACCACGTGCATGGAGAAAGGATAAGGTGAGAGGCAGTTAATGATGAAGAGGGAGGCAAAGGCAAGGTGATAAAGTCTTAGAATGCATCTGATGTTGTGAAGAAGAGCCATAAACAGGTGTGCAACGTTGGCACAATGTTACCAATTAGCACTTTAGAAAGAACACTTAGGTTTGCAAGGAACAACAAAAAAGTCAAAATGGTCAGGTAAAAGGTATTGCAGCAGTTGCTCAGTTTGATGATGACGAGGGTCAAAAT